>NC_029780.3:63535976-63569711 GCF_000817695.3 Arachis duranensis | reverse complement strand
TGGCTCGGTTGTCAGGCGAGCACTCGGTTGTCAGGCGATCAACCATGCATCGTGTATCAGGAATCCAAGAGATATTCACCCAATCTAAGGTAGAACGGAGGTGGTTGTCAGGCACATGTTCATAGGTGAGAATGATGATGAGTGTCACGGATCATCACATTCATCAAGTTGAAGAACAAGTGATATCTTGGAACAAGAACAAGCGGAATTGAATAGAAGAACAATAGTAATTGCGTTAATACTCGAGGTACAGCAGAGTTCCACACCTTAATCTATGGTGTGTAGAAACTCCACCGTTGAAAATACATAAGAACAAGGTCTAGGCATGGCCGTGAGGCCAGCCTCCCAATGATCTAAGAACTAGATGTCCAAAGATGAAAATACAATAGTAAAATGTCCTATATATAGAGAACTAGTAGCCTAGGGTTTACAGAGATGAGTAAATGACATAAAAATCCTCTTCCGGGCCCACTTGGTGTGTGCTTGGGCTGAGACTAAAAACTAACTAGATCATACTAAAAACATACTAAAAACAATGCCAAAAAGCGTACAAATTATCCGCTCATCACCTGCATCTGTGAATTGAGTGCCATTGTCTGTGGTTATTGAATATGGAACCCCGAACCTTGTGACAATGTTTCTATATAAGAATTTCCGGCTTCTCTGAGCGGTGGCATTAGCTAGGGGCTCTGCCTCGATCCACTTTGTAAAGTAATCTACCCCTACTATGAGGAATTTAACTTGTCCTGATCCCTGTGGGAAGGGGCCGAGAAGATCGAGTCCCCATTTTTCAAACAGCCTAGGCGAGGTCACGCTAATGAGTTCTTCTGGCGGGGCAATGTGAAAGTTGGCATGTTTCTGACATGGTGGACATGTCATTACAAATTCTGTAGCTTCTTTCTGTAGAGTTGGCCAATAAAATCCCGCTCGGAATACTTTTTTGGCGAGAGCTCGTGCTCCGAGATGATTGCCACAAATGCCGCCGTGTATTTCTTCTAGCACTTCCCTTGTGTTGGAGGTTGGCATGCATTTTAGTAAAGGTGTTGAGATTCCTCTTTTGTACAGGATGTTATTTATGATGGTGTAGTACTGTGCCTCCCTTTTTAACCTCTTTGCCTCCTTTTCTTCTGTGGGGAGCGTTCCTGTTTTGAGGTAGTTGATTATGGGGGTCATCCATCCTTGATCCTGACTTGTTATAGTCAGGACTTTTTCTTCTTCCGAGATTGATGGGTTTTGCAACATTTCCTGGATGAGGCTCCTATTGTTGCCCCCTGGTTTGGTGCTGGCTAGTTTTGAGAGTGCATCAGCTCGGGCATTTTGTTCGCGGGGTATGTGGCAGATTTTATACTCCCCGATTTGTCCGAGCTGTTGCTTGGTTTTATCCAAATATTTTTTCATGGTGGGATCTTGGCCTTGGTAGCTCCCTGTTATTTGTGATGTGACCACTTGTGAATCGCTGTAAATGTTGAGTTTTTGAGCTCCAACCTCTTTCGCAAGCTTCAAACCGGCTAATAATGCTTCATATTCTGCCTGGTTGTTTGAGGCCGGGAACCCGAACTTGAGGGAGAGCTCAACTTGGGTTCCTTGGTCGCTTTCTATTATCACGCCTGTGCCGCTTCCAGTTTTATTTGAAGAACCGTCCACGTAAAGATTTCATTCTGTGGGGGTTTCTAGGGCATCTGTGAATTCTGCGATAAAGTCAGCCAGATACTGTGATTTGATGGCCGTCTGAGCTTCATATTGGAGGTCAAACTCTGACAACTCGACCGCCCATTGTAGAATTCTACCTGCCAGATCTGTTTTCTGCAATATTCCTTTTATGGGCTGGTTAGTTCGAACCCTAATGGTGTGAGCCTTGAAGTACGGGCAGAGTCGTCGAGATGTTAGAATGAGGGTATAGAAAAATTTTTCTATTTTCCGGTAGTTCAGCTTGGATCCCTGTAGCGCTTTGCTAATGAAGTAGACGGGTTGTTGCCCATTTTCGTCTTCTCTGACTAGTGCTGAGGCTATTGCCCGGCTCCCTACTGCGAGATATAATATGAGTGATTCTCCTTCTCATGGTCGAGATAGGATAGGTGGCCGTCCTAAGAACTCCTTGAAGTCTTGGAAGGCTTGCTCACATTCTGTCATCCATTCGAACTGTTTTCCCTTTCTTAAAGTAGCATAGAATGGGAGAGATCTTATCGCATCTCCTGCTAAGAATCGGGATAGGGCGGCCAACCTCCCACTGAGTTGTTGTACTTCTTTGACACAGGTTGGGCTCTTCATGTAGAGTATGGCTTGGCATTTGTCTGGATTTGCTTCAATTCCCCTTTGTGTGAGCATGAAGCCTAAGAATTTGCCTGCTTCTACTGCGAAGGTGCATTTTGCGGGATTAAGCCGCATGTTGTGCTTCCTTATAGTGTAAAACACTTGAGTCAGGTCGGATAATAATGTATCTTCGCTTTGTGTCTTTATCAACATGTCGTCCACATAAACTTCCATGATTTTTCCGATGTGATCTGAGAAGACTTTATTCATTAGCCTTTGATAAGTAGCTCCTACGTTCTTGAGACCGAAAGGCATCACGATGTAGCAGTAGTTTGCTTTCGGTGTTAGAAACGAGGTCTTTTCTTGATCTGGTGGATACATGGGGATTTGATTGTACCCCGAGTATGCGTCCAAAAACAAAAGATATTTGTATCTGGAGGAAGCATCTACTAGAGCGTCAATACTTGGGAGTGGATATGGATCTTTTGGACAAGCTTTGTTAAGATCGGTGTAATCGGTGCACATTTGCCACTTCCCATTTGATTTTTTCACCAAGACAACATTGGCTAGCCATAGCGGGTATTTGACTTCTCTTATGAATCCGGCTTCCAGTAGTGCCTGTACTTGCTCGTCCATAGCTTGGGATCGCTCTGGCCCAAGTTTTCTTCGTCTCTGCTGCACCGGTCGAGATCCTGGATAAACTGCCAACCTATGACACATTAGCTTAGGGTCTATGCCTGGCATGTTTGCGGCTTTCCACGCGAAGAGATCGACGTTATCTCGCAAGAATTGTATTAGTAACTCTTTTAAATCTCCTTTTAGGATTGTGCCGATATTGGTTGTTTTCTCCGAGGTGTCCCCGATCCGAATCTTTTCTATCTCGCCTTCTGGCCGGGGACGAAGTTCTTCTCGTTGGTGAACTCCGCCCAGCTCGATTGTGTGGAACTTTTCTCCTTTGATTCTGAGGTTTAGGCTTTTGTTATAACAGCGACGTGCCATCTTCTGGTCTGCTTTTATCATGGCTATCCCTTTTGAGGTAGGGAACTTCATACATAGGTGTGGGGTCGAGACTATTGCGCCGAGTTGATTGAGTGTTGTCCGTCCTATGAGAGCGTTGTAAGCTGAACTTACATCGACTACGATGTAGTCTATTTTGAGGGTCCTGAATTGGTCCCCTTTTCCGAAGGTTGTATGTAGTGGTATGTATCCGAGTGGTCGAACCGGGTATCTCCTAGCCCAAACAGGCTGTTTGGATATGCTTTAAGCTCTTTTTCTTCCAAGCCGAGTTTATCAAAGGCTGTTTTGAATAAGATGTCGACAGAACTCCCTTGGTCTACTAATGTGCGGTGTAGGTTGGCGTTTGCCAATATGATGGTGATAACCATGGGATCATCGTGTTCTGTGATGATGCCGGATGCGTCCTCTTTAGTGAATGTAATTACCGGAATGTTGAGTGCTTTCTCCTCTCCTTCGACATGATATACTTCTTTGAGATATCTTTTGCGAGAGGATTTGGAGATCCCACCTGCTGTGATTGTTCTGTTCGTTCGGTATCTTCATCCCTTCGTCTCTTTCTTTGATCATCATCTTGGGTGGCCAGGAATCGATCTAATTTTCCTTCTCTCACCAATTTTTCTATGATATTTTTTAAGTCGAAGCATTCATTTGTGGAGTGTCCTCGGACTTGATGGTATTCACAATATTCCTTCTGGTTTCCTCCTCCCCTCTTGCCTTTGAGTGGCCGTGCTGGGGGAATTTTTTCTATATGGCAGACTTCTTTGTATATCTCGACCAGGGATGCCCTAAGAGGAGTGAAATATTGGTATTTTTTGACTTTCTCCCCTTGTTGATCTTTTTTTCTCTTGGATTCCTTGTCTCTGTCTCGGTAGGAGGCCCCTGATTTTGAGGTCTCTCCTAACCGAGCATTTTCTTCCATGTTGATGTATTTTTCTGCTCGTTCCTGTACTTCGTCTAAGGAGGTTGGGTATTTTTTTGAGATAGATTGGTTGAAAGGTCCCTCTCGTAGGCCATTGATGAGTCCCATAATGGCGGCATCCGTTGGTAAACTTTGTATGTCCATGCATGTTTTGTTGAATCTCTCCATGTAGTTGCGGAGGCTCTCCCGATCTCCTTGTTTGATCCCTAGTAAACTGGGGGCGTGCTTGGCTTTATGTTTCTGAATGGAGAATCTGGCTAGGAATTTTTTAGCTAACTCATCAAAGCTTGAGATAGACTTCGGGGGTAGGTTGTCGAACCATCGGATCGCTGTCTTTGTGAGAGTTGTTGGAAAAGCCTTGCAGCGAACAACATCTGGGGCGTCAGTGAGGTACATTCTACTTCTGAAGTTGCTGAGGTGATGGTTGGGATCCGTAGTGCCATCATACAGGGTCATATCCGGGAGTTTGAAGTCTTTTGGAATTTTGGTTTTCATGATTTCCCTAGTGAACGGGTCTTGCTCTTTGCGTGAATTTTCCTCGAGATTAGCCCGGGGGGCTTTTGATTTGAGATCGGCTTCCAATTGCTGTAGTTTTTCTTCCAACTCCCGACGTCGCCGTACCTCTCTTTGGAGATCTTTTCCAATTTCCCGTTGTTGTTGGGTTTCTTTTTCCAGTTGTTTTAGGAGATCCAGGAGCGCTTCTATTGCCCCTGAATTTGGTGAGTCTTTGTCTTTGTTGGTTTCCGGAGTGTTTTATAGCGTGACATCCGCGTTTTTGTGCAGTGTCCGATCCTCCAGACCTGAATCGTGGTCGTTGTCATGGTCGTCCGTCATGGTGATGGGATGACTTCCAGGTTCCCCGGCAACGGCGCCAATGTTCCGAGGGTTACCTGAAATTGGAGGTCGATCTCGGATGAGATCTTCTGTACTGGTCGGTGCTAACGTGTCCGACTGGTGGGAGACGGCCGGAGCTGTTGTGTCTGACTTGTTGGACTTGGTGGTGGTGCTGATTCCTTTGTCCCCGAAGGATGGGGGGTACCTGCAAGGGACTCCGATGCTTAAGTTAGCAAGGGTATTAAGCAGGTATTGAGTAGAATCAGAGTATGAGTTATACCTGGGTGCTTCAGTGTATTTATAATGGTGAGATGTGACCTTTTGGATAAGATAAGTTAGTTATCTTATCTTATCTTTTATCCTTGAGTTGAGGTCAGCGTATCTTCAATGGAACCGCCTTTATCCCTATAGGCTTGGGCTGCCTTAAGATTTGAGTCGTGTTCCTCTACCCGGGCCCTTTATTGGGCTCTCTCGTTGACTCAATCGAGTTCTTTATGAAGAAGTCGGTCCGCTTGACCTATAGAGGTCGGTCGCTTTGTCGTTGATCATCCCAGGTCAGATAGCTCGACCCAGGGTTTGAACATTTACGAAGAGATATGTCATGCAGAGATGCTTCCACCTCCTTGTCCGATCAAACACAAAAGGCAGGAAATTGGATAGAATACTACGAATATCATAAACTCTATGGGCATTCTACTAATGATTTGTCTGATTTAAAGAATATCATTGAAAAATTGGCTAGAGAAGGTCGACTAGATAGGCATTTGGCAGATAGGTCAGATGATCAAAGGAAAAGGTTAAAAGATGAAGAAAGAGGACGACAAGAACGGTGCACCTCAAACCCCTGAGCGACATATACACATGATTAATGGGGGATTTGTTGGAGGAGGAATATCAAAATCATCACAAAAAAGTTATCTTAAAGAGGTGTACTAAGTCGGAAAAGATAGTAAATCTTCTGACTTGCCAACCATCTTGTTCACTAAAGAAGACGCTCAAGGAGTAATGTTGGCCATGACGACCCCGTGGTGATAACAATTATGCTTGCCAATGCAAATCTCCATAGAACACTAGTAGATCAAGGTAGCTCGTAAGATATATTGTTTTAACCCGCTTTTGATAAGCTCAAGCTGGAAGAAAAGGATCTAATGGCATATCCAAATAACCTCTTCAAATTGGGGGACACATCGATCTGACCTCTTGGATATATCTCTTTATACACTATTTTTGGAAAGGGTACGAGGTAAAAGACATTAAGCATCGACTACATCGTAGTTGACGCCACTTCGGCATATAATGCCTTAATAGGTTGGACGACCTTGAACCAACTTGTAGCAGTTGTCTCTATGCCTCATCTATGCATGAAGTTTTCAATTATAAAACGAATTGCTACCATAAAAGGAGATCAAAGGCTAGCACACAAATGTTACCATGAAAGCCTCAATTTAAAAGGCAGTCTGGGGGGACAAAGTCAACACTATTGAACTTGGTGGTATTCGATCTTGAGAGGAACTGTGCCCTCAACCTGGAGGAATGGTAGAAGAAGTGCAAATTGTATATCACCATGAAAAAATAACAAATGTAGGGGTCAACCTAGAAGAAGGACTCAAAAAGCAGCTCATTGACATTCTAAGAAGAAATTACGACCCATTCGCTTGGAAAACCATCGACATGCCTAGTATAGATCCCCCAACCTAATGTCTTATAAGCTTGTCGTGTACCCAGGCTCCCGACCTGTCCAGGAAAAGCATCAGAAACTTGGGCCAGAAAGGACACAAATCGTGGAGGAACAAGTGCAAGCATTGTTGGATGCTGGATACCTACTATGGCTGGCGAACGTGGTTCTAGTGAAAAAGCAAAATGCAAAACAGAGGATGTGTGTAGATTACACCGACCTCAAAAAGGCTTATCCCAATGATCCCTACCCTCTTCTAAGTATCAGCACTCTGGTCAATTCAGCCTCAGGTTATTGGTACTTATCCTTCATGGACGCTTACTCAGGATATAATCAAATCCTAATGTGCAAACCAGACCAAGAAAAACCACGTTCATAACTCCTAAAGCTAACCATTGTTACATAATGCTTTTGGGTTTAAGAATGCCGGGGCCACATACTAGCGACTGATGAACAAGGTATTTTCTTCCCATTTAGGAAAGCTTATGGAGGTATATGTGGACGACATGCTTGTTAAAACCAAGACTGACTCATTACTCTTGTCCGACCTCTCCGAGGTGTTTTTTACAATAAGAAAACATGACATGCGTCTAAACCCCTCAAAATGTACCTTTGCAGTAGAGGCGGGAAAATTCTTAGGCTTCATGCTGACGCAAGAGGCATAGAAGCAAACCCAAACAAGTGTTAGCAGGTTCGCAGCTCTATCCAGATTCTTAACAGGATCAGCATTGAAATCACTACGCCTATACTCAATTCTCAAGAAAGGGTAGCAATTTGAGTGGACTCCAGAATGTGAGCAACCCTTTCAAGACTTCAAGGCCTTTTTTGGTCAACCCCTTAAACTTACCCGAACTTTACCAGGAGAAGATGAGGACGGACAGCAACCCGTCTACTTCATCAGCAAAGTGTTACAAAGAGCAGAACTAAACTATCAAAAGATAGAAAAGTTTGTGTATGCTCTTGTCCTCACTTCTCGAAGGCTCCAACCTTATTTCAAAGATCATACTATAAAGGTCCGCACCAACCAACCAATTAAACACATTTTGCAAAAGACGGACCTAGCGGGAAGGATGTTATAATGGGCTATAGAACTATCTGAGTTCGATTTGAGAAATGAAGCTCGGACAACAATGAAATCTCCATGTCTCGCCGACTTCGTAGCTGAATACACTGAAAGTCAGGGAAGCCTAACAACATGGAGCCTATACGTAGACGATTCGTCCGATAAAGTTGGCAACGGAGCAGGCGTCATCTAGGAAAGCGAGCAAGGAATGCAGATAGAACTCTCACTAAGGTTCGAGTTTCCTGCTTCTAATAATCAAGTAGAGTATGAGGTCTTTCTTGCTGGCCTGAAGCTAGCTAAAGAAGTAGGGGCAAAAAGGTTGATTATGTTTAGTGAATCTCAAGTGGTAACCTCACAAATTAATGGCACATATCAAGCCAACGATCCTAACATGAAGAAATACTTAGATAAAATATGAGAACAACTAGCACAATTCTCGGAAGGAGAGATCCGACATATAACTCAGAAATCAAATGCCCGAGCTGATGCGCTCTCCAAGCAAGCCCGCACCAAGCCAGGGGGCAACAATAGAAGACTCATCTAGGAGACTCTCCATACACCATCAATATCAAAGAGAGATGACAGCTTGGATGTGATGATTATATCTAAGCAAAATTTAGGATGGATGACCTCTATAGTCAACTATCTTAAATTCGATGTCCTCCCTAAGAACGAAAAAGAGGCTCAAAGACTTATAGAGGAGGCACAAAATTATATATTGGTCCATAATATCATATATAAAAGAGGCATATCAGTACCTCTCTTAAAGTGTGTCCCGACCTCTAACACAAAGGAGGTCCTAGAAAAAGTACACAATGGCATATGTGGGAACCACTTCGGATCCCGATCACTAGCCAAGAAGGTGACCTGTGCCCTTTTTTTGGTCGATCCTTACAAAGGGAAGTGGCCGAGTTTGTTAAAAAGTGCGTACCTTGCTAGAAGCATGCCAACTTCCATGTTGCGCCTCCCGAAGAGCTTATTAGTGTCACCTCTGCTTAGCCATTTGTAAAATGGGGACTTGATCTCCTCAGAGCATTTCTCTAAGATCTAGGACAAGTCAAATACCTCATACTGGCAACCATGACTGCCTGGAAAAGTTGGAAATTCCTCTATAAGAACATTGTCACAAAGTTTGGGGTTCTCCACTCTGTCACCACGGATAATAAGACTCAATTCATCGACTCGACCTTCAGGAATTTGGTGACTGATCTCAAAATAAAACACCAATTCATGTCGGTAGAACACCCTCAGGCTAATGGACAAGCTGAAGCTACAAATAAAGTCATATTGGCCGGGCTGAACTGCCGATTACAAGACACAAAGGAAGAATGGGCTGACAAGCTCCCTTAAGTCTTATGCGCATATTGGACAACCCCTCATTCCACAACCGAGGAATCACCTTTCTGACTTGCTTATGAAATGGAAGCTATAATCCCCATAGAAATTGCTGAAGAGTTACCTAGGGTTGTATTCTACAGTGAAGGGGCCAATACCCAAGCGGAAAAGAAAGACTTTGACCTCCTCCCAGAAGTTTGAGAGAAAGCTCGGATCATAAAAGAAGAACTAAAGCAAAGGATGGCCCTAAGGTACAATCAGGTGATCAGAAGAAACTTTACCACAAACAACCTCATACTGATATGAAATTACATCAGAGTTCAGAAGTCGGGTGAAGAAAAGCTAGCTGCAAATAGAAAAGAACCCTACAAGATTGTCGAAGTCTTAGGAAAGGGCTATTACAAAGCGTCTGACCTACAAGGATGGAAGCTCCGAAGGTCGTAGCATGCATGTAATCTGAAGAAGTACTGTAGTTAGGTAGCGTACCTTGTTCTCTGGTGTACTCTTTTTCCCAACCATAACATTTTTATCCCTCAAAAAGGGTTTTTTTAAGGGGGTTTTAACGAGGCACCAATAGCAAGGGCTAAAGGTAGCTAAACACCCTTAGTAGCGAAATTCACATAAAGGAATTTCTCGTTTATCAATAAAATTCCATTTCCTCTTCAAAAGTTTCCTATAAAAATGCATTAATTTAAGCTCGATAAACCGCAAAAATCATTGCCTGACCCAAAATGGTTGGCAAGATAAAGCGATGATGTACAAGTTAATGTAAAAAGCTATATAAAATTTTGAAAACCGACCTTAGAATCAAGGTGAAACAAAAATGATGTGTAAAAATAACTTAACAAAGTGAAATTACATGAAGTTGGAACTTATATAAGAGAAACCTAAATAAACAAGCTTATCACTTCCAAACTTAGCAACGAAATAGCATTAAAAGTTGCTAAGGTATATAACCTAACCAAATAGCTATAGAAGCCAAGAGTCAATTGAAACGAAAAAACCTCACACCATTATAAAAAAAAGTTCTTTATATCTTAAAGTTGTTTAAAGCAAAAGTAAGTTTATCCAAAGAACTACTAGCTATTACAAAAATAAATTGTTCATCAAAGACCCACAACTCATCTTGTGCAAGATAAAAATAGAACTACGAAGAAGGACCTAGTAAACGGTTGAGTTCATCTCTAGTCACGACATTCTTGCCTCTGACAGAAGGGGTTGGGTCATACTCAGAAACCGTAATGGCTGGGATGGCCCCAGGAGAGGAAGGATGTAGCTCATTATTAACAACTTCAGGTCGGGCAAAACCTCCTCCTCTTCGTCTTCAGGGGCCAGGACGATCTTCTTGTCCACTACAATGTTATCTTGACTGAATAAGGAGAGATTAGCCTCAAGGGCGAGGACTTGGACTTGAGCCTTTAGGTTAGCAAACATATCGTCCATCCCTTTGGACACAGACTCCTCAAGGATGTGATGTGAAGAAAATTGTCTGTTAGGAATTTTCACAAAATAATTTCGTTGATAGTATAGTTCTGAACCAACAAACAACCCTCAATCAAAATTTAATTTGTTTGTCACTTAAGCAAACCCAATAAAAACTGAGAGTATTTAAAACTCGGGTCGTCTCTCAAAGAATTGCAGGGAAGTGTGCATATTATTAGTTTTGGGAAAGTATTTTTGGGGTTTTGGGTTGATAGACAAGAAAGTAAATAACAAGAAAGTAAAACTACAACTAGGAAAGGTCTTAACAAGGATTAAGAATTGCAATTCCTATCCTTATTATCATCATCAGTTGGGATGGTAAATGTCTATTTCCCCTTACTTAGTCAACCTCTAACAAATAAAGAAAAGTCAAGTGAGAAATATTAACTATAGTCCACATGTCCTAGTCAAATCCTATTGAAAGACTAGATTTAGTGGAATTCAAGCTAACTAGGAATCTTCAATTACCAATCCACATTAGAATTTGATAACTAAAGAGTTTCCAATTACTCAATCATAAGCCAAGAGTATAAAAATCTACTCTAAAATCCAACCAAGCATTTTATCAAACACTTGGAATTCATAAAAGGAAAGCATGATAAAATTGCAAGAAATATTAAATCTAAAACTACCCAGTATAAGATAACAATAATAAAAACTCAATTAAGAAATAAAGAAACATAAAACATCAAATTACATTAATGAAAATTAAAATCAACAATAGTTCATAAACATAAAAGTGACAAAATAAAGGAAATGACAAGTAAAACTAAGAGAACAAAGATGTAAGAACAATAAATTGCAAGGAAAATAAATCAAAGTAACAATTAAAGCCTAAACCTTAGAGAAATCTATCGTAATCTACCCTAATTCTAGAGAGAAGAGAGAGCTTCTCTCTCTATAATATGACCTGAAGCTTGTTACTAAACTATCCTAACTGCTCCCCCTTCTTTCTTCTTGATTTTGGTTTCAAATACTTAATAAATGTGTTGGATTTGGGGCTCCTTGAGCTCAGAAATTGCCCTCAACGTGTTTCTTTAATGAGGTCATGTGACCAGTGTCACGGGTACGCGTGGGTGATGCGTGCGCATCGCTTGGCAAAATTTCTTGGTCACGCGTATGAGTGGGTCATGCGTGGGCATCGTTATGATTTTCACAAATCCTCATTTCTTCATGAATTCTCCACTTTGCATGTTTTTCTTCCCTTCTTCAATCCAATCCTTGCCTTATAAACCTAGAATCAGTCAACAAATATATCAAGGCATCGAATGAAATAAAAGTGAATTAAATTTAGCAATTTTAAGGCCTAAAAAGCATCTTTTCATTCATAAGCACAATTTAGGATAAATTCACAAAACCATGCTATGTCATTGAATAAATGTGAGAAAAGTTGATAAAATCCACTAAATTCAACACAAGATAAACCACAAAATCGTGGTTTATCAGGATGGCATATCTTTTTTGGCCTTCTCTAAGGCCTCTTGAAGGTCGAGCTTTTCCTCGTAAACTCGGGTATAAATCTCCTCCGCCTTCTTCTTCAATCCCTCTGCCATGGCTGTAGATGCTTCCACCTTCTTTACCTGAGATCGAGCTTTCTCCAAGTCGGACATTAATACGATCTTCTCCACCTCTAACTCCTTTTTTATTTTCATTAACCTCTCCACCTCAGCTCGGGCAACCACTAAGGAACTATGAGTAGCATTGAGAGGTGTCTTTTCTGCAACTCTTTGGACAAAGAAGCACACACTCCAACTATTCGAATTTCATTTCAGGCCATGAGCTGGAGATGGTTCTGAATAGCCATATCGTCCATACTGATGCAGCTATGAGGGAGAATGTTCTTTTCACTCCAAGCAAGCTCGTCAAAACCTTTGTGGTAAATACTATTCCCCTCTTCAATAGTTTTTTGCTTTTTGAGAGGAGGCTCTGAGGATGAAGGAGAATGGGGGGGTCTATTACACTCACTAGAGGGGAGTCAGGAGGGATTAGTGATGAGCGGATAAATTATACGCTTTTTGGTAGTATTTTCACATAGTTTTTAGCATGTTTTACTCACTTTTTATTATATTTTTATTATTTTTTTGCAAAAATCACATTTCTGGACTTTACTATGAGTTTGTGTATTTTTCTGTGATTTCAGGTATTTTTTGGCTGAAATTGAGGAACCTGAGCAAAAATCTGATTCAGAGGCTGAGAAAGGACTGAAGATGCTGTTGGATTCTGACCTCCCTGCACTCGAAGTGGATTTTCTGGAGCTACAAAAGCCCAATTGGCACACTCTAAATTGGGTTGTAAAGTAGACATCTTGGGCTTTCCAAAAATGTATAATGGTCCATACTTTTCTCGATATTTGATGGCCCAAACTGGCGTCAAAACGCTCACCAAAGACCCTTTTCTAGCATAAAATGCCAGAACTGGCACCAAAGCTGGAGTTAAATGCCCAAATTGGCACCAAAACTGGCGTCTAGACTCCAAGAACATCCTGTGCACGTGAAATCTAGGAAGCTCAGCCCAAACACACACCAAGTGGGCCCCGGAAGTGGATTTCTACACTATCTGCACCTAGTTACTTATTCTCTGTAAACCTAGGTTACCAGTTTAGTATAAAAACTACTTTTAGAGATTCACTTAGGACCTCGTGACATTTTTACATTTCTTATTGTACCTTTGACGGCATGAGTCTCTAAACCCCATGGTTGGGGGTGAGGAGCTCTACTGTGTCTCGATGAATTAATGCGATTACTACTGTTTTCTATTCAATCGCGCTTGCTTCTGTTCTAAGATATTCACTCGTACTTCAATGTGATGAATGTGATGACCCGTGACACTCATCACCATTCTCAACTTATGAACGCGTGCCTGAAAACCATTCTGTTCTACCTGCAATAGCTTGAGTGTGTATCTCTTGGGCTCCTTATTCACGAGTTTGGTTGTCTCTCCTGACAATAGAGCATTCAATTCTGTGAGATCAGAGCCTTCGTGGTATAGGCTAGAATCAATTGGCGGCATTCCTCAAACTCGCGACTGTTGGGCGCAGTGTCAGTGTGCAAAAAGATCAATAGATCTTATTCCAACACAAGTGAGAACCGACAGATGATTAGCCATGCGAAAACCGTAGCGGACATGTTTTCACTGAGAGGACGGATGGTAGCCATTGACAACGGTGATCCACCAACATAAAGCTTGCCATAGAAAGAGCCAGGCGTGTTTGCAGAAGAAGGCAGTAGGAAAGCAGAAACTCAAAGGGTAGAGCATCCCCGAAACCTCAACCTGTTCTCGATTACTGCATAACAAGTATTATTTATTTCATGTTCTTTTACTTTTTACAAATAAAACTAAGAATTATTATTGATATGTTGACTAAGAGTTACAAGATAACCATAGCTTGCTTCAAGCCGACAATCTCTGTAGGATCGACCCTTACTCACGTAAGGTATTGCTTGGATGACCCAGTGCACTTGCTTGCTAGTGGCACCAGAATTGTGAAACGTGTAAATCACAATTCTGTGCACCAAGTTTTTGATTGGGATCAATAGAAAATAGCATTCACATGTCCATCTAGGGTATTCACCTACAGAAGGATGCCATTTGGTCTATGCAATGCACCTGCTACCTTTCAGAGATGCATGCTCTCTATCTTCTCTGATATGGTAGAGAAATTCCTGGAAGTCTTCATGGATAACTTCTCAGTATTTGGATACTCATTCAGCTCCTGTCTTGACCATCTAGCACTTGTTCTAAAAAGATGCCAAGAGACTAACCTGGTTTTAAATTGGGAAAAATGTCACTTTATGGTGACTGACGGAATTGTTCTTGGGCACAAAATTTCGAATAAGGAGATAGAAGTGAATCAAGCTAAAGTGGAGGTAATTGAAAAATTACCACCACTTGCCAATGTTAAGGCAATTAGAAGCGTTCTGGGGCATGCAGGATTCTATAGGAGGTTTATAAAGGATTTTTTGAAAATTGCCAAGCTTCTGAGCAATCTGCTAGCTGCTGATGCACCATTTGTCGTTAACACAAAGTGTTTGCAGGCCTTTGAGACTCTGAAAGCTAAGCTGGTCACAGCACTAGTCATTTCTGCACCAGACTGGACATTACCGTTTGAACTAATGTGTGATGTCAGTGACCATGCCATTGGTGCAGTATTGGGACAGAGGCATGACAAGCTTCTACATGTCATTTAGTATGCTAGCCATGTTTTAAATGATGCCCAAAAGAATTATACAACCACAGAAAAGGAGTTGCTTGCAGTGGTTTATGCCATTAACAAGTTCAGATCTTATTTAGTAGGATCAAAAGTGATTGTATAGACTGACCATGCTGCTCTTAAATATCTCCTTAAAAAGCAGAATTCAAAACCCAGACTCATAAGGCAGGTGTTGCTTCTACAAGACTTTGATATAGAAATAAGAGACAGAAAAGGGACAGAGAACCAAGTAGCTGATCACCTGTCCCGGATAGAACCAGTAGTAGGAGCGTCCCTCCCTCCTACTGAGATCTCGGAAACCTTTCCGGATGAGCAACTCTTTGCCATTCAGGAAGTACCATGGTTGCAGATATTGCAAACTATAAAGCTGTGAGATTCGTACCCAAGGAGTACAGTAAGATGCAAACGAAAAAATTGATTTCTGATGTAAAGTAGTGCTGGTGGGATGAACCATATCTCTTTAAGAGATGTGCAAATGGAATAATCTGTAGATGTGTGCCCAGAGAAGAGGCGTAGAAAATCGTATGGCATTGCCATGGATCACAATATGGAGGACATTTCGGAGGTGAGCGAACAGCCACAAGGGTTCTCCAGTTTGGCTTCTACTGGCCTACTCTCTAGAGATTTCCGAGAGTTTGTACGTAACTGTGATAATTGTCAGAGAGCTGGTAACCTGCCTTACGGTTATGCCATGCCTCAACAAGGGATCTTAGAGATTGAGTTGTTTGATGTATGGGGTATTGACTTCATGGGGCCTTTCCCACTATCATACTCAAACACTTATATTCTGGTGGCAGTAGACTATGTATCTAAATGGGTAGAAGCAATTGCAACGCCCACTAATGAGACTAAGACCGTGCTGAAGTTCCTCCAAAAGCATATCTTTAGCCGGTTTGGTGTCCCTATAATATTAATCAGTGATGGAGGCACTCACTTCTGTAATAAACAGCTTAACTCTGCTCTGGTCCGATATGGAACTAACCACAAGGTGGCAACTCCGTATCATCCATAGACAAATGGGCAGGCTGAAGTCTCAAATAGAGAACTTAAACGAATCCTGAAACGGACTGTAAGTACCCGTAGAAGGGATTGGGCAAGAAGTTTGGATGATGCTCTGTGGGCATACAGAGCAGCATTCAAGACTCCTATAGGGACCTCTCCATACCAGCTTGTGTATGGTAAGGCCTGTCATCTGCCAGTGGAACTAGAACACAAGGCCTACTGGGCAACCAGATTCCTAAACCTTGATGCTAAGTTAGCTGGAGAGAAGAGATTACTCCAGCTAAATGAGCTAGAGGAGTTCAGACTCAATGCTTTTGAAAATGCCAAAATTTACAAAGAGAAAGCAAAAAGGTGGCACGACAAAAAGCTATCATCTAGATTATTTACTTTGACCTGGACAAAATAAGAGAAGTCCTCAAACTTCCTCAACTGCAAGATGATCTAGAATCCTTTAATAGGAGAATGGCTAAAGATAAAAAGCTGGATCAAGTTCTAGAGGACATATGCCTCCCTGGAACCAAGTGGATAACCAACATAAAAGGTGTCCCAAACCAACTAAAGAGGGGAGATCTCAAACCAGTTGCTAAGGGCTGGCTGGATTTCATTGGGCATTCTATACTTTCCACAAGTAACCGTTCTGAAGTTACTGTAAAAAGGGCAGTGATGATTCACTGTATTATGTTGGAAAGAGAGGTGGAGGTTTATCAGCTAATTCCTTGTGAAATGTACACAATTGCACAAAAGGAATCTATTGAGGCCAAATTGGCTTACCCAAGCTTGATCTATCTGTTATGTAAGGATGCAGGGGTACAGATGGGAGTGGATGAGTTCATCCCAACTGAGTACTCAATCACTAAAAAAATAATGGATGGATCTCAAGCTCAAGACAACCCCACCAAGAGGAGGGCGCATGAGCTTCTCCCAGAAATCTCCCAATTTGACTATTGGGCCCGCTTGGAAGCATCTGTCACCAAGCTGCAAGAAGCTATGGATCAACTCAAAGAAGAGCAGCAGAACCAGAACAGCATGCTTTGCAAATTGCTCAAGGAACAAGAGCTGCAAGGGCGTGAGCTACAGGAGCTGAAGCGCCAGAGGTTATCCCTTGAAGCGCCAGGTGTCCCACAAATTGAAGGAGCACCTACTCCCAAAATTAAGGTTGTTGAGTCCTAACTCTGTGATAACTTCTGTCATTAGAGACCTATATTAAGAGTTGATAAGCACTAGTATTAGGATTGCATGAGCATTAGTATTATTTTTAGCAATTTGGGCATAATTTAATTTTCTTATCATCATCAAACATGAATAAAATAGCAGACTTTTTTTTAGAAGAGCAAGGGTGCAAATATTTCGAGTACAAAAATAAGAAAAATTCAAATTATTTATATGTGGTGGCATTACTTTAGCTCTCTGAATGAATGCTTGAACAGTGCATATTTTTTATAGTGAAGTTTATGAATGTTAAAATTGTTGGCTCTTGAAAGAATAATGAAAAAAGAGAAATGTTATTGATAATCTGAAAAAATAATAGAATTGATTCTTGAAGCAAGAAAAAATAGTGAAAAAAAAGAAGAAAGAAAAAGAAAAAGCAAGCAGAAAAAGCCAGTAACCCTTTAAACTAAAAGGCAAGGATGAAATGGATCCAAGGCTTTGAGTATCAGTGGATAGGAGGGCCCAAGCGGCTAAATCAAGCTGTCTCTAACCATGTACTTATGGCATGAAGATCCAAGTAACAAGCTTGAGACTGAGTGGTTAAAGTCGTGATCCAAAGCATAAAGAGTGTGCTTAAGAACTCTGGACACCTCGAACTGGGGACTCTAGCAAAGCTGAGTCACAATCTGAAAAGGTTCACTCAGTTATTGCACCATAGCCTTCTTCTTTTTATCCTATTTTATTTGTCTAGTTGCTTGGGGATAAGCAACAGTTTAAGTTTGGTATTGTGATGAGCGGATAAATTATACATTTTTTGGTAGTATTTTCACATAGTTTTTAGCATGTTTTACTCACTTTTTATTATATTTTTATTAGTTTTATGCAAAAATCACATTTCTGGACTTTACCATGAGTTTGTGTGTTTTTCTATGATTTCAGGTATTTTCTAGCTGAAATTGAGGAACCTGAGCAAAAATATGATTCAGATGCTGAGAAAGGACTGATGATGCTGTTGGATTCTGACCTCCCTGTACTCGAACTGGATTTTCTGGATCTACAAAAGCCCAATTGGCGCACTCTCAATTGAGTTGGAAAGTAGACATCTTGGGCTTTCCGGAAATGTATCATAGTTTATACTCTGCCAGAGATTTGATGGCTCAAACTGGCGTCAAAACACCCACCAAAGACCCTTTTCTGGCGTAAAACGCCAGAACTGGCACCAAAGCTGGAGTTAAACGCCCAAACTGGCACCAAAACTGGCGTCTAGACTCCAAGAATGTCCTGTGCACGTGAAATCTAGGAAGCTCAGCCTAAACACACACCAAGTGGGCCCCGGAAGCGGATTTCTGCACTATCTGCACTATCTGCACCTAGTTACTCATTCTTTGTAAACCTAGGTTACTAGTTTAGTATAAAAACTACTTTTAGAGATTCACTTAGGTCCTCATGATATTTTTACATTCCTTATTGTACTTTTGACGGCATGAGTCTCTAAACCCCATGGTTGGGGGTGAGGAGCTCTGCTGTGTCTCAATGAATTAATGCAATTACTACTGTTTTCTATTTAATCGCGCTTGCTTCTGTTCTAAGATATTCACTCGTACTTCATTGTGATGAATGTGATGATCCGTGACACTCATCACCATTCTCAACTTATGAACACGTGCCTGACAACCACTTCTGTTCTACTTGCAACAGCTTGAGTGTGTATCTCTTGGGCTCCTGATTCACGAGTTTGATTGTCTCTCCTGACAATAGAGCATTCAATTCCGTGAGATCAGAAACTCGCGACTGTTGGGCGCAGTGACAGTGTGCAAAAAGATAAATAGATCTTATTCAAACACAAGTGAGAACCGATAGATGATTAGCCATGCGGGAAACCATAGCGGACATGTTTTCTCTAAGAGGATGGATGGTAGCCATTGACAACGGTGATCCACCAATATAAAGCTTGCCATAGAAGGAGCCAGGCGTGTTTGAAGAAGAAGGCAATAGGAAAGCAAAAACTCAGAGGGTAGAGCATCTCCGAAACCTCAACCTGTTCTCCATTACTGCATAACAAGTATTATTTATTTCATGTTCTTTTTCTTTTTACAAATAAAACTAAGAATTATTATTGATATGCTGACTAAGAGTTACAAGATAACCATAGCTTGCTTCAAGCCGACAATCTCCGTGGGATCGACCCTTACTCACGTAAGGTATTGCTTGGATGACCCAGTGCACTTGCTGGTTTGTGGCACCGGAGTTGTGAAACGTGTAAATCACAATTCCATGCACCAATTAGCCGACTTGATGGAGTAGGAATGATCTTATTATGAGCCGAAGTACCCGAGTACGATTTCTGCAAAGTAGATCGGACAAAGGTACCCTTGGTTTCCTTTTCTTGAATATTCCGAGCCACGACGTTTTTTCTAGTTTGATGCAGCTGTTTCATCACTATAGATTTGGAAGCCATTTTTTCTGCAAAAAACAAAAACAAAAGTCCATTTTTGTACCTATCTTCGACTAGAGTTGACCATGGTTTCCTACCAAGTGAGGAGACTGACCCCAACACTCTTGGAACATATCGACAACACACTTTTAAAGTTCATCTAGTTACTCTAACCCATATCTGGCTATTACAGGCTTTTCTTCCCAATATAAAGGGAAGTCGGGCTCATCGTTCTCATCCAAGAAGAAAGGTCTGGCACCCTCGACAGCTCAGATTTTGAAAAATAATTCTTGAAGTCATGAAAGGATTCATCAAAAATGGAAAAAAACCTTTTTACCCTAAATGGCACAAAAGAAAAGCCAAGAAAACTTTCCTTTCGAAGACCCGGGTTTGGTCAAGACAAAAAGGTGAAAGAAGACCTTGAGAGAAGGTCAGACATCGAGCTCCCAACATTAGAGCTAGTAGATTTTCAAAAAAGATTAGGAGGTCGGGTGGAGCTCGGAGGGAGCAACATTCCAAGTCCAAAGGATATTTTTAAAAAAGCACTCGTATGCATAAAAAATGGGCGTTCTAGATTTTCTAATGGGGAAAACCAAACCCTCTCCCAAGATTAGCCACTATTATTTTGTAAATCCTTTCATCCTCTTCATTGTCATATAACCTATGGTTTCTACGGAATACCTCAATGTACTCTTTATCGACTATAGTGACAGAGGTAAGGATAGGAGTATCTACCCATGTCAATAGAGAAGGGAAAATTTTTGTCGACATATCATGAATAATAGAGTGAGACATACAAGCTACACCTACAAATACAAAATAAACAAGTCGTCACCATATGTGAAACGCGATTTGGAAACATCTTCATAAAAACCAGAATGTACAAAAATGGCATCTCTCCTTTGCCAACAATAGCGACACAATTGGGTGTAACACAAATACATTCAACAGTCACAAACAGCTACAGTCCATCAAAACTCCAGAAATGCGGTTCAAATTCATCACAAATGGCAAAACTATTTGGAAAAAAAATTATGACAGATAAAAGGAAATATAAAACCTACATCATCAATAAACATTGCCAATCATTTTTCAAATACTATTCAGAACAGTTTCGAGGAACACAGAACAGCTAAGAGTACAAGTGAAACCTCATAAAACAGCAACCTTGATGAAATTTAAAGAATAGATGGGTACGTCAAGCAGCAAAGTCACAGATGATCCTCTTCACCAAGAACTCTTTCGAAAGAATCAAGATAAAGAAAAAACCTTGAAAAATGAAAAATAGTCGCAAAGCAAACAAACAAGCAAACCAAGGACTCAAGCAGGGACACTGTTCATACCCTTGCCCAAAACATAGAGTGGTGCGCGAAATATAAACTCGCACAACTGAAACGGCAAGTGCACCGGGTCATCCAAGTAATACCTCAAGTGAGTGAGGGTCGAATCCCATGAGGATTTCCAGATTGAGCAAGCTATGGTTATCCTGCAGATCTTAGTTAGGCAAATAGAAAGGTAGTTTTGATTGTTGTAGGTGCATAAAGAAACAATAACATAAGCGATAAATGGATATGATAAGACAATAATTAGCAGTTAGTTAAGGTTTCGGAGGTGCTTCTTCTTCTGGATTAACACATCATACTCTCTATTTCAACGATGAATGATTCCTTCACTGGCAAGACTGTAAGTGATTAAGCCATGGGTTGTGGTCATTAATCTCCTCAGGTCTAGACCAAACATCCGAATGGACAAGATCGATCCTGGGAGAGGGTGAAGCGCGCGCAAGTCAATCTCTTTGTTGATCCTACTCAAAACGTCACAGACAAGGTCCGATCTTCCAGATCAGAGACTACTGCTCTTATGGTTCTAGCCGTTAGAGTCACAGGAACCTCAATTGCCCCTGACTAACGTGGTTATATGTCACAGACCCGATTAATCCAGATAATTCGGCTGGAACCCGTGATGAATCCTCAAGTTGTAGCTCAATACTATCCGGGTCAGGACTCATAAGGAACGCATGTAGAATCAAGATTCATAAGGATGAAGAATGACAATGCATCCTAGAATAAAATCAAACATAGATTGAAGTAGAAAAGTAATTGTATTAAACCATAGGAATCAGCAGAGCTCCTAACCTTAACCTAGGAGGTTTAGTTGCTCATACTGTACAAAGAATAAATTGTGTAAACTTCGAATGTGGTGGAGAAGATCCTAAATAATGGTGATCTCCCCTTATTTATAACAATCTAATACCTAGAGATTACAAAGATAAGATAAATTAGGCTAAAGGTGCGGAAATTCACTTTCTGGGCCCACTTGGTGAGTGTTTGGGGTGAGCTTGGCATCCAACTTCAGTGAGTGGGCGTTGAAATCCTACTAGGGGGTGCTTTGGTGCGTCCTTGCTCCTCTTGGGGCGTTGAACACCAGAAAGGGGGTGGTTTGGGCGTTCAAAACGCCCGTTGTGGGCCTTCATTTCCAAATACAAGTATAAACTATTATATATTGCTGGAAAGCCCTGAAAATTACCTTTCCAAATCCGTTGAGATCATAACAATTAGACCTATGTAGCTCTATAAATGTTTGTTTGAATGCACGAAGGTCAGGATTTAACAGAATCTGTTGTCCTTTCTTTGCTTCTGAATCAGACTTTGCCAAAACTTGCCAAATTCACCCGAAAGTCACCTAAAATCATAGAAAAACAGCAAAAGCTCAAAATAGCATCCATAATGTGAATTTTGCACTAACACCTACTAAAACATAATAAAACTTAACAAAACATACTAAAAACACACAGAAAATGATGCCAAAAAGTGTATAAAATATCTGCTCATCAGAACACCAAACTTAACCTGTTGCTTGTCCTAAAAAAACCAAAAATAAGTAGGACTAAAAACAAGAAAAAAATACAATAAGTCCCAAAGTTTCCAACGAAGCTCAGTTCCAAATACTGAGTGGGGTTAATGGCTTTTTACTTCTGAACAGTTTTGACATCTCACTTTCCTTTAAAGTTCAGAAATATTGACATCACTTGGAACTAGAGTCCAGATGATATTGTTGATTCTCTTATTTTAGCTCTTCTTGATTCTTGAACACAGCTTCTTTTGGCGCTTTGCACCTTTTTTAGCCTAGCCGTGACTCTAAGCGTTTTGTTTTCCTGTATTACCACCGGATACATAAACGCCACAGATACTTAACTGGGGAAACCCATTGGATTTGACTTTAGCTTTGCTTAAAATCCCAGACAGTGGTGTCCAAAGTTCTTAAGCATACTCTTTTGATTTGGATTACGACTTTAACTAATTAGTCTCAAGCTTTTTACTTGACAGCTTCACACCACAAGCATTTAGTTAGGGATAGCAACTCATTTGAGCTGTTTAGGCCAATTTTGGGACTCTCCTAACCATTGATGCTCAAAACCTTGGATCTTTGCTCTTTTCTCTCTCTTTTTTTTGTGAGCATTTATTTTTCTTTTTTTTATTTATTTTTATGTTTTTTTTAACTGCTTTTTCTTGTTTCAAGAATCAATATTTTTTATTTTTCAGAGAATCAATAATACTTCTCTAAATTCACTGTTCTTCAAGAGCCAATATACTCATCCTCAATGTCAAATATGCACTGTTAATTCATACATTTAGAAGATAAATGCAAGGCCACCACATCAAAATAATTGGAATATCTTATGATATAACTTAAAACTTATGTATCTTACTATTCCTTTTTCAAATAAAATTTTCTTTTAAGCATGGAGACGGATACAGAGGATATCTTATAACCATAAAATTTTCGAAAAATTTTAAAAATTTTAAACCACTAGACTAGAAAGCAAAGGAAATCCTAATAGTGGTCATGCAGAAGCTAGAAAAGAAAATAGAAAATAGAATGAAATACTGAAAAACAGAAAGAAGGGGTAGATGAAACTCAACCACCTTAGTGCTGCTGGTTGCTCAGGCTGTGCGCTTCTGTGAAGATGATTCAGCTCCCTTTGGTGCCATTGATGATAATGTACATCTAGAGCTTGGTCTGCAACACCAAACTTAAAAACTTTGCTTGTCCCCAATCAAAGAAAACTCGGTGTGGGAATAAGGGTGGAAAAAGTAAGAGAGAGAAGGAAAGGTGGGGTAGGTGGGGTTTGTGTAGGATCCATTGGCTGGAAAAGCACCAAAGCTCGAGTTGCCTCCTGCCCCTGCCTGGTGTTCAATGCCAAGAATGGGAGTTGAACTTCCAACTGCGTTCCAAGTCTAGCGTTTAACGCCAGCAATTGTCCGTTAATGGGCGTTGGACACCCAGAATACTCCTTCACTGTCGTTCAACGCCAATCTTGCTCTCTCGTGCTCGGAATTACACTTCACACAACTGAACTAGCAAGTGCACTGAGTCATCCAAGTAATACCTGAGTGAGTCAGGGTCGATCTCATGAGGATTATGATTTGAAGCAAGCTATGGTTATCTTGTAGATCTTAGTCAGGCAGATAGAAGAGTTGTTTGTTTTTTTAATTTGCATAAAAGGAAAATAAATAAAACGTTACTCAGATGATGGTGAATGCAATGATATGAAGATGGTTAAGGCTTGGAGATGTTTTGTTCTTCTGGATCAATCTGGTCTTACTGTCTTCTTCAACTGTGAATGATTTCTTCTATAGCAGGCTGTATGAGATCAGCGCCCTTCTTAAGAGATCATCAATACTACTCCAGATCTGAACCCCAAGGTTTGGGCAGATCCAGTCTGCTTGAGGGTGAAGCTCCTGCAATTCATTCTCTTTAGTGATCTTACTCAAAATGCCACAGACAAGTTTGAATCTTTCGGATCAGAGAACGCTATGCATTTGGTTCTAGCCTCTACCACATAGACTCTAATCTCCCCATACCTTGGCTAAACTAGTGTCTCGAGAATTCCCCAATGAACTCGTGGATAAGCCGTATAAGAGATGTATGATCAAGCTAGTGGTTCATTGTTGTCCGGTGAAAGACTCACTCCAAACCCATGTAGAATGAGATAACCTTGTGTCGGTTCAACTCATTCATAAGGATGAAGAATAGATATACATCTTAGAATGGAGAATCAAACACGGATTGAGATAGAATAATAGTACTTTATTAATCCATAAAACTTAGCAAGCTCCTCCCCTCAACCTTGGAGGTTTAGAAACTCATACTAATAGAAAATACAATGATAAATGTGTAAAGTGGTAGAAGATCCTTGAAAAGTGTAGAAGTTCTCAAATAAATACTAGGCTAATGACTAAGAATTACATAAGAAGGGAAAAACAGTCTTTTAGTGCTGAAATCCACTTATGGGTCCCACTTGGTGAGTGTTTGGGCTGAGCTTGATTGAGATCCACGTGCTAGGAGGCCTCTAGGGTGTTGAACACTGGCTAGGGGTCCTTTTTGGGTGTTGGACACTGGACTCTTCTCCTTTCGGCGTTGGACGCTAGAATAAGGCAGATGGTTGGCGTTGAACACCAGTTTTGGGCCTTTATTTCTGAAGCAAAGCATAAACTATTATATATTTATGAAAATCCCTGGATGTTAGCTTTCCATAGTCATTGAGAACGCTTGATTTAGAAGTCTGTAGCTCTAGAAAAGTGCTTTCGTGTGCAAGAAGGTCAGATCCGGATAACATCTACACTGCTTTCTCTGTCTCTGAATCAGACTTTTGCTCCAGCTCTTTAATTTTAGCCAGAAAATACCTAAAATTCCATAAAAACACACAACATCAAAGTAGAATCCAAATTTGTGAATTTTTCACTAAAACCTATGAAAATGTAATGAAACTTAAACAAAACATGCTAAAATCAATATGAAAATGATGCCAAAAAGTGTATAAAAATATCCGCTCATCATTACACCAAACTTAAACTGTTGCTTGTCCCCAAGAAACTAAAAATAAAGTAGGATAAAAAGAAGAATAACGTACAATAAATCTTATAGTTCTCAATGAAGCTCAGTTTCAATTAGACAAGCGGGACTTAGTAGCTTTCTGCTTCTGAATAATTTTGGCATCTCACTATCCATTGAAACTTAGAAGTGTTGGCATCTTTAAGAACTTAGAATTCAGATGATATTATTGACTCTCCTAGTTTACTTCTTTTTTATTCTTGAACACAGCTTTTAGAATCTTGGCCGTGACCCTAAGCACTTTGTTTTCCAGTATTACCACCAGATACATATATGCCACAGACACTTAACTGGGTGAACCCTTTCGGATTGTGATTCAGCTGTGCTGGAATCCCCAGATAAAGGTGTCCAAAGTTCTTAGCACACTCTTTTTGCTTTGGATCACGACTTTAACTGCTCAGTCTCAAGCTTTTTACTTGACACTTTCACACCATAAGCATATAGTTAGGGATAGCTTAGTTTAGCTGCTTAGGCTAAGAACTTTTTGTTTCTTTTAGGCCCTCCTAACTATTGATGCTCAAAGCCTTGGATCTTTTTACCCTTTCCTTTTAGTTTAAAAGGTTATTGGCTTTTTGCTCTTACCTTTTGGTTTAAAGAGCTATTGGCTTTTTCTGCTTTTTCTTTCTTTGTTGCTTTTTCTTGCTTCAAGAATCAATTTTTTTGAATTTTTTCAGATTATCAATAATATTTCACTTTTATCATCATTTTTTCAAGAGCCAACATTTTTAATTCCAATTTCAAATATGCACTGTTCATTCATACATTTAGAAAACAAAAGCAATGCCACCACATCAAAATAATTGATTATTCTATTATAAAACTCAAAAATTTATGCATCTCTAATTCTTCTAAAAAAATTACTATTTTATTCATGTTTAATGATGATAAGAGGAATATTTTTTAGCTAATTGGAAAATAAAACTTAATTTCTAATGCTTATGCAATTCTTAAATTAAAAGACAATAAAATAAAAATAAAGATTTCAATACTACTAGTGATCATGTAAACCTAAATATGAGAAATAGGAATTAGAATAACAGAAATACGAAAAACAGGAATTGAAATAGTCACAGGGTTGAAACTTAACAACCTCAAGCTTAAGGGGGGCTGGGCCCTTCAGGGGAGATCTTCTGGTGCTTCAACTCCTCTATCTCACGCCCTTGCTTCTCCTGCTCCTAGACCAGATTGCAAATCATGCTAGCGTGATCTTTCTGCTCCTTTCTTAATTGATCCAAGGTGGTTTGCAGTTGCATCACAGATGCTTTCAACTGATCCCAATATTCAATTGGAGGGATCTCTTGGGGAGGCTCAGGTGCCTTCCTTTTGGGATGATCCTCTGGTACCTTGGAGCTTTCTATCACTTTCTTAGTGATTGGACTTTCCACTGGAATAAATGTATCCACGTGAATTAAGACTTTAGCCTCTTGGCATAGGCGAAAGATAAAATTTGGATAGTCTAGCATGGCATTATTAGACATTCTATTTGCCAACTTATACATATCACAGGAGATTATTTGGTGAACTTCTACCTCATTTCTCATTATGATGCAGTGAATCATCACAGCTCTCTGAATAGTGACTTCAAAGCAGTTACTTGTAGGGAGTATAGAACGCCCAATGATGTCTAGCTATCCTCTAGCAATTGGCTTGAGGTTCATTCTTTTCAGCTGGTTTGGCTTGCCTTTTGCATCTTCAATGCATTGAGTTCCAGGAAGGCAGATGTTCTATAGGACTTGATCCAGCTTTGGGTTGGCTACCACCCTTCTATTGTAGGAATCAGGGTCATCCCTTTGTAAGGGTAATTTAAAGATCTCTCTCACCCTCTCCAAATGAAAATATATGATCTTTTCCCTGATGATAGTGCGAAAAGTATGGAATGTTATTCCATCGTTCTTTTGCTTATCTATCATCCACAGATTTGCATAGAATTCATAGATCATGTTGTATCCAACAGTGATCTCAGAATTGGCTAGAATCTCCCAGCTTCTCTTTTGAATTTGCTCTTGAATCTCTGGGTATTCATCTTCTCCTAATTTGAATCTGACCTTCGGGATCACTGGCCTCTTACTCATTATTTTGTGATAATGTTCTTCATTTTGCTTGGTGTAGAATATAACAGGTTTGAAAATAACTGTTGGGTCATCTTCCTTCTTGTTTCTTGGAGGGGTCTTGCAACTTCTTAGAGCCATGGGATTTGAATCTCAATAAGAGAATAGGGCTCCTTCCACACCAAACTTAAAAGTTTTGCTCGTCCTCAGGCAAAAGGTAAAAAAGGAAGAAGAAGAAAGTGAAGGATGAGAGAATAGAAGAAGAGAATTCGAATGGAGAGGTGGTGAATAAGTGAGAGAGAGCACGGATATATATAGGGAGGGGAAGGGGGGTTTTCAAAAACAATGGTTAAAGAAAGATAAAAGAAGTTTTGAAAAAGATAGAAAAAGATAAGTTTTTAAACTTAAAAGATATGAAAAAGACAGGAAAAAGATATTCAAGATATAAAAGATAAGATAAGAAGTATGAAAAAGATTTTAATTTTAATAAAAGATATGAACAAGAATTACTAAATATAAGAAAATATTTTGAAAAATTTGAAAACTAGTTAAAAAAGATATGAGGTTTGAAAAAGATTTAAAAAGATTTGAAAATGTTTTAAATTTGAAATCAATTTGAATTCGAAATATTTGAAAAAGATTTGATTTAAAAATCATGGAATTTCAAAATTGAAATTTAAAATGATAGGTTGAATGAAAAAAAGATAAGGTTTTGGAAATTACCTCCCTTGTTTATTTTGCTGGTGTGTTAAACGCCCAAAATGGCTATATTCTAGCATTTAATGTTGCTGTTCCTACTTGCTGGGCGTTGAACACCCAGAATGGCACCCATTTTGGTGTTCAACACTAGGTTGCCTGCCCATATGGGCGTTGAACGCCCAGCCAGAAAGCCTGGCTAGCGTTCAACCCCAAGCTGTCTGTCTCCATGGGCGTTAAATCCCCAATCCCCAGGGTGCTCTGTTTTTTGTTCTGCATCATTCTGTTTCTGTTTAAACACTGTCTATGATTACTATCATTAAAAACAAGTTAATTAAGAACTAACTATAAAGAAAACTAATTAAAACAGAAGTAATTAGTAAAATAGAGAATACTAGGCTATTAATCATTGGGTTGCCTCCCAACAAGCACTTCTTTAATGTCTTTAGCTGGACTTCATTGTACTTATCTTAGTAGTAGTGTTGAGCCTCCTGGCTCTATTTCTCCTTCAAGGTAATGCTTGACCCTCTGTCCATTGACAGTGAATCTATTGTCTGGATCTTTATCTTGAAGTTCTATGTGCCCGTAAGGTGATACACTAGTTATCACATACGGTCCCTTCCAGCGGAATTTGAGTTTCCCAGGGAATAATTTGAGTCTTGAGTTAAAGAGCATGAATTTTTGTCCTGGTTCTAAGACTCTGGAAGATATCATTTTGTCATGCCATCTTTTTGCTTTTTCTTTATAGATCTTTACATTTTCAAATACAGCTAGTCGGAATTCATCCAAATCATTTAGTTGGAGTAGCCATTTTTCTCCGGCTGCTTTAGCATCAAGGTTGAGGAATCTATTTGCCCAATAGGCCTTGTGTTCTAGTTCCACTGGCAAATGACAGGATTTCCCATATACCAGCTGATATGGTGAGGTTCCAATAGGTGTTTTGAAAGCTGTTCTGTATTCCCACAAAGCATCATCAAGCTTTCTAGCCCAATCCTTTCTAGAGATGCTTGCTGTCCTCTCTAGAATTCACTTCAATTCTCTATTTGAGACTTCAGCTTGCCCATTTGTTTGGGAATGATATGGAGTTGCCACTTTATGGCGAACTCCGTAACAGCTTAAGATAGAATCAAGATGTCTGTTGCAGAAATGAGTACCTCCATCACTAATCAGTGTCCGAGGGACACCAAATCTGCTGAAAAGATGTTCTTTTGGAAGAACTTCATCACTACTCTGGTGTCATTAGTGGGTGATGCTATTGCTTCAACACATTTAGACACAGAGTCTATTGCCACAAGGATGTAGGTGTTTGGGTATGAAAGTGGGAAGGGTCCCATGAAGTCCATGATCCATACATCAAACAGCTCAATCTCTAGGATCTCTTGCTGAGGTATGTCGTGACCATGAGGGAGATTGCCAGCCCTTTGGCAACTGTCACAGTTACAGATAAACTTTCTATAGTCCTTAAAGAGTGTAGGCCAATAGAAGCCACTTTAGAGAACCTAGGTGGCTGTCCGCTCACCCTCAAAGTGTCCTCCATTGTCTGATCCATGGCAATGCCATAGGATTCTCTGTGCCTCTTCTTCAGACATGCAACGTCGGATTATTCTATCCGAACATCTCTTAAAGAGATATGGTTTATCCCACAAGTAGTACCTTGCATCATGCATGAGTTTTTGGGCTTGCTACCTATTGTACTCTTCAGGAATGAACCCTATATCCTTGTAATTTGCAATGTCTACAAACTAAGGTGCTATCCGGATGGCATAGAGTTGCTCATCTGGAAAGGTTTCGGATATGTCAGTTGAGGGGGGAGAAGTCCCTGCCACTGGTTCAATCCGAGACAAGTGGTCAGCCACTTGATTTTCTGTACCCTTTCTGTCTCTAATTTTTATATCAAACTCTTGAAGGAGTAATACCCATCTTATGAGCCTGGGCTTAGAATCCTGCTTAGTGAGTAGATACCTTAGAGCAGCAGGGTCAGTGTAGATAATGACCTTAGATCCTACTAAGTAGGATCTAAACTTCTTAATGGCATAAACCACTACAAGTAATTCCTTTTCTGTGGTAGTATAGTTCTTCTATGCATCATTCAGAACCCGACTGGCATAATAAATGACGTGTAGAAGCTTGTCATGTCTCTACCCCAGAACTGCGCCAATGGCATGGTCACTGACATCACACATCAATTTGAATGGTAAGTCCTAGTTGGGTGCAGAGATTATAGGCGCAGTGATAAGCTTAGCTTTCAGAGTCTCAAAGGCCTACAGACACTCTTGGTCAAAGACAAATGGAGTCTCAATGGTTAATAAGCTGTACAGAGGTTTTGCAATTTTAGAAAAATCTTTTATAAACCTTCTGTAGAATCTTACATGTCTAAAGAAACTTCGGATTCCTTTAACATTAGTGGGTGGTGGTAATCACACAATCACTTCTACCTTAGCTTGATCCACTTCTATTCCCTTGTTTGAAATCTGATGCCCAAGAACAATGCCTTCAGTCACCATGAAGTGGCATTTTTTTCAGTTCAAAACTGGCGTTGTCTCTTGGAATCTTTTCAAAACCAGTTAAACGAGTCTCCAAAGACAAAGAAGTCATCCATGAATACTTTAAGGAACCTATCCACCATATCAGAAAAGATGGAGAGAATACATCTCGTGAAGGTGGCAGGTGCGTTGCACATGCCAAATGGCATTCACTTATAGGCAAACACGCCATATGGGCATGTGAATGTTGACTTCCCTTGATCCTGTGGATCTACTGCTATGTGATTGTACCTGGAATATCCATCCAGGAAATAATAAAAAGCATGCCCTGCTTGTCTCTCTAGAATTTGATCAATAAATGGTAAAGGAAAATGATCCTTCTTGGCATTATTGAGCCTTCAATAGTCAATGCACATATGCCACCCCGTAACTGTTCTTGTAGGAATCAATTCATTCTTTTCATTATGAACCACTGTCATGCCTCCCTTTTTAGGAACAACTTGTACAGGGCTCACCCAGGGCTGTTAGAAATGGGATAAATAATTCGAGCCTCCCAGAGCTTAGTGACTTCCTTCTGCACTACTTCCTTCATGGCTGGATTTAGTCGCCTTTGTGGTTGCACCATTGGTTTGGCGTCATCCTTTAGCAGGATTTTGTGCAGGTGTTGGGTTGGACTAATGCCCTAAAGGTCACTTATGGTCCACCCAAGGGCGGTCTTGTGAGTTTCAAGCACTTTAATTAGTGCGTCTTCTTCCTGTGGCTCTAAGGCAGAGCTTATGATTACAAGATAAGTGTCTCCATCTCCCAGAAATGCATATTTCATGGAAGATGGTAATGGCTTGAGCTCAAGTTTTAGAGGTTTATGGTGCACGAAATTATGATCATCAACAATGGCTCCAATAGTTTGGTAGCTCTCACACGTGAATTACACTTAGTCACAACTCCACACAACTAACCAGCAAGTGCACTAGGTCGTCTAAGTAATACCTTACGTGAGTAAGGGTCGATCCCACGAAAATTGTTGGTATGAAGCAATCTATGGTCATCTTGTAAATCTCAGTCAGGCTGATTCAAATATGATTGGATTAGATAATTAAAAGATAAATAAAATAAACAGGAAATAAAGATAAAGTTACTCATGTACTCCAATGGTGGGAATTTCAGATAGGTGCATGGAGGTGCTGTGTTCCTTCCAAATTTCTACTTTCTTATTACATTCATCCAATCCTTCTTACTCCTTTCCATGGCAAGCTTTATGTAGGGCATCACCGTTGTCAATGGCTACCTCTCATCCTCTCAGTGAAAAAGGTCCAAAGGCTCTGTCACAGCACGGCTAATCATATGTCGGTTCTCAATCAGGTTGGAGTAGAATCCCTTGATTCTTTTGCGTCTGTCACTAACGCCCAGCCTTCAGGAGTTTGAAGCTCGTCACAGTCATTCAATTCCGGAATCCTACTCGGAATACCATAGACAAGGTTAGACCTTCCGGATTCCCATGAATGCCGCCATCAATTCTAGCTTATACCACGAAGATTCTGATTATGGAATCCAAGAGATATGTGCCCGGTCTAGGGTAGAACGGAAGTGGTTGTCAATCACGCGCGTTCATAGGTGAGAATGATGATGAGTGTCACGGATCATCACATTCATCAAGTTGAAGTGCAACGAATATCTTAGAATAGGAATAATTCGAATTGGATAGAAAATAATAGTAATTGCATTGAAACTTGAGGTATAACAGAGCTCCACACCCTTAATCTATGGTGTGTAGAAACTCCACCGTTGAAAACACATAAGTGAAAGGTTCAGGCATGGCCGAATGGTGATGCCCTACATACAGCTTGCCATGGAAAGGAGTAAGATGGATTGGATGAAAGCAATAGGAAAGTAGAGATTCGAGAGGATTCTAGCATCTCCACATGCCTATCTGAAATTCCCACGATTAATTTACATAAGTATTTCTATCCTTTTTTATTTTATTTATCTTTTAATTATCTAATCCAATTACATTTGACGCTATGAATCTACTTAACTGAGATTTACAAGGTGACCATAGCTTGCTTCTTACCAACAATCTCTGTGGGATCGACCCTTACTCACGTAAGGTATTACTTGGATGACCCAGTACACTTGCTGGTTAAGTTGAACGGAGTTGTGAGCTTCTCTAACAGTGCCTGGAACTCTTTTATCATAATTTCGTCCACCAAGTTTTTGGCGCCGTTGCCGGGGATTGTTCGAGTATGGACAACTGACGGTTCATCTTGTTGCTCAAATTAGGTAATTTTCTTTTCAAAAACTTTTCAAAAATATTTTTTTTCAAAATTTTCTTTTCTTTTTCGTTTTTCCAAAAAAATATTCTCGAAAAAAAATTTAATAAACATCCAAAAAAATTAATAAAATCATAAAAACTAAAAATATTTTGTGTTTCTTGTTTGAGCCTTGAGTCAATTTTTAAGTTTGGTGTCAATTGCATGCTTTAAAAATTTCTCTTGCATTTTTCGAAAATCTCATGCATTCATAGTGTTCTTCATGATCTTCAAGTTGTTCTTGACAAGTCTTCTTGTTTGATCTTGATGAATTCTTGTTTTGTGTTGTTTGTTGTTTTTCATGTGCATCTTGGCATTCATATTTTCCATGCATTAAAGATTTCTAAGTTTGGTGTCTTGCATGTTTTCTTTGCATCAAAAATTTTTCAAAATTATGTTCTTGATGTTCATCACGATCTTCAAAGTGTTCTTGGTGTTCATCTTGACATTCATAGTGTTCTTGCATGCATTATGTGTTTGATCCAAAATTTTCATATTTTGGGTCATTTTTATGTTTTTCTTTCTCATCTTTAAAATTTCAAAAATAATAAAAAAAATCTTTTCCTTATTTCCCTCCAAATTTTCGAAATTTTGGGTTGACTTGGTCAAAAAATTTTAAAATTAGTTATTCTCACAGGTCAAGTCAAATTTTCAATTTAAAAAAAAATCTTATCTTTTCAAAATCTTTTTCAAAAATCATATCTTTTTCAAAAAAATTTTTCAAAATCTTTTTCTTATCTTTATATCACATTTTCAAAAATTCACTAATAATTAATGTGATTGATTCAAAAATTTGAAGTTTGTTACTTTCTTGTTAAGAAAGGTTCAATCTTTAAGTTCTAGAATCTTATCTTGAAGTTTCTTGTTAGTGAAGTAAGTAATTTTAAAATTTTTTGAATTAAATCTTTTTATCTTTTATCTTATCTTTTTCAAAAAT
>NC_029780.3:63535270-63535877 GCF_000817695.3 Arachis duranensis | reverse complement strand
TTTTCAAATTTGATTTTAATATCTTTTTCAACTAACTATTTAACTTTTTGTTTGTTTCTTATCTTTTTTCAAAATCACCTAACTACCTTTCCCTCTCTAATTTTCGAAAATATTTCATCTCTTTTTCAAAAATTCTTTTTGTTTTAAATTTTAATTTTAATCTTATCTTATTTCTAATTTCCGAAAATTACTAACCCTTTTTTTTTAAAATTATTTTCGAATTTTCTATCTCTTCTCTCTTATTCTATTTAATTATTTAATTACTAACACTTCTCTTCACCTCTATTCACCTAAATATCCGAACCCACTCTTCTTCATTCTTCTCCCCTTTCTTCTTCTACTAACATAAAGGAATCTCTATACTGTGACATAGGGGATTCCTCTTCTTTTCTTGTTTTCTTCTCTTTCATATGAGCAGGAACAAGGACAAAAGCACTCTTGTTGAAGTTGATCCAGAATCGGAAAGGACTCTGAAGAGAAAATTAAGAGAAGCTAAGTTACAACAATCTAAAGGTAACCTTTCAGAAACATTAGAACAAGAGAAGGAGATGGCAGCCGAAAATAATAATAATGCAAGGAGAATGCTTGGTGACTTCACAAAGCCAAC
>NC_029780.3:63533080-63535253 GCF_000817695.3 Arachis duranensis | reverse complement strand
TAAGCTGAGAGTGGATGTTCAAACCTTCAAACAAAAAGATGGTGAATTCCTCTATGAAGCTTGGGAAAGATACAAGCAGCTGACCAAAAGATGTCCATCTGACATGTTTTCATAATGGACCATATTAAATATATTCTATTATGGCCTGTCTGAATTTTCGAAAATGTCATTGGACCATTCTGCAGGTGGATCTATTCACCTAAAGAAAACGCCTGAAAAGGCTCAAGAACTCATTAACATGGTTGTAAACAACCAATTCATGTACACTTCTGAGAGAAATTCCGTGAATAATGGGATACCTCAGAAGAAAGGAGTTCTTGAAATTGATGCTCTGAATGCCATATTGGCTCAGAACAAAGTGTTGACTCAACAGGTCAACATGATCTCTCAAAATCTGAATGGATGGCAACATGCATCCAATAGTACTAAAGAGGCAGCTTCTGAAGAAGCATATGATCCTGAGAACCCTGCCATGGCAGAGGTTAATTACATGGGTGAACCTTATGGAAACACCTATAACTCATCATGGAGAAATCATCCAAATTTCTCATGGAAGGATCAATGGTGGACGAAATTGTGATAAAAGAGTTCCAGGCACTGTTAGAGAAGCTCACAACTCCGTTCAACTTAACCAGCAAGTGTACTGGGTCATCCAAGTAATACCTTACGTGAGTAAGGGTCGATCCCACAGAGATTGTTGGTATGCAGCAAGCTATGGTCACCTTGTAAATCTCAGTTAAGTGGATTCATAGGGTCAAATGTAATTGGATTAGATAATTAAAAGATAAATAAAATAAAAAAGGATAGAAATACTTATGTAGATCAATAGTGGGAATTTCAGATAGGCGTGTGGAGATGCTAGAATCCTCTCGAATCTCTACTTTTTTATTACATTCATCCAATCTTTCTTACTCCTTTCCATGGCAAGCTGTATGTAGGGCATCACCATCATCAATGGCTACTTTTAATCCTCTCGGGAAAATGGTCCTATGCGCTATCACTGCACGGCTAATCGTCTGGAGGCATCACCCTTGGCAATGGCTACATCCCATCCTCTCAGTGAAAATGGTCCAAATGCTCTGTCACAGCACGGCTAATCATCTGTCGGTTCTCAATCAGGTTGGAGTAGAATCCCTTGATTCTATTGCGTTTGTCATCACGCCCAGCCTTCAGGAGTTTGAAGCTCGTCACAGTCATTCAATACCGGAATCCTACTCGGAATACCACAAACAAGGTTAGACTTTCCAGATTCCCGGGATACTACTCGGAATATCATAGACAAGGTTAAACTTTCCGGATCCCCATGAATGCCGCCATCTATCTAGCTTATACCACGAAGATTCTGTTGGGGAATCTAAGAGATATGCGCCCGGCCTAGAGTAGAACGGAAGTGGTTGTCAGTCACGCACGTTCAAAGGTGAGAATGATGATGAGTGTCACGGATCGTCACATTCATCAAAGTGTTGAGCAACGTATATCTTGGAATAAGAATAAAAGAAAATTGAATAGAAAGTAATAGTAATTGTATTGAAACTTGAGGTACAGCAGAGCTCCACACCCTTAATCTATGGTGTGCAGAAACTCCACTGTTGAAAATACATAAGTGAAAGGTTCAGGCATGGCCGAATGGCCAGCCCCCTGAATGATCAAGAGACCGAATGATCAAAGACCAAAACAGTCAGAGATTAAACGGTCAAAAGATGTCTAATACAATAGTAACTTATCCTATTTATACTAGACTAGCTACTAGGGTTTACATGAGTAAGTAATTGATGCATAAATCCATTTCCGAGGCCCACTTGGTGTATGCTTGGGCTAAGCTTGATCTATCCACGAGCTGAGGCTTTTCTTGGAGTTGAACTCCAAGTTATAACGTGTTTTGGGCGTTCAACTCCGGATCATGACGTGTTTCTGGCGTTTAACTCCAGACAGCAGCATGTACTTGGCGTTCAACGCCAAGTTACGTCGTCAATTGCCGAATAAAGTATGAACTATTATATATTTCTGGAAAGCTCTAGATGTCTACTTTCCAACGCCATTGAGATCGCACCGATTGGAGTTTTGTAGCTCCAGAAATTCTATTTCGAGTGTAGGGAGGTCAGATTCCAACAGCATCAGCAGTCCTTTTGTCACCCTTTTTCAGAGTTTTGCTCAAGTCCCTCAATTTCAGCCA
>NC_029780.3:63531876-63532617 GCF_000817695.3 Arachis duranensis | reverse complement strand
CTTGATTTAGCCGCTTAGGCCTGGATTTAACTCCTTGGGCCCTCCTATCCTTTGATGCTCAAAGCCTTGGATCCTTTTTTTTTACCCTTGCCTTTTGGTTTTAAGGGTTATTAGCTTTTTCTGCTTGCTTTTTCTTTTTCTTTCTATTTTTTTCGCCTATATTTTTTTTCGCAAGCTTTTGCCTTTTTCACTGCTTTTTCTTGCTTCAAGAATCAATTTCATGATTTTTCATATCATCAATAACATTTCTCTTTGTTCGTCATTCTTTCAAGAGCCAACAGTTTTAACATTCATAGACAACAATATCAAAAGACATATGCACTGTTCAATCATTCATTCAGAAAATAAAAAGTATTGTCACCACATCAATATAATTAAATTAAATTCAAGGATAAATTCGAAATTCATGTACTTCTTGTTCTTTTGAATTAAAACATTTTTCATTTAAGAGAGGTGAAGGATTAATGGAATTTATTCATAGCCTTAAGACATAGTTACTAATTACTAATGATCATGAAGTAGAGACACAAAACATAGATAAACACAACATTAAAAACCGAAAAACAGAAAGAAATAAGAACAAGGAATGAGTCCACCTTAGTGGCGTCTTCTTCTTGATGGACCAACAATGTCCTTAAGCTCTTCTATGTCCCTTCCTTGCCTTTGTTGCTCCTCCCTTATTGCTCTTTGGTCTTCTCTTATTTCTTGGAGAATGATGGAGTGCTCATGATGTTCCACCCT
>NC_029780.3:63529168-63531700 GCF_000817695.3 Arachis duranensis | reverse complement strand
GGTCTCTCTTGCTTGCTCCATCCTCTTTTTGGTGATGGGCTTATCCTCTTCAATGGAGATGTCTCCTTCTATGATAACTCCAGCTGAGTAACATAGATGGCAAATAAGGTGAGGAAAAGCTAGCCTTGCCATGGTGGAGGGCTTGTCGGCTATTTTGTAGATTTCATTGGAGATGACCTCATGAACTTCTACTTCCTCTACAATCATGATGCTATGAATCATGATGGCCCGATCCACAGTAACTTCAGATCGGTTGCTAGTGGGAATGATGTAGCGTTGAATGAACTCCAACCATCCTCTAGCCACAGGCTTGAGGTCCAGTCTTCTTAGTTGAACTGGCTTGCCTTTGGAGTCTCTCTTCCATTGAGCTCCTTCCACACATATGTCCGTAAGGACTTGGTCCAACCCTTGATTAAAGTTGACCCTTCTAGTGTAGGGGCGTTCATCTTCTTGCATCATGGGCAAGTGGAATGCCAACCTCACATTTTCCGGACTAAAATCTAAATATTTCCCCCGAACCATTGTGAGATAGTTCTTTGGACTCGGGTTCATACTTTGATCATGGTTCCTAGTGATCCATGCGTTGGCATAGAACTCTTGAACCATTAAGATTCCGACTTGTTGCATGGGGTTGGTTAGGACTTCCCAACCTCTTCTTCGGATTTCATGTCGGATCTCCGGATACTCATTTTTCTTGAGCTTGAAAGGGACCTCAGGGATCACCTTCTTCTTTGCCACAACATCATAGAAGTGGTCTTGATGGCTCTTGGAGATGAATCTTTCCATCTCCCATGACTCGGAGGTGGAAGCTTTTGTCTTCCCTTTTCCTTTTCTAGAGGATTCTCCGGCCTTAGGTGCCATTGATGGTAGTGGAAAACAAAAAAGATTGTGCTTTGACCACACCAAACTTAAAATATTGCTCATCCCCGAGCAAGAGAAGAAAGAGTAGAAGAAGAAGAAGAAGAAGAGAATATGGAGGAGAGGGAGAGATGGGTTTCGGCCAAGGTATAGAACAGGGGGTTTTGTTGTGTGAAAATGAAGTAGAATGCAAGGGTAGATATAGGGAAAGGGGAAAGGGTAGGTTCGGCCATATAGGGTGGGATTGGGTTGGGAAATGTTTTTGAATTTTGAAGGTATGTGGGGTTTATGGGGAAGAGTGGATGGATGTGAGTGGTGAATAGGTGATTGGGAAGAGAGATTAAGGTGATTGGTGAAGGGTTTTTGGGAAGTGTGACATGGGGAAGAGTAAAATAGGATTAGGAGGTAAGGTGGGAATATAGTAGGTGGGGATCCTGTGGGGTCCACAGATCCTGAGATGATCCTATGGGGTCCACAGATCCTGAGGTGTCAAGGAATTCCATCCCTGTACCAAATAGGCATGTAAAATGCCTTTGCACACCATTCTAGCATTTAAACGCCGAGTGGTGCACATTCTGGGCGTTCAATGCCCACATGTAACATGTTTCTGGCGTTGAACGCCAATTTCATGCTTGTTACTGGCGTTCAGCGCCAGCTTTTCCTCTAGGCACATTCCTGGCGTTCAGCACCAGAATGATGCTTGTTTCTGGCGTTCAGCGCCAGTTTCATGCTCTGTTCTGGCGTTGAACGCCAGCCAGATGCTCCTTACTGGCTTTGAACGCCAGTCTGTGCTTCCTCCAGGGTGTGATTTTTGTTCTGCTGTTTTTGATCCTGTTTTTAATTTTTATATTTTTTTCGTGACTCCTCATGATCATGTACCTAATAAAACACAAAATAATAATAAAATAAAAATTAGATAAATAAAATTGGGTTGCCTCCCAACAAGTGCTTCTTTAATGTCAATAGCTTGACAGTTGCTCTCATGGAGCCACAAAGGTGATCAGGTCAATGTTGTATAGTCCCAACACCAAACTTAGAGTTTGGATATGGGGTCTTAACACCAAATTTAGAGTTTGGTTGTGGCCTCCCAACACCAAACTTAGAGTTTGACTATGGGGGCTCTTCTTGACTCTGAACTGAGAGAAGCTCTTCATGCTTACTCTCTTTTGTCACAGAGGGATGGCCATGTGCCTTAAACACAAGGTAGTCCCCATTCAATTGAAGGACTAAGTCACCTCTGTTGACATCTATCACAGCTCTTGCTGTGGCTAGGAAAGGTCTTCCAAGGATTATGCATTCATCCTCTTCCTTCCTAGTGTCTAAGATTATGAAATCAGCAGGGACGTAAAGGCCTTCAACCTTTACTAACACGTCCTCCATTATTCCATAAGCTTGTCTCAATGACTTGTCTGCCAATTGTAATGAGAACAAGGCAGGTTGTACGCCAATGATCCCCAGCTTCTCCATTACAGAGAGTGGCATAAGCTTTATCCCTGACCCCAGATCACATAGAGCTTTTTCAAAGGTCATGGTGCCTATGGTACAAGGGATTAAGAACTTGCCAGGATCTTGTTTATTTTGAGGTAGAGTTTTCTGAATCCAAGCATCTAGTTCACTAATGAGCAAGGGAGGTTCACTTTCCCAAGTCTCATTACCAAACAACTTGGCATTCAG
>NC_029780.3:63528528-63529106 GCF_000817695.3 Arachis duranensis | reverse complement strand
GAATCTCTATGGTCTCTGTATGAGCCTCAGATTCCTTTGGATCCTTAATAGGCAACTCCTTCTTGCTTGAGGGACGTCCCAGGGGGTCTTCCTCACTAGGATTTTCGTCCTCCTCCTCCCTTGTGCATTCGGCCATATTGATTATATCAATGGCCATGCACTCTCCTTTCGGATTCTCTTCTGTATTACTTGGGAGAATACTGGGAGGAGTTTCAATGACTTTCTTACTCAGCTGGCCCACTTGTGCCTCCAGATTTCTGATGGAGGATCTTGTTTCACTGATGAAACTGAAAGTGGCCTTTGACAGATCAGAGACTAGATTGGCTAAATTAGAAGTGTTTTGTTCAGAATTCTCTGTCTGTTGCTGAGAAGATGATAGATAAGGCTTGCTATTGCTCAGCCTATTGCGTCCACCATTGTTAAAGCCTTGTTGAGGCTTTTGTTGATCCTTCCATGAGAAATTTGGATGATTTCTCCATGATGAGTTATAGGTGTTTCCATAAGGTTCACCCATGTAATTAACCTCTGCCATTGCAGGATTCTCAGGATCATAAGCTTCTTCAGAAGCTACCTCTTTA
>NC_029780.3:63526638-63527701 GCF_000817695.3 Arachis duranensis | reverse complement strand
AAAAGGGAAAAGCATGAGTCTGTAGACTTCAGGATCAACTCCATTCGTCTTTACAGTCTCACAGATCTGCAAGAACTCAGTTAAGAACTGATAAGGATCTTCAGATGGAAGTCCATAAAACTTGCAGTTTTGTTGCATTAAGGCAACTAGCTGAGGTTTCAGCTCAAAGTTGTTGGCTCCAATGGTAGGAATGGAGATGCTTCTTCCATCAAATTTGGATGTTGGCTTTGTGAAGTCACCAAGCATTCTCCTTGCATTATTATTATTTTTGGCTGCCATCTCCTTCTCTTGTTCTAATATTTCTGAAAGGTTACCTTTAGATTGTTGTAACTTAGCTTCTCTTAGTTTCCTTTTCAGAGACCTTTCAGGTTCAGGATCAATTTCAACAAGAGTGCCTTTTTCCCTGTTCCTGCTCATATGAAAGAGAAGAAAACAAGCAAAGAAAGAGGAATCCTCTATGTCATAGTATAGAGATTCCTTTATGTTAGTAGAAAAAGAAGGGGGTAGAAGAATGAAAAGTGAAGAATCCAAACACAAGGGATAGATTGTGTTCGGGTTTTTAGATGAAGAGAGGTGAAGAGAAGTGTTAGTAATTAAATAATTAATTAGAATAAGAAAAGAGATAGAGAATTTCGAAAATAATTTTGGAAAAGGTGTTAGTAATTTTCAAAAATTAAAGATAAGATATGATTAAAATTAAAATTTAAAACAATTAAAAAGAATTTTTGAAAAAGAGATGAGATATTTTCGAAAATTAGAGAGGGAAAAGTAGTTAGGTGGTTTTGAAAAAGATAAGAAACAAACAAAAAGTCAAAGAGTTAGTTGAAAAAGATATTGAAATTTTAATTTTAAAAGATAAGAAGATAAGAGGTTAAATAAGAAATTTTGAAATCAAATTTTGAAAGAGATAAAATTTTTGAAAAAGATAAGATAAAAGATAAAAAGATTTAATTTTTAAAATTAAAATTAATTACTTAACTAACAAGTAACTACAAGATATGATTCTAGAATTTAAAGATTGATCCTTTCTTAACAAGAAAGTAACAAACTTCAAATTTTTGAA
>NC_029780.3:63525745-63526520 GCF_000817695.3 Arachis duranensis | reverse complement strand
AAAAAAATGAAAAAGATATGATTTTTGAAAAAGATTTTGAAAAGTTAAGATTTTTAAAACTTGAAATTTTGACTTGACTTGTAAGAAATAACTAATTTTAAAGATATTTTTTTGATTTTTGAAATTTTAAAGATGAGAGAGAAAAACATAAAAATGACCCAAAATATGAAAATTTTGGATCAAACACATAATGCATGCAAGAACACTATGAATGTCAAGATGAACACCAAGAACACTTTGAAGATCATGATGAACATCAAGAACATAATTTTGAAAAATTTTTGATGCAAAGAAAACATGCAAGACACCAAACTTAGAAATTTTTAATGCTTGGAAAATATGAATGCAAAAATGCACATGAAAAACAACAAAAGACACAAAACAAGAAATCATCAAGATCAATCAAGAAGACTTGTCAAGAACAACTTGAAGATCATGAAGAACACTATGTATGCATGAGATTTTTGAAAAATGCAAGAAACATTTTTAAAGCATGCAATTGACACCAAACTTAAAAATTGACTCAAAACTCAAACAAGAAACACAAAATATTTTTGATTTTTATGATTTTCTAATTTTTTTGTATTTTTATTAATTTTTTTCGAAAATATTCTTTAGAAAAACAAAAATAAGAGAAAAATTTTGAAAAATATTTTTGAAAAGAAAATTACCTAATCTGAGCAACAAGATGAACCGTCAGTTGTCCATACTCGAACAATCCCCGGCAACGGCGCCAAAAAAACTTGGTGGACGAAATTGTGATCACTATTCTTTG
>NC_029780.3:63524272-63524826 GCF_000817695.3 Arachis duranensis | reverse complement strand
AAAGGTTCAGGCATGGCCGAATGGCCAGCCCCCTGAATGATCAAGAGACCAAATGATCAAAGACTAAAACAGTCAGAGATTAAACTCTCAAAAGATGTCTAATACAATAGTAACTTATCCTATTTATACTAGACTAGCTACTAGGGTTTACATGAGTAAGTAATTGATGCATAAATACACTTCCGGGGCCCACTTGGTGTATGCTTGGGCTGAGCTTGATCTATCCACGAGCTGAGGCTTTTCTTGGAGTTGAACTCCAAGTTATAACGTGTTTTGGGCGTTCAACTGCGGATCATGACGTATTTCTGGCGTTTAACTCCAGACAGCAGCATGTACTTGGCGTTCAACGCCAAGTTACGTCGTCAATTTCCGAATAAAGTATAAACTATTATATATTGCTGGAAAGCTCTGGATGTCTACTTTCCAACGCCGTTGAGAGCGCGCTGATTGGAGTTCTGTAGCTCCAGAAAATCCATTTCGAGTGCAGGGAGGTCAGATTCCAACAGCATCAGCAGTCCTTTTGTCAGCCTTTTTCAGAGTTTTGCTCAAGTCCC
>NC_029780.3:63521428-63523639 GCF_000817695.3 Arachis duranensis | reverse complement strand
TGGCAAGTTCTTAATACCTTGTACCATAGGCACCATGACCATTGAAAAAGCTCTATGTGATCTATGATCAGGGATAACTCTTATGCCACTCTCTGTAATGGAGAAGCTGGGGATCATTGAGGTACAACCTGCCTTGTTCTCATTACAATTGGCAGACAAGTCATTGAGACAAGCTTATGGAATAGTGGAGCACGTGTTAGTAAAGGTTAAAGGCCTTTATATCCCTGCTGATTTCATTATCTTAGACATTAGGAAGGAAGAGGATGAATGCATAATCCTTGGAAGACCTTTCCTAGCCACAACAAAAGCTGTGATAGATGTCAACAGAGGTGAACTAGTCCTTCAATTGAATGGGGACTACCTTGTGTTTAAGGCACATGGCCATCCCTCTGTGACAAAAGAGAGTAAGCATGAAGAGCTTCTCTCAGTTCAGAGTCAAGAAGAGCCCCCACAGTCAAACTCTAAGTTTGGTGTTTGGAGGCCACAACCAAACTCTAAGTTTGGTGTTAAGACCCCATATCCAAACTTTAAGTTTGGTGTTGGGACTATACAACATTGACCTAATCACCTTTGTGGCTCCATGAGAGCCATTATCAAGCTATTGACATTAAAGAAGCGCTTGTTGGGAGGCAACCCAATTTTATTTATCTAATTTTTATTTTATTGTTATTTTGTGTTTTATTAGGTACATGATCATGAGGAGTCACGAAAAAAATTTAAAAATTAAAAACAGGATCAAAAACAGCAGAAGAAAAAAATCACACCCTGGAGGAAGCACAGACTGGCGTTCAACGCCAGTAAGGAGCATCTGGCTGGCGTTCAACGCCAGAACAGAGCATGAAACTGGCGTTGAACACCAGAAACAAGCAACATTCTGGCACTGAACGCCAGGAATGTGCCTAGAGGAAAAGCTGGTGCTGAACGCCAGTAACAAGCATGAAACTGGCGTTCAACGCCAGAATGTGCACCACTCGGCGTTTAAATGCCAGAATGGTGTGCAAAGGCATTTTACATGCCTATTTGGTGTAGGGATGGAATTCCTTGACACTTCAGGATCTGTGGACCCCACAAGATCACCTCAGGATCTGTGGACCCCACAGGATCCCCACCTACTATATTCCCACCTTACCTCCTAATCCTATTTTACTCTTCCCCATGTCACATTTCCCAAAAACCCTTCACCAATCACCTCAATCTCTCTTCCCAATCACCTATTCACCACTCACATCCATCCACTCTTCCCCATAAACCCCACCTACCTTCAAAATTCAAAAACATTTTCCCACCCAACCCACCCTAAATGGCCGAACCTACCCTCTCCCCTCTCCCTATATATACCCTTTCATTCTACTTGATTTTCACACAACACTACCCCCTCTACTATACCTTGGCCGAATTCATCTCCCCTCACTCTCCTCCAATTTCTTTTTCTTCTTCTCTTCTTCTTTCTTCTATTGCTCGAGGACAAGCAATATTTTAAGTTTGGTGTGGTCAAAGCATAATCTTTTTTTGTTTTCCATTACCATCAATGGCACCTAAGGCCGGAGAATCATCTAGAAAAGGAAGAGGGAAGACAAAAGCTTCCACCTCCGAGTCATGGGAGATGGAAAGATTCATCTCCAAGAGCCATCAAGACCACCTCTATGATGTTGTGGCAAAGAAGAAGGTGACCTCTGAGGTCCCTTTCAAGCTCAAGAAAAATGAGTATCCGGAGATCCGACATGAGATCCGAAGAAGAGGTTGGGAAGTCCTAACCAACCCCATGCAACAAGTCGGAATCTTAATGGTTCAAGGGTTCTATGCCAATGCATGGATCACTAGGAACCATGATCAGAGTATGAACCCGAGTCCAAAGAATTATCTCACAATGGTTCGGGGGAAATACTTAGATTTTAGTCCGAAAAATGTGAGGTTGGCATTCCACTTGCCCATGATGCAAGAAGATGAATGCCCCTACACTAGAAGGGTCAACTTTAATCAAAGGTTGGACCAAGTCCTTACAGACATATGTGTGGAAGGAGCTCAATGGAAGAGAGACTCCAAAGGCAAGCCAGTTCAACTAAGAAGACTGGACCTCAAACCTGTGGCTAGAGGATAGTTGGAGTTCATTCAATGCTCCATGATTCCCACTAGTAACCGATCTGAAGTTACTGTGGATCGGGCCATCATGATTCATAGCATCATGATTGGAGAGGAAGTAGAAGTTCATGA
>NC_029780.3:63458891-63520104 GCF_000817695.3 Arachis duranensis | reverse complement strand
TGATGAGCGGATATTTTATACGCTTTTTGGGGGTAATTTCATGTAGATTTTAGTATGTTTTAATTAGTTTTTAGTAGAATATTATTAGTTTTTAGGCAAAATTCACATTTCTGGACTTTACTATGAGTTTGTGTGTTTTTCTGTAATTTTAAGTAATTTCTGGCTGAAATTGAGGGACTTGAGCAAAACTCTGAAAAAAGCTGACAAAAGGACTGCTGATGCTGTTGGAATCTGACCTCCCTGCACTCAAAATGGATTTTATGGAGCTACAGAACTCTAATTGGCGCGCTCTCAACGGCGTTTGAACGTAGACATCCAGAGCTTTCCAGCAATATATAATAGTCTATACTTTATTCAGAAATTGACGACGTAACTTGGCATTGAACGCCAAGTACATGCTGCTGTCTAGAGTTAAACGCCAGAAACACGTCATGATCCGGAGTTGAACGCCCAAAACACGTTATAACTTGGAGTTCAACTCCAAGAGAAGCCTCAGCTCGTGGATAGATCAAGCTCAGCCCAAGCATACACCAAGTGGGCCCCGGAAGTGGATTTATGCATCAATTACTTACTCATGTAAACCCTAGTAGCTAGTCTAGTATAAATAGGATAAGTTACTATTGTATTAGACATCTTTTGACAGTTTAATCTCTGACTGTTTTAGTCTTGGATCATTCGGTCTCTTGATCATTCAGGGGGCTGGCCATACGGCCATGCCTGAACCTTTCACTTATGTATTTTCAACGGTGGAGTTTCTGCACACCATAGATTAAGGGTGTGGAGCTCTGCTATACCTCAAGTTTAAATACAATTACTATTACTTTCTATTCAATTCTCTTTTATTCTTTTTCCAAGATATACGTTGCACAACACTTTGATGAATGTGATGATCCGTGAAACTCATCATCATTCTCACCTATGAACGTGCGTGACTGACAACCACTTCCGTTCTACTCTAGGCCGGGCGCATATCTCTTAGATTTCCCAACAGAATCTTCATGGTATAAGCTAGATAGATGGCGGCATTCACGGGAATCCAGAAAGTCTAACCTTGTCTGTGGTATTCCGAGTAGGATTCCGGTATTGAATGACTGTGACGAGCTTCAAACTCATGAAGACTGGGCGTGATGACAAAGCAAAAGAATCAAGGGATTCTACTCCAACCTGATTGAGAACCGACAGATGATTAGCCGTGCTGTGACAGATCATTTGGACCATTTTCACTGAGAGGATGGGATGTAGCCATTGTCAAGGTTGATGCCTCCAGATGATTAGCCGTGCAGTGACAGCGCATAGGACCATTTTCCCGAGATGATTAAAAGTATCCATTGATGATGGTGATGCCCTACATACAGCTTGCCATGGAAAAGGAGTAAGATGGATTGGATGAAAGCAATAGGAAAGTAGAGATTCGAGAGGATTCTAGCATCTCCACACGCCTATCTGAAATTCCCTCTATTAATTTACATAAGTATTTCTATCCTCTTTTATTTTATTTATCTTTTAATTATCTAATCCAATTACATTTGACCCTATGAATCCACTTAACTGAGATTTACAAGGTGACCATAGCTTGCTTCATACCAACAATCTCTGTGGGATCGACCCTTACTCACGTAAGGTATTACTTGGATGACCCAGTACACTTGCTGGTTAAGTTGAACGGAGTTGTGTCCACACATAGTTGAAAAAGCAATGAATTTTACAAAATACAATAACAAAGGAATCAAAATTTCGTCCACCAATTATACAATCAGAGTCACCTTGTTTCACTCATGAAACTTAAGGTGGCCTTAGACAGATTAGAGACTAAGTTTGCTAAATTAGAGGGGCTCTGTTCAGAATTTTCTGTCTGTTGCTGAGAAGATGATGGAAAAGGCTTGTTATTACTGAGCCTATTTCTTCCACCATTGTTAAAGCCTGGTTGAGGCTTTTGTTGATCCTTCCATGAGAAATTTGGATGATTTCTCCATGATGAGTTATAGGTGTTTCCATAAGGTTCACCCATGTAATTAACCTCTGCCATGGTAGGGTTCTCAGGATCATAAGCTTCTTCAGAAGCTGCCTCTCTAGTACTGTTGGATGCATGTTGCCATCCATTCAGATGCCCACCAAGTACCGTTGGATGCATTTTGCAATCCATTCAGACTCTGAGAAATTATGTTGACTTGCTGAGTCAACATTTTATTCTGAGCCAATATCGCATTCAGAGCATCAATTTCAAGAACTCCCTTCTTCTGAGGCGTCCCATTAATCACAGAATTCCTCTTAGAGGTGCACATGAATTGGTTATTTGCAACCATGTCAATAAGTTCTTGAGCCTCTTCAGGCATTTTCTTTAGGTGAATAGATCCACCTGCAGAATGGTCCAATAACATCTTGGAAAATTCAGATAGACCATAATAGAATATATCTAATATGGTCCATTCTGAAAACATGTCAGAAGGACACTTTTTGGTCATCTGCTTGTATCTTTCCCAAGCTTCATAGAGGGATTCACCATCTTTTTGTTTGAAAGTCTGAACATCCACTCTAAGCTTGCTCAGCTTTTGAGGAGGAAAGAACTTAGCCAAGAAGGCCACGACCAGCTTATCCCAAGAATTTATCCAAGAAGGCCGTGACCAGCTTATCCCAAGAGTCCAGGCTATCTTTAGGTTGTGAGTCCAACCATGTTCTAGCTTTGTCTCTTACAGCAAAAGGGAAAAGCATGAGCCTGTAGACTTCAGGATCTACTCCATTCGTTTTAACAGTCTCACAAATATGCAAAAAATCAGTTAAAAACGGGTAAGGATCTTCAGATGGAAGTCCATAAAACTTGCAGTTCTGTTGCATTAAAGCAACTAGTTGAGGCTTAAGCTCAAAATTGTTTGCTCCAATGGCAGAGATTGAGATGATTCTTCCATAAAAGTTGGAAGTAGGTGTAGTATAATCACCAAGCATCCTCCTTGCGTTATTGTTGTTGTTATTATTTTCAGCTGCCATCTCCTCTTCTTTTTCAAAAATTTCTGTTAAGTCCTCTCCAGAGGGTTGTGCTTTAGCTTCCCTTAGCTTCCTCCTTAGGGTCCTTTCAAGTTCAGGATCTGCTTCCAGAGTCTTTTCAGGTTCTGGATCAGCTTCAACAAAAATTCCTTTTTCCTTGTTCCTGCTCATATAGGGAAGAAGAGAACAAGAAAAGAAAGAGGAATCTTCTAGTCACAGTATAGAGATTCCTTTATGTTAGTAGAAGAAGAAAGAGAATAAGGGTGAAGAAGAATGAGTAAGGATAGAGGTAGTGATTTGAGATGAAGAGAGGTGAAGAGAAGTGTTAGTAGAGAAATAAATAAATAGAAGAAGGGAAGAGGGAAGAAATTTCGAAAATAAATTTGAAAAGAAGTTAAATGATTTTCGAAAATAAAAGATAAGATAGAATTAAAATAATTAATTAATTAAAAAGGAATTTTTGAAAAAGGGATGAGATATTTTCGAAAATTAGAGAGGGAAAAGTAGTTAGGTGGTTTTGAAAAAGATAAGAAACAAAAAAAAAGTCAATAGTTAGTTGAAAAATATTTTAAAATCAAATTTGAAAAGATAAGAAGATAAGAAGTTAGGTAAGATATTCTGAAATCAAATTTTTTTTAAAAAAATTAAAATTTTTGAAAAAGATATGATAAAAGATAAGATAAAAAGATATGATAAAAAGATAAGATTTTTGAGAAAAAGATATTTTGAAAAAGATTTAATTTTTAAAATTAAAATTGATTACTTGACTAACAAGAAACTAAAAGATAAGATTCTAGAGTTTAAAGATTGAACCTTTCTTAACAAGAAAGTAACAAACTTCAAATTTTTGAATCAATCACATTAATTGTTAGTGTAATTTCGAAATTTTAAAATTAAGAAAAAAGATTTTTGAAAAAATATTTTGAAATTTTCGAAATTAAAAAGATAAAAATGAAAAAAATTTTGATTTGAAAAAGTTTTGAAAAGATAAGATTTTTAAAATTGAAAATTTGACTTGACTTGTAAGAAACAACTAATTTTTAAAATTTTTTTGACCAAGTCAACCCAAAATTTCGAAAATTTGGAGAGAAATAAGGAAAAGATATTTTTTTATTTTTGAATTTTTGATGATGAGAGAGAAAAACATAAAAGTGACTCACAACATGAAAATTATGAATCAAAACTCATGATGCATGCAAGAACACTATGAATGTCAAGATAAACACCAAGAACACTTTGAAGATCATGATGAACATCAAGAACATAATTTTGAAAAATTTTTTATGCAAACAAAACATGCAAGACACCAAACTTAGAAATCTTTAATGCATGGACTCTAACAAACAAAAAATGCATATGAAAAACAACAAACAACACAAAACAAGAAAACATCAAGATCAAACAAGAAGACTTGTCAAGAACAACTTGAAGATCATGAAGAACACCATGAATGCACGAATTTTCGAAAAATGCAAGAAGATTTTTTAAAGCATGCAATTGACACCAAACTTAAAAGTTGACTCAAGACTCAAACAAGAAACGCAAAATATATTTGATTTTTATGATTTTATGATTTTTTTTGTATTTTTATTATTTTTTTCGAAAATATTCATTAGAAAAACGAAAATAAAGAAAAAAAATTTTTTGAAAATTTTTTTGAAAACTTTTTGAAAAGAAAATTGCCTAATCTGAGCAACAAGACGAACCGTTAGTTGTCCATATTCGAACAATCCCCGGCAACGGCGCCAAAAACTTGGTGGACGAAATTGTGATTCGTACTCTTTGTACTTGTATGAAATTTAATTCGAGATAATAGCTCTTTACTATGTGTGATCACAACTCCGTTCAACTAACCAGCAAGTGTACTGGGTCGTCCAAGTAATAAACCTTACGTGAGTAAGGGTCGATTCCACAGAGATTGTTGGTATGAAGCAAGCTATGGTCATCTTGTAAATCTTAGTCAGGCGGATAGTAATTGATTATGGATTTTCGAAAATTAATAAATAATAAACATAAAATAAAGATAAAGTTACTCATGTAATCCAATGATGGGGATTTCAGATAGACGTATGGAGATGCTGTGCTCCTCCTGAATCTCTGCTTTCCTACTGCTTTTATCCAATTTTATCACTCCCTTTGTCTGTCACTAACGCCCAGCCTTCAGGAGTTTGAAGCTCGTCACAGTCATTCAATTCCGGAATCCTACTCAGAATACCACAGACAAGGTTAGACCTTCCGGATTCCCATGAAAGCCGCCATCAATTCTAGCTTATACCACGAAGATTCTGATTAAGGAATCCAAGAGATATGCGCCCGGTCTAGGGTAGAACGGAAGTGGTTGTCAATCACGCGCATTCATAGGTGAGAATGATGATGAGTGTCACAGATCATCACATTCATCAAGTTGAAGTGCAACGAATATCTTAGAATAGGAATAATTTGAATTGGATAGAAAATAATAGTAATTGCATTGAAACTTGAGGTACAACAGAGCTCCACACCCTTAATCTATGGTGTGTAGAAACTCCACCGTTGAAAATACATAAGTGAAAGGTTCAGGCATGGCCGATGGCCAGCCCCCCCAAAACGTGATCAATAGTCTCCTCAGATGAAGAATAAAATAAAACTGAGACCAAAGATGTCTAATACAATAGTAAATTATCCTATTTATACTAGACTAGCTACTAGGGTTTACATGAGTAAGTAATTGATGCATAAATCCACTTCCGGGGCCCACTTGGTGCGTGTTTGGGCTGAGCTTGATCTATCCACGAGCTGAGGCTTCTTTTGGAGTTGAACGCCAAGTTGTAACGTGTTTTGGGAGTTCAACCCCGGGTCGTGACGTGTTTCTGGCGTTTTACTCCAGACAGCAACATGGAACTGGCGTTGAGCGCCAGTTTACGTCGTCAATTCCCGAATAAAGTATGGACTATTATATATTGCTGGAAAGCTCTGGATGTCTACTTTCCAACGCCATTGAGAGCACGCCATTTAGAGTTCTGTAGCTCCAGAAAATCCATTTCGAGTGCAGGGAGGTCAGATTCCAACAGCATCAGCAGTCCTTTGTCAGCCTCATATCAGAGTTTTGTTCAAGTCCCTCAATTTCAGCCGGAAATTACCTGAAATCACAAAAAAACACACAAACTCGTAGTAAAGTTTAGAAATGTGAATTTAACATAAAAACTAATGAAAACATCCCTAAAAGTAGCTTGAACTTACTAAAAACTACCTAAAAAATATGCCAAAAAGCGTAAAAATTATCCGCTCATCAAATGCCAAATTGTAATGTGTTTTGGGCGTTCAACTCTGGTTCGTGACGTGTTTCTGGCATTTGACTCCAGAATGCAGCATGGAACTGGCGTTGAGCGCCAGTTTACGTCGTCAATTCCCGGATAAAGTATGGTCTATTATATATTGCTGGAAAGCTCTGGATGTCTACATTCCAACGCCATTGAGAGCACACCGTTTAGAGTTTTGTAGCTCCAAAAAATCCATTTCGAGTGCAAGGAGGTCAGATTCCAACAACATCAGCAGTCCTTTGTCAGCCTTTTATCAGAGTTTTGCTCAGGTCCCTCAATTTCAGCCAGAAAATACCTAAAATCAAAGAAAAATACACAAACTCATAGTAAAGTCTAGAAATTTGAATTTAGCATAAAAACTAATGAAAACATCCCTAAAATTAGCTTGAACCTATTAAAAACTACCTAAAAGCAATGCCAAAAAGCGTATAAATTATCCGCTCATCACAACACCAAACTTAAATTGTTGCTTGTCCCCAAGCAACTGAAAATCAAATAGGATAAAAAGAAGAGAATATACTATAAATTCCAAAATATCAATGAATATTAATTATAATTAGATGAGCGGGACTTGTAGCTTTTTGCTTTTGAACTATTTTGGCATCTCACTTTATCCTTTGAAGTTCAGAATGATTGGCTTCTATAGGAACTTAGAATTTCAGATAGTGTTATTGATTCTCCTAGTTAAGTTTGCTGATTCTTGAACACCTCTGATAGTGTTATTGATTCTCCTAATTAAGTATGTTGATTCTTGAACATAGCTACTTTTATGAGTCTTGGCCGTGGCCCTAAGCACTTTGTTTTCCAGTATTACCACTGGTTACATAAATTCCACAGACACATAACTGGGTGAACCTCTTCAGCTTGTGACTCAGCTTTGCTAAAGTCCCCAGTTAGAGGTGTCCAGAGTTCTTAAGCACACTCTTTTTGCTTTGGATCACGACTTTAACAACTCAGTCTCAAGCTTTTCACTTGGACCTGCATGCCACAAGCACATGGTTAGGGACAGCTTGATTTAGCCGCTAAGCACATGGTTAGGGACAGCTTGAATTAGCCGCTTAGGCCTGGATTTTATTTCCTTGGGCCCTCCTATCCATTGATGCTCAAAGCCTTGGATCCTTTTTACCCTTGCCTTTTGGTTTTAAGGGCTATTGGCTTTTTCTGCTTGCTTTTCTTTTCCTTTCTATTTTTTTTTTGCCACTCTTCTTTTTTTTTTCAAGCTTTTGCTTTTTCACTGCTTTTTCTAGCTTCAAGAATCAATCTCATGATTTTTCAGATTGTCAATAACATTTCTCTTTGTTCATCATTATTTCAAGAGCCAACAATTTTAACATTCATACACAACAAGATCAAAAATATGCACTGTTCAAGCATTCATTCAGAAAACAAAAAGTATTGTCACTACATCAATATAATTAAACTAAATTCAAGGATGAATTCGAAGCTCATGTACTTCTTGTTCTTTTGAATTAAAAACATTTTTCATTTAAAAGAGATGAAGGATTCATGGAATTATTCATAGCTTTAAGACATCGTTACTAAATACTAATGATCATGTAATAAAGACACAAACATAGATAAACATATAACATAAAAAAACGAAAAGTAGAAAAAAGTTTAAGAACAAGGAATGAGTCCACCTTAGTGAGGGTGGCGCCTTCTTGAAGGACCATTGATGTCCTTGGGCTCTTCTATGTCTCTTCCTTGTCTTTTTTGCTCCTCCCTAGTGATTTTGGTGCTCCTAATACTTATGTGGAGAAAAATGTATCCCCTGAGGTATCTCAGGGATTTCTTGATGAGGGAATTCCTCATGTTCTCTTGATGTGCAGTCAAATGCTCTTCTACTGAGCTTTGGACCCTTGAGATGAATCTCTCTATCTCCCATGACTTGGAGGTGGAAGCTTTTTGTCTTCCCTTTTCTCTTTTTTTTCTTTTTTTTTTTGAGGTTTCTCTGAATTGTTGATTTTTAGTTTCTCTAGACTTCCTCTTCAAAGTCCTTTCAGGTTCAAGATCTGCTTCAATAAGAATGTTCTTGTCCTTGCTCCTGCTCATATGAAAAAGAAGGGAACAGAAAATAATAATAGGGATCCTCTTTGTCCAGATATAGAGGTTCCTTTATGTGAGTAGAAAAGAAGAAGAATATGAAGGAGAAGAGGAAAATTCGAACTCAGAGAGAGGGGGGTTCGAATTTAGGATGAAGAGAAGTGTTAGTAAATAAATAGAAAGAGGTGAGAGGGATAGAAATTCGAAAAATAAATTTTGAAAAAGGGATAGTAATTTTCGAAAATTAAAATGAAATAAAATTAAAATTAAAATTTGAAATAATTAGTTAATTAGAAGAATTTTGAAAAAGAGGAAAGTAATTTTCGAAAATTAGAGAGAGAAAATTAGTTAGGTAATTTTGAAAAAGATAAAAGATAAAACAAAAAAAATAAATCAATTAGTTAGTTGAAAAAGATTTGAAAATTAATTTTGAAAAGATAAGAAGTTAGAAAAGATTTTTGAAATTAAAGTTTGAAAAAGATATTATATGAAAAGATATGATTAAAAAGATATGATTTTAAAAAGATATGATTTTGAAAAAATAAGATTGAAAAGATATTTTTGAAAAGATATGATTTTAAAAGATATGGTTTTAAAAAGATATGATTGAAATTAGTTTTGAAAAATATTTGAATTTTAAAATCATAATTAATGACTTGACTCACAAGAAATCACAAGATATGATTCTAGAACTTAAAGTTTGAATCTTTCTTAACAAGAAAGTAACAAACTTGAAATTTTTGAATCAAAACATTAATTGATGATGTGATTTTCGAAAATATGATATAAAAATAAAAGATTTTGAAAATATTTTGAAAAAGATTTTTGACATTTTCGAAAATAATAAAAAATGGAAAAGATATGATTTTTGAAAAAGATTTTAAAAAGATAAGAATTTTTAAAAGATAAGATATTTTTTATTTTTGAAATTTTTTTTATGAAAGAGAAAAACACTAAAAGTACTTAATGCATGAAAATTTTGGATCAAAACATATGATGCATGCAAGAACACTATGAATGTCAAGATGGACACCAAGAACACTTTGAAGATCATGATAAACATCAAGAACATATTTTTGAAAATTTTTCAATGTAAAGAAAACATGCAAGACACCAAACTTAGAAATCTTTAATGCTTGGACAATATGAATGCAAGAATGCACATGAAAAACAACAACAAACACACAACAAGAAAATATCAAGATCAAACAAGAAGACTTACCAAGAACAACTTGAAGATCATGAAGAACACTATGAATGCATGAATTTTTGAAAAATGCATAATAATTTTTAAAATATGCAATTGACACCAAACTTAAAAATTGACTCAAGACTCAACCAAGAAACACAAAATATTTTTGGTTTTTATGATTTTATGAATTTTTTTGTATTTTTATTAATTTTTTCGAAAATATATAGGAAAAATAAAATAAGAAATTCTAAATTTTTAATGAGAATTCCAGTGTTCATCAAATGTCAGTCTAAAGCTTCAGTCCAGGAATTAGACATGGCTTACTAGCCAGCCAAGTTTTTGTAAAAGCTCCGGTCCAAAACACTAGACATGGCCAATGGCCAGCCAAGCTTTAAGTGACAAATCAAGCATACAGCAGCAGATGGATTAGTAACAGCTAGCTTGCTCTTGTGATGATGGGTTGAAGCCTCCGTCCAAAAGATTAGACATGGCTTTACAGCCAGCCGGATTTCAACATATCATCATGAAACTCTAGAATTCATTCTTAAAAATTCTGAAGAACAGGATAAAATATTTATTATTTTTTTTCGAAAATTTTAATAATAAAAACAAAAAGCTTAAAATTAAAATAAAATTACCTAATCTGAGCAACAAGATGAACCCTCAGTTGTCCATACTCGAACAATCCCCGGCAACGGCGCTAAAAACTTAGTGCACGGAATTATGATCATCAACAATGGCTCCAATAGTTTGGTAGCTCTCACACGTGAATTACACTTAGTCACAACTCCGCACAACTAACCAGCAAGGGCACTGGGTCGTCCAAGTAATAATACCTTACGTGAGTAAGGGTCGATCCCACGGAGATTGTTGGTATGAAGCAATCTATGGTCATCTTGTAAATCTCAGTCAGGCTTATTCAAATATGATTGGATTAAATAATTAAAAGATAAATAAAATAAACAGGAAATAAAGATAAAGTTACTCATGTACTCCAATGGTGGGAATTTCAGATAGGTGCATGGAGGTGTTGTGTTCCTTCCGAATTTCTACTTTCTTATTACATTCATCCAATCCTTCTTACTCCTTTCCATGGCAAGCTGTATGTAGGGCATCACCGTTGTCAATGGCTACATCCCATCATCTCAGTGAAAATGGTCCAAATGCTCTGTCACAGCACGGCTAATCATCTGTTAGTTCTCAATCAGGTTGGAATAGAATCACGTGATTCTTTTGCGTCTGTCACTAACGCCCAGCCTTTAGGAGTTTGAAGCTCATCACAGTCATTCAATCCCGGAATCCTACTCGGAATACCACAGACAAGGTTAAACTTTCTGGATTCCCATGAATGCCGCCATTAATTCTAGCTTATATCACGAAGATTCTGATTAAGGAATCCAAGAGATATGCGCCCGGTCTAAGGTAGAACGGAAGTGGTTGTTAGTCACGCGCGTTCATAGGTGAGAATGATGATGAGTGTCACAGATCATCACATTCATCAAGTTGAAATGCAACGAATATCTTAGAACAGGAATAAATCGAATTGGATAGAAAATAATTGTAATTGCATTGAAACTTGAGGTACAACAGAGCTCCACACCCTTAATCTATGGTGTGTAGAAACTCCACCGTTGAAAATACATAAGCGAAAGGTTCAGGCATGGCCGAGAGGCCAGCCCCCAAGGTCTAAGAACTAAACGTTCAAAGATGTCTAATACACTAGTAAAAAGTCCTATTTATAATAAACTAGCTGCTAGGGTTTACAAAAGTAAGTAATTGATGCATAAATCCACTTCCAGGGCCCACTTGGTGTATGTTTGGGCTGAGCTTGATCTATCCACGAGCTGAAGCTTCTCTTGGAGTTGAACGCCAAGTTGTAACGTGTTATGGGCGTTCAACTCTGGTTCGTGACGTGTTTCTGGCGTTTGACTCCAGAATGCAGCATGGAACTGGCGTTGAGCGCCAGTTTACGTCATCAATTCCCGAATAAAGTATGGACTATTATATATTGCTGGAAAGCTCTGAATGTCTACTTTCCAAATCCGTTGAGAGCACGCCATTTGGAGTTCTGTAGCTCCAGAAAATCCATTTTGAGTGCAAGAAGTTCAGATTCCAACAGCATCAGTAGTGCTTTATCAGCCTTTTATCAGAGTTTTGCTCAGGTCCCTCAATTTCAGCCAGAAGATACCTGAAATCACAAAAAAACACACAAACTCATAGTAAAGTCTAGAAATATGAATTTAGCATAAAAACTAATGAAAACATCCCTAAAAGTAGCTTGAACCTATTAAAAACTACCTAAAAACAATGCCAAAAAGCGTATAAATTATCCGCTCATCAGTTTATCATCTTCTTTAGGAGAACTCAAAGTTTCCTGTATTTCATCTGCTTCGTCCAACTCAATTCTGGTAACCATGTTTACTTCTTCCTCCAGGGAGTCGATGATATCAATGCTTAAGCTCTCCTCTGGGGTGTTCGGATGCTGCATGGCTTTGAGAGCATTCAGCACATATTTATTCTCATTGACTCTTAGGGTTACTTCTCCTTTTTGCACATCAATGAGGGTTCTTCCTGTAGCTAGGAAAGTCTTCCTAGGATAAGGGATGAACTCTTGTGCCCATCCATATCCAACACTACAAGTCAGTGGGAAAAGTAAAGGGTCCAACCCTAACAATCATATCTTCAACCACTCCTGATGGTATCTTAATAGAACCATCAGCAAGTTGAAGGCATATGCGGGTTGGTTTGACATCATCAATCAAGCAAAGCTTCTTTATTAATGATGTAGGTATTAGGTTAATGCTTGCTCCAAGATCACATAGAGCTGTCCTTGTGCAAGAATTTCCTAGAGTGCATGGTATCATAAAACTTCCAGGATCCTTAAGTTTCTTTGGTAAGCTGTTTTTGAATGACTGCATTGCACTCTTCAGTGAGGAGGACTGTTTCTCTCTAATCCTTCTTATGACTTAAGATGTCCTTCATGAACTTAGCATAAGAAGGTATCTGTTTAAGAGCCTCTGTAAAAGGGATCTTGATCTCTAATGTTTTGAGATAATCCGCAAAGCGGGCAAACTGTTTATCTTTTCCGCTTGGCGGAGTTTCTGAGGGAATGACATCTTAGTCTTATACTCATCAATCTTGGTTGATGATGGCTGAGTACCTCATGTATTGGTAGGGGGGTTACTAGCTTTATGAGGGGTGTTGTCAGTAGGTGACTGACCACTCTTGCTTGGGTGTTCAACGCCCTTGTTGCTGCACCTTTCCTGGCGTACAACGCCAGGGACATCATCTCCTTTTGGGTGTTCAATGCCAAGGTTGCTACCCCCATTTGGGCGTTCAACGCTAGGGATGAATACCCCTTCTTGGCGTTGAATGCCAATGACATTCCTCTTTGGGCATTCAACACCCTCAGAGATGTCTTGGAAAATAGCCTGGTGTTCATCTGTTGGCTTTTCTTCCTTTGATCTCTTGTTGCACTGAGGTTAGGTGTTTAGGGATTTTCCACTCCTCAATTGCATAGCCTGGAATTCCTCTGTTATCTGTTTGGATAACTGCTGCCTTATTTGACTTAGCTGGGCTTCTATATTCCTGTTAGAAGCCTGAGTTTCTCGCATAGCCTCTTGCAATTCTAGTATTTGCTGGGCAAGGGCATGTAGTTGCTGAGTCAATGGGCCATCCTATTTTGGAGGGTTAGGTTCAGTAGATATTGCCTTATCCTCTCCTTTCATAGGAGTCTCAGTAGATGAGTAAAAATGTTAATTAGTGGCCACTGTCTCAATAAGCTCATGAGTCTCTTCAATGGTCTTTCTCATATATATAGAACCACCAGCAAAGTGGTCCAGAGACATTTTAGCCATGTCTGAAAGTCCATAGTAGAAAATATCTAGTTGTACCCATTCTGAAAACATTTCAGTGGGACATTTTCTTAGCAACCTTTTATACCTCCCCCAGGCATCTTGAAGAGATTCATTATCTCCTTGTTTGAAGCCTTGGATGTCCAGTCTCAGTTGGGTCAGTTTCCTTGGAGGGAAGTATTGATTTAAAAACTTGTCCACTAGCTGTTTTCAAGTTTTCAAGCTAGATTTGGGCTGGTTATCTAACAACCTCTTTGCTTGGTTCTTCACAGCAAAAGAAAAGAGCAATAGTCTGTAGACATCTTGGTCTACTCCTTTATTGTGTACTGTGTCAACAATTTGTAAGAAATCTGCCAGAAACTCAGTAGGTTCTTCCTGTGGAAGTCCAGAATACCGGCAGTTTTGTTGCACTAGAGTGATAAGTTGAGGGTTTAGCTCAAAGTTACATGGGTTTACTTCCCCAAAGGCATTTTATCGCTCATCTATGGTGTTAAACACCAGCAAGTAGCCTGAATCACCCCTCCTAGGGCGTTATATGCCCAAGCCGGTGTTTCACACCAAGAGCAGGCCGAAGTCACCCCCTCTATGGGCCTCCAATTGGATTTAACACTCCTTAGTTTTATTTCCTTTTGTAATCTTTATTTACAAACAATATCTTTTTTTAGGTCTAGCATTTATTACTAGGATTAGTATTTAAAGGGATCAGATGCACCCTGTCTAGGTATCTGGAATCTCGCATCAAGCATCATAGGAAATTATGCTTTCTCTATAGGTGTGAGCAACTAAACCTCTTGGTTAAGGTTAGGATCTCTGTTTATTTCTATCGATTAGAACTATTATTCTTCTATTTTAATTTATGTTTGATTCAATTCTAAGGATTGTTTTCGTTCTTAATCTTATGAACTGGGTGGAACGAGAGTGTGAACTTTTTCTACAAGTTCTTGTGATTCTTGAGAGAGTTATCTCGCTTGAACTACAGCTTGAAAGCACTCCTCTTAGACAGTTAATTACACAAACTGATGGGGATAAGCAACATCAATTTAGCCAGTTTGGGGTGATTAAGGCCTTCATGGTATAAACTAGTTTGTTTTCTAAACTTCACCCTCTAATTTGAGTTAGGTGACCACGAGAGTGGTGGTTGATGAAGGTTGGAGGAGGCTAAATCGCTAAAAGATTAGGGTTTAGACACTTATAATTTGTCATAGAATGAATCATTCATTGTTAAAATAGTTGGTAAGAACTTTCTGGAAAGATAAATATTTCCGAGACCTTAACTGTTTTTCTCATCCTGTTTTCACACCAAATTGTTTATTACTTTCTTTATTTCTCTTGCTTTTTGTTTAAGCGTTTTCAACAACCAAAACCTCTTTTTGATTCACCTGACTAAGTCCAACAAGATAACCATTGGTTGCTCAGTCCGACAATCCTCGTGGGATTGACCTTCACTCACATGAGGTATTACTTGGATGACCCGGTGCACTTGCCGGTTAAGCTATGCGAGTTCCTAATACGCGCACAATATAGCCAAACCTGACATGTCCGGTAGCTAATCCTGACACTGTCTCTCTGATGCGCATTAATATCATTAGAGAGAATTCGTACTCTATCACCATTAGAGGGATTATGTGTCCTGTCACCATTAGAGGGATTATGTACCCTGCTGTCACCATTAGAAGGAATAGGTGCCCTATCACCCTTACAACCAAAGAGAAAACACAAACATACTTATCATCAATCATCCTCAACCATGTCTCATTTATCATATTCATTCAATTTTATAATCAAACTCAGTTTTCTCATTCTTCTTCCTCATCTTTTTTCTGGAGCAAGTGGACAACGCTACTACCTCTTACCCGGAGTCTCAATTCTTAACAAAACTCAATTTCATTTTCAAATCCATTTCTCAATATCATTCAATTAATTCAAAAATCATACTTTTCAAAATCAAATCTCATCATCCTTCATTTAAATTCAATCATCACCATTCCTCCTATCTGTTCATTAACAATTTAAACTCAAAACATATCTTTTTCTTAATAACTCAGAAACAAGTTGATGTGTGGAAAACGATCCAACACAAAACTCACCGGCAAGTGTACCGGGTCGCATCAAGTAATAAAACTCACGGGAGTGAGGTCGATCCCACAGGGATTGAAGGATTGAGCAATTTTAGTTCAGTGGTTGATTTAGTCAAGCGAATCAAGCATTGGTTGAGTGATTTTGTATCCAACAGTAAGTAAATAGCAGAGAATGTAAAGGGAGAGGGAGGAATTGCAGAAATTAATGAGAATTGAAAGTAAAGGTGCTGAATCTTAAAGAACAAGAAATTAAATGACTGAAACTTAAAGTGCAAGAAATGTAAATTGTAGTAACTTAAAGTGCAAGAAATATAAATTGCTTGAATGGAAAAGGGATTTGAGGACTGGGAATTCAGAATTTAAGCAAGGGAAATTTAATTACAGCAATTAATAAAGCAGAAGATGAATTGGATAATTAAAGAGAAATTGAAGATTGAAGCAGTAAAGGAAATTGAATTCAACTCAATTATGCAGTAGGAAAATCAAAGAGATCTTGAATGGAGATTAAGACAGAAATTCCTCAATTCTTCACACCCAAGACTCAAACAAGAAAAGTAAAAAGTGCTCAAGAAAGAACGAGGAAGAAGAGAGATCAATTCTCCTTCCCAATTCTCTAAAATCTCACTTCCAAGCTCTCAACGAAAAATCAAGTCTAAAGATGTGAAAATTCAAAAATAAAAAAAAGAGGTCCTAATTACATCAAACTATCTCCTATTTATACACTTTCTATTCTTGGATTTTGGAATTTGGATGGGCTTTTGATTTGGTGAAGAAATGAATTAAATTGGATTTTTAATCCAATTTTCAGCCCATGAGAAAGTAGCTTCCAGGAGGCTGCCCTGCCCTTGTGGAGGGCAGAGTAGGGAAATTGTGTGATGAAGCCTCGTGCGTGCGTGTGCTGCGTGTGTAGCATCAGGATGCTGCCCTGCCCTTGTGGAGGGCAGGGCAGTGTTGCCATGGTGCGCCTTGCCTTGCTGCCCGTGCGTCCATGTTGCGCGCCAATTGCTCAAGCCCGTGCCAATTTGTGCGCTGGCCATGCACCAAGAAATGCTGCCCTGCCCTTGTGGAGGGCAGGGCAATGTTGCCAATGGGTGAAGTCCCAAGTTCGAAACTCGGTGGAGGCACACGCTGCTCCTTTTTCCTTGGTTTTCTTGGCACCAAAGTAACGCCTAGTTCCTTGCTTCCTCATGGTGCTGTGTTCGATTCTTGGAGATTGAAAACAAGCCAAGTTTTGCTTGTTTTCCTTGTATTTGAGCGCTACTCCTTTCCTCCTTGTTCTTGGGTTCGAAACCCATATTTCCTTTGAATTATTTTTCATGAAAGCCCGATATTGCTCTTGAGGAGGGCAGGGCAGAGTTTTTGCTTCCTTTGTTCCTTGGCATAGAATTGTGCTCCGCCCTTATTGTGGGCAGGGCAGTGATGCTTTTAAGGCTTGGTTCATTATGCTGCTCTCCTGGAGGGCAATGTGCTCTTGTGGAGGGCAGTGTTTGCTTCTTCCTTCTATGTTGCACCATACTTCTCATCTCTTGGCCACACTTCCTAAGCCACGTTTTTCTTCTTTTCTTCCTTTCTTCACCTACAAGAAACCAAAACAACCAATCAAAGTATCTCTAAACTCATAAGGTTTATAATTCATTAAAAATCAATAAATTTTAGTTCAAACCTCATGATTTAGCATCAATTTAATGGTGGTTGTTTGATTTAAAGAAGTCATGCATTTTCATTCCAATTTACTTACTTAGGATGCAAGGAAGTGCATAAAGACTAGTGAAACAAGTGAAATTAGCTTAAAAAATGGGTATATGATGACTTGTCATCACAAGTCATATAATCCTTAAATCTCAATCTTTCTAAATATCCATTTTAAACAAAGTCTCCAATTTTTATAAAAATGTTTACAACATCTCCTCTAAATTTAGACTATGCCACCCTTACGGGTCCCATCAAAACCACATTTTCCAACCAATTCTTAACCAGCTTCAATATCAAACAATTCTAATGTCATTGTTTTCAAAATTGAACCAATTCCAATAATAAATCTTTTTCAAAACCAAACCATCTCTAATATTAAACTATTTATAAAATTAAACCAATTCAAAATCAAACTGCTTACAATATTAATTTATTTTTATATCTCAATTCATTTTCAATATACCATTTTCCAATGCCGATTCATTTTCAATATCAAATTAATTCCAAAACCAAGAAAACCACTTTTCATAATGTTCAATCAAATCAATTTCTTATCAAAAACCCATACCACTCAAGTAATCAGTAATTCAATTCAACAAACAACCACATCCGTGAGACAAACTTAATCACAAGAATACATCTTTCATGACCATATTAATTTATAACAATTCTGTAATATAAAATAATTTTTTAAGAAAAACCCTAACCTCAACTAGTCAAAACCGAAAAGCTATAAAACGCATAAAACACCTTTTTTCCCTGGCCCACAACAGTGGCAACTGCAACTACAATTTCATCTTACTTCCGCGACAACAGCGAGAGCTTTAATCAAAACATGCAAAGACCATAACTCAACCCTACGTTAAAAAAATCTCAGAATCTTTAAGCAAAACTAACAGAATGCTGACTTTTCAAGGGTTCCGGAATGAAATGCGTACTGTAACTGAGGAAAATCGACTGAACCGAACAGCAATTGCTCAATCTGTAGTCTAGGCAGCCATGATGCCATTCCCGACATCCAAAGGTACGGCAGTGCGGTTTGAACTAAACCAAGATGAGTGGCAGCAACCCCAAGCATTTCCGACGAGCTCCAGCAGCGGTGACTTACTCCGGTGATGACCCAACAATGGCAACGGCGACAGGAGCTTCGATGGCGGCTGCTGTAGCTCGAACTCCACCAACGGTGACAACCCATCGCAGACCCTCCCTATCTCCAACCCATCTCTCTTCGACAACGGCGCAGCTGGCGGCGACGAGGACGAACGGCAAAGGTGACGGATTCGGGGCCGGCCAGTTGTCAGCGGCTTCTCGCGTCTCCCATTCTGTGACAACATCGGTGCCCTTCTTCCTCTCCTCCATCGATCTCTCTCTTTCGTCTGGCTCTTCTTCTTGCTAGTGACACAGCAACGGCGACAGTAGCAGTGATGTATATTTGCGCCGTCTCTCTGTCCTTCCTCTTCTCCCTTTCTTCTTCCTCGGTCCCCCCTTCTCCGTTCTACTTATTCTTCCCCTGGGTGCGTGTGTTGTGTTTTTTTTAAGAAAGGAAATGGCAGTTAGGGTAAAAAGTTAGGGTTTGATTTGGGAATTAGAGTTTTGTGTATGAAATTGGAAATTTTTAGTATTTTAGTAACTTTAATAAACTTAGGGTAATAAAGTAATTGAAAACAAATTTTAATCCAATAATAATATCTATAAAAATATTATTTAATTATCAATTTACAAATTTATTTTTAAATAAATACTCTAATTTAATAAATAAAGATAATTAAATTAATTTTTTTAAATTATAAATTAAAATTCAATATCTAATTATTCAAATTAAAACGGATAAAACTCTCAGTATTTTCAATCAATAATGTTTTAAATCAATATTAAAAAAGTACTTAATTAGTATAAACATCTTTGAAAATATATTTTTGAATAAATAAAATAAATAATTAAATAATTTATTATTTAACTTTTAAAAAATCTAGGTCTAACACCAGCAACTGCTGGTTGGCCTATTTATGGCTTTCCACCAAATAGATTTGAAAATTCATCAAGTTTTAGTGATAACTCAGTGCCCCCATTATATTCTAAATTTTCTTGGAATTATCAATTGGATTCTACATAGATTACTTCTAGTTCAATGACTGCTTTTCGACATCATGTTGATGAAAGTCATCACAATCTGGTCAATTTATTAATCCAGCAGATGACTACAACTTTGAATCCTATGATGGCATATCACAAATCAAAATTCGAACACCTTGCTAGAAAAGTGGAGAGAATTGCTCGAATTATTAATTATGATGAAGGAGATCAAAATTTGCATTTGAATCAAGAGGATGGGATGAATATGCCAAAAATTATAGGAGGTGATATGCATTTTTGGAGTATAAATCGATTACTTGAAAAAGGCCTTCCCAATTATGGGACCAGTTATCATAAAGTTTTACTTTCTTTCTATCAGCAATATAACTTTGAGAACTAATTCACCCACTTGGAAACACATTTCTTTTACTCGTCCATTGTAAATACGAGCAATACATTTTTTTTTATGAATGAGATTTTCAAGCGCCAAAATATCTTCGTTATCTAACTCATTTAATTCATCGAACATTGCACTCAAATAATCTTTAATTAGCAATTTATCGTGCCTCATTGAGATAAACTTCTAAGGGTAATACTGCATCATGACTATAAACTAATTTATAAGGAGAGGTATTCGTCGATCTTCTAGGTAAATTTCGATAAGTCCATTATACTTGACTTAAAGTCTCATGCCAATTATAATAATAATTGGGTAAAGTATATTTTTTGTCCTTAAAGTTTGACAAAAGTTTCAAAAATACCCCTAAATTTTATTTTATTTCAATTTTATCGCAAAAATTTTTGATTTACATCAAATATACTCCTGACGGCTAATTTTTCTAAAAATTTAAGACTAATTCAACAACAATGTTATAAGAACAACCCTCAATACAAGTAAATCAAACATAATTTTTATACATTATTGTTAGATTGGTCTTAAATATTTTGAAAATTTAGTCGTTGAGAGTATATTTGATACAAATCGAAAACTTCTAAGACAAAATTAAAACAAAATAAAACTTAAGGATATTTTTAAAACTTTTGCCAAGCTTTAGGGACATAAAAATATACTTTACCGGTAATAATTTGTCCACAAGTATGATACACTTTTCCTCCATAGACATTTTCTTCCCTCTGTAAGTTAACACGTAACATAGCGTTCTAGGAGAGAATTCAAATTCGGCCAAACGAAATAAAGAGAATGATAACTATATTTTGTACAACAAAAATTTGGAAATTGTAGACAATATAACAAGGTGGGGAAATTTGAAAAAGTAGTTTGACAAAAGGAGACAAATTTTGTGGTTCAGTTATGTACCATCAAACATGTACCTACCGGCCAACCTTAGGTAGAATTCAGGTTGAGGAATGAGGATGTGCCGCTAGTTAAAACCCCACTTATCTTCAGGTTAATTGGTGCATAATAGAGATTCCATTTCAACTTTATGGAATGAGTTTATGTCGTCCTCTTATATCATATATCATATCATATATATCTTGAAAAGCTAAGCGTGCCATCCCATCATTTTGTTAACAGCCACTCCCACAGTCAACCAAGGCTTTGTCCATTTACTTTTCTTTTCTTTTTTCTATCAATTCTATATTTTCTCGCTTTTGATTTTGATTGGAACCAGTTGGTATCAAACCAAAGAGGCACCATTTGAAATTTTGAAATTCCAAAGACTACTGGATGGAGAAGCTCTATAATATTATTATGGAGTGTGTGGAAAGAATATCAAATCTATTCATTCGTCCTTTGTCGGCCATCACAAACCTTAACATATGTAAAGGATCTCTTAGTCTCTCAGATGAACTTGTCGTTCAAAGAATGTGATGTCTTTTAGTCCTTAATTTATCCACTATTAAGCTAGAATGTATGTTCCCGTTATTATGGCAAGTATCACTCTAGCTGTATTGTCCATTACAAAAATTTCAACCCTTTTGTGAATCTTATAATTTGCTTCATTTCCCATTTCTACTTAGAGCAGAAGAAAGTATGCACCTTTAGTATAGAAAGTGTACATAATTTGCGTCTGCAAGTGCTCTTAGTAGATCAGCATATGGAGAATAATTCACGTGCATTGGTTTTTACGCTGATATTTACTCTTTCAACTGTTGTGTTATATTGTCCTTCTGAAGGACTCAATGCAGAGGGTGAATACCTTCTTGAAATGAAAAGGAAATTTTCCGACAAATACAGGTACCTGGAGAATTGGAACTCAAGTGATTCCACGCCTTGTGGGTGGAAGGGTGTGAACTGCAGCATGGGAAGCAATCCAGTGGTGGTGTCTCTCGACTTGCATTCGATGAACCTCTCCGGATCTTTGGCTCCCAGCATTGGTAGTTTGGTTTACTTGTCTCGCCTTAACCTCTCTGGAAATTCCTTGACTGGGATTATACCCAAACAGATTGGAAACTGCTCAAGCTTGCAAGTTCTTGCTCTCAACAACAATCTTTTAGAAGGCCGAATTCCTGTTGAAATCGGCCAGCTTTTGGATTTAACAGAATTGTACGTTCACAACAACAGACTGTCTGGGCATTTTCCAGTGGAAATTGGTAACCTTTCTTCACTCACAGTATTTACTGCATACACCAATAATCTCACTGGATCTTTGCCAAGTTCTTTCGGCAACCTTAAGAGCTTGCGACGCTTCCGAACCGGTCAAAACATGATATCAGGAAGTCTACCCCAAGAGATAGGTGGATGTCAGAGCTTGGAATATCTTGGTTTAACTCAGAATCAGATAAGTGGTGAAATTCCAAAAGCACTTGGGCTGCTCAAGAACATAAAATTTTTGGTCCTTAGGGAAAACAACTTCAATGGGGCCATACCCAAGGAGCTTGGAAACTGCACAAATTTAGAGGTACTGGCTCTATATAGGAACATGCTTGTGGGATCAATCCCAAGGGAGCTGGGAAACCTTGTGCTCCTAAAGAAGTTGTACCTTTACCACAATGAGTTGACAGGAGAAATTCCAAGAGAAATTGGGAACCTTACTCTTGCTACTGAGATTGACTTTTCAGAGAACCTGTTGACCGGAAGAATACCAGCTGAGTTGGCTAAGATTCCAGGGCTACAATTGCTTCATCTCTTCCAGAATGTGCTTACCGGTGTCATCCCAAATGAGCTCACAACTTTGAAGAACCTGACTGATGTTGATCTCTCTATCAATTATCTCAGAGGTACTATTCCTGTTGGATTTCAGGACTTGCTCTACTTGACCACCTTGCAACTCTTCAACAACTCACTAACTGGTTCCATTCCTCGAGCGCTCGGAGCCAACAGTCGACTCTGGGTGCTTGATGTATCATTCAACAACTTGGTGGGAAGAATTCCAGTTCATCTATGCCAAAATTCTAAGTTGATGCTGTTGAACTTGGGTTCAAACAAGCTCAGTGGAAGTATCCCTTATGGGATTTTAAGATGCAAGTCTTTGGTGCAGCTTCGTCTCTTTGCTAACAACTTTCGAGGCAGGTTTCCTTCCACTTTGTGCAGACTTGTTAATCTTTCTGCACTGGAATTGGATCAGAATGACTTCACTGGTCCTCTTCCTCCACAAATTGGTAACTGCATAAGCTTGCAGAGACTTCACCTTTCCAACAATCGTTTTTCGTCTGAGCTGCCAAAAGAAATGGGTAACCTCTCGCAGTTAGTGACCTTTAATGTCTCAACAAATTATCTTTATGGTAGATTACCTTTGGAACTGTTCAATTGCAAGAAGCTCCAACGGCTTGATCTCAGCCATAACAAATTTGTAGGTCCTTTTCCAGGTGAGATAGGAACTCTTTCTCAGTTGGAGCTTCTGAGATTCACAGGAAATAACTTTTCAGGGCAAGTTCCAGCGTCAATAGGGAAACTTGTGCGCTTGACTGAATTGCAAATGAGTGAAAACTCGTTCAGTGGTTGCATACCGGCCGAGTTGGGTGCCCTCTCGGCCTTACAGATCACATTGAATCTCAGTCATAATGAACTCACAGGCCAAATCCCCTTTGAGCTTGGGAAACTTAACATGCTAGAATCCCTCCAACTCAACAACAACCATTTGAGTGGTCAAATTCCATCCACCTTTGTGCAACTATCAAGTTTGTTGGCCTGCAACTTCTCAAACAATGATCTTTCTGGGCCTTTACCTTCCTTACCCTTCTTCCAGAACTCGACATCCAGCTGCTTCTTTGGAAATAAAGGACTGTGCGGTGGAATTCTTCGTCCTTGCCCGAAAAATGCTTCGCCCTCTCCAAATAAACTAGGGAAGGTACTGGCTATAGCTGCAGCTGTCGTTAGTGCTGTTTCTTTAGTTCTGATTGTGGTAATTATATATCTCATGATACGTCCGGTGGATTCCGTTTCGCCACAGCTAGACGTTGACACATCACATGCTCCACCTGTTTCAGACATGTACTTCTTCTCAAAGGAGGTCTTAACATTCCAAGACGTGGTTGAAGCCACTGAAAATTTCCACCCCAAATATATCATTGGAAAAGGTGGCACTGGTACTGTGTACAGAGCAGATATATCAACCAGTGACACAATTGCTATTAAGAAGCTAGATTTGAGCCGGGAAGGCGTGGTCTTAAATGACAGCTTCCGCGCTGAAATTTCTACCTTGGGAAAAATACGTCACAGAAATATTGTGAAATTGCATGCCTTCTGCACCTATCATGGCTCAAAACTAATACTTTACGAGTACATGGCTAAGGGTAGCTTGAGGGAGTTATTGCAAGGAGCAACTTGTAGTCTTGATTGGCGTAAAAGATTTAGAATTGCCCTTGGAGCTGCACAAGGACTATCTTATTTGCACCATGATTGCAAGCCTAGGATAATCCACCGTGACATTAAGCCTAGTAACATACTCATTGATCATGAATTTGAAGCTCATGTTGGTGACTTTGGCTTGGCAAAGCTGATTGATGTGTCAACGTCTAAATCAGTGTCTGCAGTTGCAGGTTCTTATGGCTACATTGCCCCAGGTGAGTAATATTCATCCAAACATATTTTCCTCTTATTAGTCAATCTTCCACTGTACTTGATTCCCTTATCCTTTCAATTTAGTTTATATGGTTTAAAAGTTCGGTAATCAGTCCTTATATTGTACAAAAACTAAGTTCATTATAGTTAACAATTTCTAAGTTCATTATATAGTCTATATGGTTTTAAAATTGTGATATATACGTGTATAAAAAATTTAAAAAGAAAATGTCTTATCAATTATCATCAACTATTGGGGCTTAACTTTATCACAAAATTTTCAAATTAGAGAGAGGTGTTGAAAATGTTTGTAATATAACGATTTATTAGAAATGTTTACACCATCGGAACATGGTTGATATTATTCTACTCAATGTTAAGGACTTGATTACAAATTTTTAAGCTATAGAAATCTAATTAAAAATTGTTGGAACCTTGATTCTTTTTCATTATAACTAACTCACAGCTTATGATTCTGGATATCTTGTTTAACATCTTTCAAGACATAAATTCTGTTGTATAATTGATGGTTCTAACATCTTAACAGAGTATGCATATACCGTGAAAGTGACTGAAAAATGTGACGTATATAGCTATGGTGTTGTCCTTTTGGAGCTACTGACTGGCAAGAAGGCAGTGCAACCAATAGATCAAGGTGGTGATCTCGTGTCATGGGTGAAAAATCATATACACAAACATTCTTTATCACTGGACATTTTTGATACTCGATTGAACCTGCATCTATTGGATAAAATACTTGTTGCTCAGATATGTGATGTCTTGAAAATTGCTGTGATCTGCACTGATACGTGTGCTTCAAGGCGCCCGAGTATGCGCAAAGTTGTGTCAATGCTTGTAAGTTCTAGTAATCGAGTAGAGCAACCATCTTCATTATCTTCTCCATGTGAAGAATCAAGATGCTAATAAACCTGAATAATTTGTGTAAAGTGTAAAGAAAGTTTAACTTGTTTAACATGGTACTAATTTCAGTGCATGTATTAATCTTTCGTAATAACAAATTTATAAAAATTAAAATATGCTTCCTATTTCGAAAGTGGAACAAAAAACATCTTGCTTAAAAGATAATTTCTTTACCATGTTGATTAAGTTTACATTTACTATGTATTTAAGTTATAAGTAATATGTATTTGTCCCACGACATAAAATTTTGAATCTATCCATCTTCACTATAAAGCTTTAGAATGGTGACGAATCCAAAAAATTTGACAATTAGAATAAAATATATTAATAATTTATTGATTTAAGTACTTGTTATTTCTTATAATTTAATAATTTTTTACTTAGCTTCTTATAGTTTAAGAGTTTATAGTCGAATTATTATATTCGGTAAAAAAAATTGTTTAATTAGAACCTTAGTACTTATCTTTAAAAACATATCCCTTAATCCTGAAATATTTGTTTTTAAAAAATTTTATAATTCATCGTATATCAAATATAAAAATAAATATTTTTAAAAAGTTAAAAAAATCCTAATTGAGAATTTTTTTATCTAATATAAGGATTTAACATAATATCAAAATTTTAAATTATAAGGACTTAAAAAAATGATAAAACAATAAAGACTAATAAAAAATTAAACCTTATTCTTTTAATTATATTATGGTATTGTAAAATATGATTAATTTTAAAATTATATAACTAACAAATTAAAATACTAAAATAGTAATTTAAATAACAATATATACTTTAGAATTCGATTATTGTAAGTTTCATATTAAAAAAATAAATAATTTTTAAAGTATAAATACAATTAATATGTCTCTTTATATATATGTTATAAAATAATCATTTAAAAAATCATTTTTCTTAAGATTACAAAACCAACTATTTATTTTTTTGTGATTGTGGATGATTATTTTTATGAAAATTACGAACCTACGATTTTCCTACGTTAAGTTTTTGGCGCTGTTATCGGAGAATTGCTAATGTGCATGGTGTGCGGAATTCCATTAACATTTTTGCAACTCCGTACAACTAACCAGCAAGTGCACTGGGTCGTCCAAGTAATACCTTACGTGAATAAGGGTCGATCCCACGGAGATTGCCAGGGTGAAGCAATCTATGGTTATCTTGTAACTCTTAGTCAGGAGATTAATAATAAAAAGAATTTTGTTTGTGAAAAGTAAAAGAGCATGAAAAGAATGGTACTTGTTATTCAATAATATAGAGCAAGTTGAGGTTTCGGAATTGCTTTGTCTTTTGAATTTCTGTTTTTCTACTGTCTTCTTCTTCCAAAAATGCATGTCCCTTCCATGGCAGGCTGTATGTTGGTGGATCACCGTTGTCAATGGCTATCATCCGTCCTCTCAGTGAAAACATGTCCTCTACGGTTTCCTGCATGGCTAATCATCTGTCGGTTCTCACTTGTGTCGGAATAGGATACATTTATCCTTTTGCACACTGTCACTGCGCCCAACATTCGCGAGTTTGAAGCTCGTCACAGTCATCCCATCCCAGATCCTACTCGGAAGACCACAGACAAGGTTTAGACTTTTCGGATCTCAGGAATGCTGCCAATTGGTTCTAGCCTCTACCACGAAGGTTCTGATCTCACGAGTTTGAGTGCTTTGTTGTCAGAAGATGCAGGTCAAACTCGTGGATTAGAAACCCAAGAGATATGCACTCAAGCTGTCGCCCAATGACTACGTTGAGCTCATGTAGAGCGGAAGTGGTGTCAGGCACGCGTTCATAAGTTGGGGAATGATGATGAGTGTCACAGATCATCACATTCTCCATGTTGAAATATGAGTGAGTATCTTATAATAGAAACAAACGTGATTGAATAGAAAACAGTAGTAATTGCATTAATCCATGGAAACATAGCAAAGCTCCTCGCCCCCACCTATGGGATTTAGAGGTTCATATTGTAGAAGATACAATAGGATTTGTCAAAATGTCATAAGTTCCAAAATAATTCACTAAAAGTAGTTTTTATACTAAACTAGTAACCTAGGTTTATAGAGAATGAGTAACTAGATGTAGAGAGTGCATAAATCCACTTTCAGGGCCTACTTGGTGAGTGTTTGGGCTGAGCTTCCTAGCTTCCTAGCTTTCCTGTTTTTAGAGTTAAACGCCAGCTTGGATGCCAGTTTGGGCGTTTAACTCCAGCTTTGGTGCCAGTTCTGGCATTTTACGCCAGAAAAGGGTCTCTGGTGGGCGTTTAAACGATAGTTTGGCCCATCAAATCTCAGAAAAAGTATAGACTATCATATGTTGCGGGAAAGCCCAAAATGTCTACTTTTCAACGCAATTGAGAGCGCCCCAATTGAGTTTCTGTAACTCCAGAAAATCCACTTTGAGTGCAGGAGGGTCAGAATCCAACAGCATCTGCAGTCCTTTTTCAGCCTCTGAATCAGATTTTTGCTCAGGTCCCTCAATTTCAGCCAGAAAGTACATGAAATTACAAAAAATACACCAACTCATGGTAAAGTCCAGAAATGTTATTTTTACATAAAAATTAATAAAAATACAACAAAAAGTGAGTAAAACATGCTAAAAACTATATGAAAACACTACCAAAAAGCGTATAAAATATCCGCTCATCAGTGCGCTTGTTATTGGTTATTGTTAATATGTTGATATTATGAATAACTTGATTTTTGGTTTGTTTACTAGTTTTTTGCTAGTTTTAGGAATTTATTTTCCTTGTTTTCTTGGTAGCTTTTGTTTTTATTTTCTTTTTCTATTATAAATTCTCACCTTTTTGGCTATAAGCTGAGTTTGATTCTAATTATGTTGTAGGAAATGGGAATTTCAATGAGAATATGTATTAAGTATGGGAAAATCAAAGGTTGGAGGAGCCTCAAGCATATGGACAATCTTCATGGAAACAACCTCCTCTTACATACTATGAGCATAATTCAATCCATGATGCATACTTGTTCCAAAGGTTACCTGAAATGAAGAGGTCAATCTCAGATGAGATCTTCTAGATTGATCAAGGCTGCCGTGCCCGACTTGTAGGAGTGGGAGGTGTTGCGGGTCCTCGTTCAACGGAGGGGGTGGTTCCTGCAAGAGACTCCGATGCTTAAGCCAGTACCGGCTTTAGGCAGATTTTTTTGTAGAATTGGAGTATCAGTTATACTTGGGTACTCCAGTGTATTTATAGTATTGATTAATGATCTTTCTTTATGATAAGTTGGCTATCTTATCTTTATCTTTTGGTCGACCGCTCTTGTATGGGCGGTGGTTCCTTCACCTTTGGGCCTTCTTGGGCCTTTATGGCAATTTGGCCAAACTCTTTTACGAAGAGGTCGGTGGCAAGCCAACCTTAGAGGTCGGCTGTTATATCCTCATTCAACCTGGACCTTATAGCTCGGTCTAGGGTATGAACAATGCCCCTGCTTGAGCTTCATCTTCCCCTTAAGATTGTGCTTTCAAGCTTCGATCCCTTTGAGGAAGTCGTGTTCAAGCATCTGTCCGGTTTGCTCCTTCCTATGTGAGTTTCGCGTCATTTTAAATGCTACATTTCAAAATGCAGAGTTTTTTTTTACTTCTTTATTGCTGCGTTCATTTCTCAAAAGCGTTGTTTCCTTGGGAGTATGCAAGCGCTTTTAAAGCCTATTAATAGGGCTTTTAATTCCTTTTTGCTGTTTCGTTCCCTCTTTCAATTTGAAATTACAGAGGTTTTTTTATTTCTTTTCAGTTTTCTACTTCTTCTCTTCTTCTCTGCAAAAACTTTTGCATCTGGCTCCCTTGATTTTGCCCCAGGCTTCCTTCTTCTCTGAAGCTTTTTGAGGTGTTCGTGGATCGTTGTTGTTGTTGCTGTGTGTTTGTTGCTGTTGCTTCTTTCTTTGTCGTAGGTTGGTGTTACATTTTCCCGTTCCCTTTCCTGGTTGCATCCATTTTTAATGTTTTGTTCTCTGTTTGCATGTTTCTGTTTTCCTTTCAAAGTTTTGATCTTGGTTTGCTTTTGGGTTTTTAAAAAGGTTGAAGTTCTTTGATTTCTATCTTGTTTGTTGGTAAGGCTAGGGTTTTGATTTTTTGCGTTTCTTCTTTCTGTATTTGCATTGTTGCCTCCAAAGGGTGCCTCAGGGTTTTGATGATGATTCTTTTGCTTTTTTGTGAATCTTGGGGTGCCCTTTTGCTGCCATACCTGCTATTTGCTGGTTGTTTCTTCATTTTCTGTTTCTGTCCAAGTTGTTCGATAGTGACATTCTTTTTGTTTTCTTGCTGTAGGTGTAGTTTCTTTATGTCTTCATGTAGAAATATCATTGAGATGTCTACAAAGGTTCCCCCTAGTATGGCTGACTGGTTAGATTCTATAGTGTTGATGTGTGTCACTAACACAACTTCCAACTATTTAACCTTTCTCCCAACCTTTTAACCTTCTCTTCCACCTAAATGTAAAGTTTTTCAACCCTTGTCCCAAGAACAACAAGACCTTCAATCATTCTTCCAAGAGCAAGTATGGTTCCGAAGGAAGCAAAGGGATTTCATGGCCACCATAGCCGAAGTGATGAATCGCTTGACCCTATTACGCTCAAGCAATCAAGATATTTCCCTTGAGGAATGTGGAGTAGTAACAAATGAGTGTAAAGAGGAGGAGAACATGGAGCCTCAAGGAGAAGAAGAGGAGCCAAGGCTTGGGTCACAACAGGAGTAAGGTAGAAGTAGTGAACCGGAAGAGGTAAAGGGAGAATTGAAGGAGTCTGATCAAGAAGTGGATTACATCATCAATGATTTTTTGTCCAACTTGGTCAACCCCTCAATGATCTTGAGGAACCTTCCACACTTGAGTTTGAAAGAGATAGGGAAGAGCTTAAAAAGGGTGGTGAGGAAGAGGTGATCACCTAAGAATTGGAGGCATTCATGCAAGAGTCCAAGAGAGTGACTCTAACCCAAGGGCAATTTGAGTGGGTAACAATATCTTCAATGAGCTTCATCGGACCACATCAAATCGCTATCTTGGAGACGGATCACCAACATAAGGTGCTTCTTGGAGTGTTAAATGATCAAGGATTGGATGTTGGTTGACAATGGAGTTCAAGGAACAAGTGGTGCAAGGTTCAATTTGGAGGATTCCAACATTCAAGTGGGTGCTTCAAAGGTGCTTGGGAAGGTTGTTTATCCAAGGTACAAGTGAAAGTCAATAAGAGGATGATAGAGAAACTAAAGTATGGGATCCGGGCATACGACTCTGACGTTAGGATTTTTGCTAGTAAAGAATTTTATAAAAATATAGTCACGTTGTAAGTATAGATTCTAAACCAACAGAAAATCCCTTCGTACAAACGTTTTGGTTGTCATAAGTAACAAACCCCTAAATAAATTGATAACCAAAGTATTCAAACCTCGGGTCGTCTTCTCAAGGAATTGCAGGGAGGTGTTCTTATTATTAGTTATGAGTCTTGTAAATTGGGGTTTTGAAAGTAAGGAAGAAGAATGTTAAATGATAAAAAAATTAAAATAGTAATAATAAAATAAACTTTTGGCAAGGTATTAGAACTGGAAGTCCTATCCTTATCAATTGTGATGAGAATTGGATTTTAATCCCACTTAGTTAATCTTTACTAAAGCAAAGAAAAGTCAAGTGGAATAATTAGTTTGATCCTCAAGTCCTAGTCAATCCCTGTGGGAAGACTAGCTTTAGAGGGATCTGCCAATTTCAACCACTGCTTTATTTGATAACTCAAGCATCACCAATTACTTAATCAGAGCCAAAAGGGAAAATTCTAAATTAAATTGATGACATCATAAATAGAATAAAGCAAGCATAAATCGGAAATACCTCAATTGCATTAATAAAAGCAGTCAAATCTAACATGGAAAAGCTCATAAGCCAATTGGGCAACATAAGTCAAATACAAATAAAGCATTAGAGTATCTAAAAGTGGAAGAGAAATATAAAGTAAAAGGAATATTGAACCTGTGATGAAGAAGAAATAAATCCTAATTTCTAAAAATCCTAATCCTAAATCCTAAGAGAGAGGAGAGAGCCTCTCTCTCTAAAAACTACATCTAATTATGAAAAGTGTGAATTATGAGTCTTTCCTCTTCATTCCTCTACTTTGCAGCCTTTAATATGTGTTTTCTGGGCTTGAAACTAGGCCGGAAATAGCCCAGGATTCGCTGGAAATGAATTTTGCCACGCTGATTTTCGCAAATGTAACGTGTCTGCGTGGACCTCTGTAGCTCAAGTTATGGCCGTTTTAGTGCAAGAGGGTCAGGCTGACAGCTTTGCAGTTCCTTCAACTTCTTGTATTCCTTCCACTTTTGCATGCTTCCTTTCCATCCTCTAAGCCATTCCTGCCCTGTAATCTCTGAAAACACTTAACACACATATCAAGGCATCAAATGGTAGTAAGAGAGGATTAAACATAGCAAAATTAAGACCAAAGAAGCATGTTTTCAATCATAGCACAAAATCAGGAAGGAAAATATAAAACATGCGAATTCAATGAATAAGTGTGAGACTAGTGGATAAAATCCACTCAATTAAATACAAGATGTACCACGAAATAGTGGTGCATCAAATCTCCCCACACTTAAACATTAGCATGTCCTCATGCTAAGCTCAAGAGAAGCTATAAGAGTGAAGGCATGATAGAGAGTATGCAATGCAACCTATCTATATGAATGCAACTACATGCAAAATGTTTCTATCTACTTGGTTAAAAGTAAATAAGTTCTCCAAGAGAAATATGAATCAAATTTCACTAATTCAAATCATACAGTGAAAACAAGTAAACTTGTAAGAAGATAGCTCATAAAAGCAGGGAACATAGAATCAAGCATTGAACCCTCACTGGTAGTGTTTATGCACTCTAATCTCTTAAGTGTCTAGGGTCAATCACTCTACTCTTCCCTAGTCATGCTTTCTAAGCTTTGTTCTTCATCTAACCAATCAACAAGTATTTAGTATACCAATGCAAACATCATGAGGTCTTTTCAGGGTTGTAATGGGGCTGAGGTAAAGGTAAGGATACAAATATAAGGCTAAGTGAGCTAACAAAGTAAATTCTTGATTAGTCTAAGATCTCACCTAACATATACGTACTTTATACAATTTAAAATGCTTTACCTAGCTACCCAAATTTTTCCACTTTTGTATTACATGCTCATGTATCAAACTTATTTTTGAATTTTGTCCCATGTGCATTGATTCTTTTTATTTTGCATTTGGGGTAATAAATTTTTTTGTATCCCCTTATTTAATTACTTCATAAATTTTTTTTCTATTTTTTTAATTATTTTTATTTTTTTATCAATGCACATGGTAATTTAATTATTTTGATTTCACATGAGCATACTTCCCAAATTTTCAAATAACGTATTCAATTCAATTCCCTACTTTTTTTTTATCATCCCATGTTCCCATAAAATTCCCCACATTTAAATTATACACAATATCTATCTTAAGCTAACCAAGGATTCAACTTGGGATTTTTAATTTGTTTTTCTGGTTAAGGCTAGTAATGTGGTTATAAAACAAAAGGGGATTAAAAAGCTCAAGGTGGCTAACAAGGGTGACATAAAAGGGTAGATTTTATTTGGGATAAGTGAGTTAATAATCAAATATGGCCTCAATCATATGCAAGCATGTAAATACACTAAATAATGGACATATAGAATGGAACAAAGAAAATATTACAGTTATAGAGAAGAAAACACACAAGAATAAAATATTTATGGTTAAATAATGTAACCATGTAAATAAGTTCAAATCTCACATGTTGTGTGTTCTAGCTTTTAACTATGTTCCAAATACAACTTCCAAACAAATTTAACATTTAAATTTTGATTTAAATTAGTGAAATTTTTTTTTCAAAAATAGGGTCTTAAAAAGAAACTCATTACTTTAACCAAGCAGTAGCTAAATGCATAAAATCAAACAAACATGCAATGCAACATGCAAATGCAACAATGAACTACAAATGAAACAATGGTGTTGAAAAGAAGAAAATAGCTAACCCATGGAGATCGGTATTGACCTCCCCACACTTAAAGATTGCACCGTCCTCGGTGCATGCTGAGATGTGCAGGTGGACGGGTTGCTCCAACTGATGCTTTTCTCCAAAGATTGTGCGGTAAACTTGTTCACAGTTCCAGTTAGAAACTCGTCTTTTTCCCTCTTGGTGGCCAGCCTGAAAGAAGAGGAAAAAAAAGAAAAAGTAACCCAGAAATAAAAATAAAAATATAAATAAAGTCTGGGTGGGTTAATGCCAAATAATGAGGGTCTTAATTACATGGTAGCTACAACATGTAAGTGAGAAAATAATAGAAGCACATGAAATTTCAACTAAATAGTAAACAAGTTAAGAAGCACCTAAAATAATGCAGGAGATATGCAACAGATGAGTAAAAAGATTGTAACACCAATGTAAAACACCAGATATAGAAAAGAAAGGGAGAAGAAGAGAAAGAAGAGAGTAAAGAGAGAAGAAGAAAAAGAATGAATAAGATGAAGAATAGAGATAATAGAAGAAAGTAAAGAAAGAAGAAGAAAGAATTAAGAAAGGGGAAAGAAAAAGATTAAGAAAAGATAAGATAGTTGGCGCTGGGATGGATAGGCTGTGCGGCGCAGGGGACGCGTGTGGGACGTGAACGCGTGACTCGATTTGTGCTAGTGGCGCGAGTGCAGCCTCGCGTTCGCACAACTCTCTGTTTAAATGCATTTTGCCAAAAATCTGGGTGACGCGGTCGCATAGGGGACGCGATCGCGTGGTTGGCCTTTTTCTGAAAAACGGCGCAGACGCATGGGGCACGCGTATCCAGCTCAACTTTCGGCCATACACCCTTTTTACGTAGATTTACAGGGCACGCATTCACGTGGGTGACGCGGACGCGTGGGAGGCATTTTTTGCCATATGACGCGGACGCGTAGGCAACGCGGTCGCGTGGATCAACTTGTGCCAAAGGCACGCCTCCAGCCACACTTTCGCGTGACTCTTTGTTCAATCTTATTTCTTCCCCACGCACTTGTGACGCGGATGCATCGCGTGCGTTTTTTTTTAATATGCAAGATGCAAAATCTAGTATGCAGATGCAGATGCAAATGTTATGAACAATTCCATGTTCAATAAGAGAAAATAAAACTCAAAAACAAACAAAACTGAATTGAAAAAGGAACGATCATACCATGGTGGGTTGTCTCCCACCCAGCACTTTTAATTATAGTCCTTAAGTTGGACATTTGGCAAGCTCCTTGTCATGGTGGCTTGTGCTTGAACTCATCTTGAAACTTCCACCAATGCTTGGACTTCCAATAAGCTCTATCAATACCAAGTAAATGTACCAAGCATTGATGAAGTTCTCCACAAGCTTTGAGCTCCCAAAGTTGATCCTCATATATTCCTGGATCCAAATCTTGTTTATACACCCATCTTCAAGTTGGGCAATATTGTTCCATCTTGGTGGCAAGCAGTCTGAATTCTCACTGAAGCAGCCAAACTACTTCCTAGACCTATTCAGTTGAGCTCTACACCAACCTTTGCGTTTAAACTTTGAGCTTCCAATCATAATGAACCTTACAGGACAATTCTTACCACTGACCATCTTTCTCTTACTCTTAATGCCACAAAGAGCTCTAAGTTGACCATCCGTCTCCAGTAGCCCGTATTCAAGTGGAATTAGAAAGCTAAGGGATATGAATTTTACCCACTTGAATGTTGTGAAGGATGATGGCAACATAGGGGGGTGTTTCTAATGAACGTGCAAGCTCCACTCCTTTGTGTTCTTCTTTGACAACTTTCACCTCTTTGCAAGCTTCTTCAATTTCAACCTCTTCCTCTTGGTAGCTGATGATTGGATTTTTGACGGTTTAGAATTCACAATTGAATTCTCATTGCAAGTATAGTTTCTAAACCAACAATAATCATTTCATACAAAAGATTGTATTGTCACAAGTAACAAACCCCTAAATTTATAAACCGAAGTATTGAACCTCGGGTCGTTCTCCCTAGGAATTACAATAAAGTGTCTTGTTATTGGTTGTGAATTATTTTTGGGGTTTTAATAAGAAACATGAAAGATAAATGGCAAGAAAGTAAACTAAGGCCTAAAAAGGTCTTGGCAAGGGTTGGTGGTCAAGGATCTCTATCCTAATCACTAACCACAATATGAGAATTGGCAAGGATTAATCTCATTAAATCATCCTCTAACTAGTAGTAAAGGAAAGTCAAATGAGCTATATCAATCCTAGTCCATAAGTCCTAACTCTCCACTAATTCAATTAGTGAGAACTAGAGTCAATGGCTCCCAATCATCAATCACTTGGACATTAGTAACTCAAGAGGTCCTAGTTACCTTTCCAAGCCAAGAGAATAAAATTCTACTCTAAAATCCTTCCAAGCATTTCATCAAACACTTGGAAAGCATAAAAGGAAAGCATAGTAACTTGATAACAAGAATAGAATCTAACAACAATTATTGAAAGGACTTAACAACAACAATCAAAAGAAACACATTTATTATGAATTACCTTGATTGAATTGAAAGAGAGTGGAAGAAACAAAAGTAGATCTACAACAAAATACAAGAACAACATAAAGGAAATTATAACAAAAGAATGGAAGAAGAATGAATGTAACTACAATGAATTGAAGAGTAGAAGTAAAAGAATGAGTGAATGGAAACCTAGATCTAAGAACTAAACCTAATCCTAATCCTAATCCTAGAGAGAAGTGAGAGCTTCTCTCTCTAGAAACTACTTCTAAACTAATCCTAATGAGTGTGAATGAACTAATCTCTCTTTGCTCTTCAATTCTTGGCTTTAAATAGCATCTTTGGCGCCAAAGTTGGTTGGGATTGGGCCCTACAACCCTTGAGAATTCGTTGGTCACATTTTCATTAAAAAATCATAAACCAGCACCGACGCGTATGCGCACAGCACGCATACGCGTCCATGGGGTGATTCGCAAGGTGCACGCAAGCGCCAGGTGCGCGCGCGCGTCCATGGGCGAGTTCAACTTCTTTGACTTTTCATGATTTCTCTTGATCCAATCTTTGCCTCCTAAACCTTAAATCACTTAACAAACATATCAAGGCATCTAATGGAATCAAGGAGAATTAGATTTAGCTATTTTAAGTCCTAAAAAGCATGTTTTCACATCTAAGCACAAATAAGGAGAGAATCACAAAACTATGCTAATTCAATGGATAAATGTGGGTAAAAGGTGATAAAATCTCTTACAATCAATGCAAGATAAACCGTCAAAACGGGGTTTATCAACCTCCCCACACTTAAACCAAGCATGTCCTCATGCTTAAACCAAGAATGAAGTAAAGGGTATGGCATTTATTCAATGGAACTAACTAAATGCAATCTACCTATATGCAACTATCTAAATGAATGCAATTGCTTGGTCAAAATAAATCAATTTCCAAGAAGCATATATAAGCACAAGGGCAAAAGGTATTAACAACCATGCCAAACCACAATTGAATTGAGCTATTAAATATTTTTACAAATTTGCATGAAAAGTGACATTATGGGTGGAAGCATGTAGTTGAGCAATCGAACCCTCACCGGTAGTGTTTGCACTCTATTCGCTCAAGTGTTTAGGGTTGATTCTCTCAATTCTCTCCTAATCATGCTTTCCAAGATTTGTTTTCCATCTAACAATCAACATTTATTCCATGCATGCATACAAGTATCATGAGGTCTTTTCTTTGGTTGTGATGGGGCTAGGGTCAAGGTATGATGCATATATGGTTAAGTGAGCTTGAAATTTGAATCTTTGATAAGCTTAAACTTCCCACCTAACCTATGACATCCTATACAATTAAGTTCTAACCTAACTACCCATTTTTCACTTTTTTTTTTCACATACTCATGCATTCTCTTTTTGCTTTACAATACTTATGTATTGAGTTTTATTGGACCTTGCTTTGGGGCATTTTGTCCCCTTTTTGTTACTCTCTTTTTCTTTTTTTTCTTTCTTTTTCTATTTTTTTCTTTTCCATATTATTTTTCTTTTCTTTTCTTTTTTTCTTTTGTTTTTTCTTATTTTTTTCTTTCTATATACAAGAGCATCAATGCATAAGGTCTATACATTTGATCAATACATGAGCATGTACCCAATTCCCAATAATTTCAATAAAAATACAAAACTACCTTTTTATTCACCCAATGTCTCAAGGTTCCCACACTTGAATGATACTCACACACTAGCCTAAGCCAATCAAAGATCCAAATTAAGGACATTTATTGTTTTTCGCTTTAAGGCTTGTAATGTGCTAAAATAAGAACAAATGGGTTAATCGTAGGCTCAAATTTGGCTAACAATGAAAGATAAAAGGTAAGGCTTTTTGGGTAGGTGAGCTAAATGAAGTGATGGCCTCAATCATATAAATGCATGAATACACAAAATAATGGACATAAAGAATCAAACAAATCAAAGATTACAATCATATGAAGAGAATAATGCACACAAGAAGGAAAAATAAGTGGTTATAAGATGTAACCACACCATTAGGCTCAAATCTCACTTGCTTGTGTTCTTAGCTCAAAAACATGATCCACAAGATATATAATTCATGCAAGTTTAATGGAAAGTTTTCACTCAAATCAATTGGTGCCCTATAGATAGAAATCCTTGAAAATTTTCATTATTTTGACTAGGCTTATTTTGTATATATATGCAAAAATAAGAAAAATGCACGTAAAAATCCTAAAAACCTAAAATGAAATGCAAAAGTGTTGGAATTAGAAATTTGTCACTCAAAATCACCGATCGGTCGGACGACCTCCCCACACTTAAAAGTTTGCACCGTCCTCGGTGCACTCAAAGACGAGTAAGGGGGTACGGCGACTCTCCGGATTGCTACGTGTTCTTAGTCTTGCTTCCGTATTGCTTGTGGTGCATCCATCATAAAAAACAAAAATACAACACCATAAGAGGAGAAGATATAAAAGCAAGAAAGCATACATTATTGGAATGAGGTAAATCACTAGAAATAAGTGAGTGAATTAGTGTGACATTGATGACAAGTAGGTGTGTGAATTCTAAATTAGGCGCCTTTTAGAACACAAATTAGCATAAAAGCTATGTCACAAAAGAAGCATGTACTTTACTCATTCTAGTATGCTTGAGATGCTTTAAGTGAACTTGTAAGGTAAAGCAAGCATTAAAGAAGCATGAAAGCATTCAAGCTAAAGTATATGGATGCATATGATCATGAAATACAATGCATTAAGATAAATGCACAACATCCATCAAGAAATTGCCCACTCAAAGAGAGAGTTCAAATCACATGGTGGCCATCTTATTTCTATGTCAAACTCCTGCAGAAGCAACACCCATCTGATGAGTCTGGGTTTTGAATCCTACTTTGTGAGTAGATATTTAAGAGCAGCATGATCAGTGTACACAATCACTTTTGATCCTACTAAATAAGATATGAACTTGTCAATGGCGTAAACCACTGCAAGTAACTCTTCTTCTGTAGTTGTGTAGTTCTTCTGTGTATCATTTAAAACACGAATGGCATAGTAAATGACGTGCAGAAGCTTGTCATGCCTTTGTCCTAATACTACACCAATGGCATGGTCACTGGCATCACACATCAGTTCAAATGGTAATGTCCAGTTTGGTGCAAAGATGACTGGTGCTGTGACCAGCTTAGCTTTCAGAGTCTCAAACGCCTGCAGACACTCCTAATCAAAGATAAATGGTGTGTCAGCATCTAGCAGATTACTCAGAGGTTTGACAATTTTTGAAAAATCTTTTGTAAACCTCCTATAGAATCCTGCATGTCCCAGAAAGCTTCTGATTGCCTCAACATTAGCAAGTGGTGGTAATTTTTCAATTACTTCTACCTTAGCTTGATCCACCTCTATTCCCTTGTTCAAAATTTTGTGTCCAAGGACAAATTCCTTCAGTCACCATAAAGTGACATTTTTCCTAGTTTAAAACCAGGTTAGTCTCTTGGCACCTCTTTAGAACAAGTGCTAGATGGTCAAGACAGGAGCTGAATGAGTCTCCAAATATTGAAAAGTCATCCATGAAGACTTCCATAATTTTTTCCACCATATTAGAGAAAATAGAGAGCATGCACCTTTGAAAGGTTGCAGGTGCATTGCACAGGCCAAATGGCATCCTTCTGTATGCAAATACTCCGGATGGACATGTGAATGCTGTTTTCTCTTGATCCTGGGGATCTACTGCAATTTGATTATAACCTAAATATCCATCCAGGAAGCTGTAGTATTCATGACCTGCCAGTCTTTCTAGCATCTGGTCTATGAATGGTAAATGAAAATGATCCTTTCTGGTGGCTGTATTGAGTCTTCTATAATCAATACACATACGCCACCCTGTAACTGTTCTTGTAGGAACCAGTTCATTTTTTTCATTATGAACTACTGTCATACCACCCTTCTTAGGGACGACTTGGACAGGGCTTACCCAGGGGCTATCAGAAATGGGATAAATAATCCCAGCCTCTAGTAATTTAGTGACCTCCTTCTGCACCACTTCCTTCATGGCTGGATTTAGCCGCCTTTGGGGTTGAACCACTGGCTTAGCATCACCCTCTAATAGGATCTTGTGCATGCATCTGGTTGGGCTAATGCCCATAAGATCACTAATGGACCACCCAAGAGCTGTCTTGTGTGTCATTAGCACTTGAATTAGTGCTTCCTCTTCCTGTGGCTCTAACGTAGAGCTTATGATTACAGGGAAGGTATCACCTTCTCCCAGAAATGCATATTTAAGGGATGGTGGTAATGGTTTGAGCTTGGGTTTGGGAGATTTTTCCTCTTCCTGAGGGATTTTCAGAGGTTCTATTATTCTCTCTGGTTCCTCCAGATCAGGCTGAGCATCTTTAAAAATATCCTCTAGCTCTGATTCGTGGTTCTCAGTCATGTTGACCTCTTTTACCAGAGAGTCAATAATATCAATGCTCATGCAGTCGTTTGGGGTGTCTGGATGCTGCATAGCTTTGACAACATTCAACTTAAACTCGTCCTCATTGACTCTCAAGGTCACTTCCCCTTTTTGGACGTCAATGAGGGTTCGGCCAGTTGCTAGGAAAGGTCTTCCTAGAATGAGAGTTGCACTCTTGTGCTCCTCCATTTCCAACACCACAAAGTCAGTGGATCTTTAAGCTTCTCAGGTAAGCTTTTCAGAATGACTGCACTGCATTCTTCAGTGAGGTAAACTTTCTCAGTTTCTCTCCAATCCTTCTTATGACTTAAGATCTCTTTCATGAACTTAGCATAAGAGGGTATTTGCTCAAGTGCCTCTACAAACGGAATCTTTATCTCAAGAGTCCTGAGATAGTTTGCAAAGCGGGCAAATTGCTTATCCTGTTCTGCTTGGCAGAGTTTATGAGGATAAGGCATTTTGGCTTTGTATTCCTCAACTTTAGTTGCTGCAGGTTTATTGCCTACAGCTGTGGGTTGAGAAGCCTTTTTAGAGGAGTTGCTATCAGCACTTGTATGTGTCTGATCCCCCATTGGTGTTTGAATACCAGGGGTGGAAGCTGGAGTGGCGTTAGACACCAACTCCTTACCTATTTCTGGCGTCTGAACGCCAGAACTGAGCTTTCTTTGGGTGTTTAACGCCAGTTCCTTGCTTGTTTTTGGCGTTGGACGCCAAGACTGAGCATGGGTTGGGCGTTCAACGCCAGCTTTCCACCCATTTTCTGGCGTTTGAGAGCCAGAATTATTCCTCTCTGGGCTCTGACTGTCCTCAGAGGGATTTTGGGTAGCAGTCTATTCATTTCTTGGCTTCCTGCTGCCTTGAAGTGAGGTATTTAATGTTTTCCCACTTCTTAATTAAACTGCTTGGCACTCTTCTGTTATTTGTTTTGACAATTGCTGTTCTGTTTGCTTCAACTACACTTCCATATTCATATTAGCCATTCTTGTTTCTTGCAATATCACCTTGAATTTGGCTAGCTATTTTGTTAGAAAATTTAATTGCTAATTGAATTCAGTAACTTGTTCTGCAGGACTTAGTTCAGTCGTTACTGTTTTAGCCTCTTCTTTCATGGAAGGTTCACTACTTAGATACAGATGCTGATTTCTGGCAACTGTATCAATGAGCTCTTGAGCCTCTTCAATTGTCTTTCTCATGTGTATAGATCCACCAGATGAGTGGTCTAGAGAAATCTGAGCTTTCTCTGTAAGCCCATAATAAAAGATGTCTAACTGCACCCACTCTGAAAATATTTCAGAGAGGCATTTTCTTATCATCTCTCTGTATCTCTCCCAGGCATCATAAAGGGATTCATTATCTCCTTGTTTGATGCCTTGGATGCTTAGCCTTAGCTGTGTCATCCATTTTGGAGAAAAATAGTGATTCAGGAATTTTTCTGACAGTTGTTTCCATGTCTTTATGCTGTCCTTAGGTTGGTTATTCAACCACCTCTTAGCTTGGTCTTTTACAGCAAATGGAAACAGTAACAATCTGTAGACATCCTGATCTACTTCCTTATCATGTACCGTGTCAGTAATTTGTAAAAAATGTGCCAGAAACTCTGTAGGTTCTTCTTGTGAAAGACTGGAATACTGGCAACTTTGCTGCACCATGATGATGAGCTGAGGGTTCAACTCAACGCTACTGACTCTGATGGAGGGTATACAGATACTACTCCCGTATGAAGCAGTAGTGGGGTTAGCATATGACCCCAGAGTCCTTCTGGACTGTTCATTTCCACTTAGGTCCATGATGGAGAAAGGGAGATGATGTGGATTTATTTTATTATCTAAAAAAATTATTTTTGAAATAATAAAATAGAATAAAATAAAAACCAAAACAAAAAACAAAAAATAAAAAAATAAAATAAAATAAAAAATAGAAAATTTGAAAATATTTTACAAAGATTTTTGAAAAAATGAGGAGAGAGAGAAAGTGGTTGGAATATTTTTGAAAATGCTATAATTTTAAAAATTTAAAAATGAATTCTGAAATTTTTAGAAAAAAAATTCGAAATAATTGTTTTAAAAATAGTTAGAAAAAATATAGTTTTTTTGAATTTTGAATTTTATGATGAAAGAGAAAAACACACAAGAGATCCAAGATTTAAAATTTTTAGATATAATGCTCTTTGTTTTCAAAAATTTTGGAGGGAAAACACCAAGAAACACCAAACTTAAAAAATTTTAAGATCAAAACACAAAGAAGACTCAAGAACACTTTGAAGACTCACAAGAACAACAAGAACAAAAGAAAGAACACCAAACTTAAAATTTTTAGAAAACCACAATAAAATTTTTGAAAATTAAAGAAAGATTAACAAGAAAACACCAAACTTAAAGTTTGGCACAAGATTCAATTAAAGAAAAATTATTTTTGAAAAAGATTTAAAAAAAGATATCCAATTACCAAGAACACAAACCAACGCTCTAGCCAATTGAACTATAAATGAAACGTGTTTTAAAGAGGTATTTTTAATAAATAATTTTTTTTTGAAAACTGATATTTTGAAAATGCACAAGGAAAAGACGAAAACACATAGAATAGGAAAAACCAAAGATCAAACAAGAAAAATTGACAAGAACAATTTGAAGATCAAGGAAAAATAAAGAGCATGCAATTCGAAAATTGAAAGACAAAGACAAGCATGCAATTGACACCAAACTTACAATAAGACACTAAACTCAACGAAAAACTAAAAATTAATAAAGAAAAATAATATTTTTGAAAAATTTTTAAAAGGGATAATAAAAGATGCAATTCTAGTTACTCTAAACCAAAAAGACTAATTTTTCCTAATCTAAGCAACAAGTTTCACCGTCAGTTGTTCAAACTCAAACAATCCCCGGCAATGGCACCAAAAACTTGGTACACGAAATTACAATCACACTTTTGCAATCTGCACAACTAACCAGCAAGTGCACTGGGTCGTCCAAGTAATACCTTACGTGAGTAAGGGTCGAATCCCACGGAGATCGTTGGCTTGAAGCAAGCTATGGTTATCTTATTAATCTTAGTCAGGATACCAATTATAGTTATCAATTGACTTGCAAATAAACAAGAGAGCACGGATTAATTAATACTTACTATGCAGTAATGGAGAATATGTTGGAGTTTTGGAGATGCTTCGTCTTCTAAATTTCTACAACATAATGCTTTCTCACTTTCAAAAATGCAAGGTTCCTTCCATAGCAAGCTGTATGTAGGGCATCACCGTTGTCAATGGCTACTTCCCATCCTCTCAGTGAAAATGGTCCAAATGCTCTGTCACAGCACGGCTAATCATTTGTCGGTTCTCGATTATGTCGGAATAAGATCCCTTGATCCTTTTGCGTCTATCACTGCGCCCAACACTCGCGAGTTTGAAGCTTGTCACAGTCGTCCAATCCCAGAATCCTACTCGGACTACCACAGACAAGGTTTAGACTTTCTGGATTCTCAAGGATGCTGCCAATGGATTATAGCTTATACCACGAAGATTCTGATTAAGGAATCTAAGAGATACTCATTCAATCTAATGTAGAACGGAGGTGGTTGTCAGGCACACGTTCATGGATTGAGGAAGGTGATGAGTGTCACGGATCACCACCTTCTTCATAGTGAAGCGCGAATGAACATCTTAGATAGGAACAAGCGTGTTTGAATGGAAAACAGAAATCATTGCATTAATTCATCGAGACGCTACAGAGCTCCTCACCCCCAACAATGGAGTTTAGAGACTCATGCCGTCAAAAGGTACAAAGTTCAAATCTAAAAAAATTTTATGAGATACAAAATAAGTCTCTAAAAGTTGTTTAAATACTAAACTAGTAGCCTAGGTTTACAGAAAATGAGTAAACTAAGATGAATAGTGCAGCAATCCACTTCTGTGGCCCACTTGGTGTGTGCTGGGGCTGAGACTTAAGCTTCTCACGTTTTTGGGCTGTTTTTGGAGTCAAACTCCAGGTTGTAACCTGTTTCTGGCATTGAACTCCAACTTGCAACCTGTTTTTGGCGCTGAACACCAGACTGCAACATGGAACTGGCGTTAAACACCAGTTTACATCGTCTGTCTTCACGCAAAGTATAGACTATTATATATTGCTAGAAAGCCCTGAATGTCTACTTTCCAACCCAATTGAGAGCGCGCCAATTAGACTCCTGTAGCTCCAAAAAAGCTATTCCGAGTGCAGAGAGGTCAGAATCCAACAGCATCAGCAGTCCTTTTCAGCCTAAATCAGATTTTTGCTCAGCTCCCTCAATTTTAGCCAGAAAATACCTGAAATCACAAAAAAATACACAAACTGATAGTAAAGTCTAGAAATATGAATTTTGCCTAAAACTAATAAAAATATACTAAAAACTAACTAAAACACACTAAAATCATAATGAAATTACCCCAAAAAAGCGTATAAAATATCCGCTCATCAGCGTACGCACACATATTTGTGCGTACGCATGAGTCGCGTTCTGTGCAGAAATTTGAAAGCCTCCCTATTTCACCTCTCTCTTTCTTCTTTCTTCTTTCTTTTATTTCTTTCATTCCTTCTTTCTTTTTCTTTTCTTTTCTCTTTCTTCTCTTCTTCAGCGAAGCTCCGCCGCCATGAACCTCGCAGTGGCTAACACAACTGCTATTGTTACCTATCTTTTTCTTTTGCATCCTTCAACTTTTCAATTTTCTTGTTATAATCTTCTTTGTTATGTTTAGTTGCTTGCTTAATTTATGTTTTCTTTATTTATGTTTGTTTGCTACGGTAAAAGTGTTCAATTTTTTATTTTTGGGTTGTTAATGCTTGAACTTTTGGCTTGAATTTGATGATTATGTGCACAACATGCCATGTGTTTGATAAAATCCCTACATGAACTTTTTGTTTAATGCATGTGTTGTAGCTACCACATGTGTTAGACTATATCCTTGTTTGGTATTCTAATTAAGAATTGTGCACTTTTGAATGACTATGATGTTATTTTGGGATTGGAATTTCAATAATGTACTTGTTCATTGTCTTGAGTTACTAGCACCAAATTGATTTAGAAATTGACTTTTTGTCTCTTATTTGGTGTAATTTTTAACAAGTATATATTGAATTTAGTGAATTGAATGGAATTGTTTGTTCATCATGGTTTTTAAGTCAATATAATCACATCACAAGGTATTCGCTCCTTGTTAATGCTTTGCATTTGTTTGAGTTGACTTGACTTGATTCTTATCAAGACTTGTCAATTTTTGTAGCAAGCACCTTCCTATGTGATTATTGTCTTATTCTTAAGGATGAAAGGTAGTTTCTCTTCATCATTGCATTGGTTATTGTTTGTTGTACTATTTTATATCAATTTTGCTCTTTCACTTGCACAACTTCAATATCCAATAATTCCTAAACTCAATTCACTCTTGTGGTGGTTGCTTAAGTTTGCTTGTCCTTAATTGATGCTCATCTATTGCTTGCATCTTAGGCCATTTAATTGAGGAACTCATGCTTTTTTTATTGTGTGGATGCCTTTTTAACCGGCCGTGGTGTGTGTTCTAGCCGCGAGCATAATTGGAATACACACATGGCTAATTTTTATCATCCCACATCACTATGCACACCTCCTCAATTAAATGCTTGTTTGTTTTCTTTTTGCTCCAAGTATACAATGTATGTGCTCCCTCCTTTACCTTTTTGTGCCACTTGCCCTACGATTCTAATTATACTTTATTCATTCTTTTTGAGGATGAGACATAAAGGCAAGGAGCCGGGAGAGGAGAAGGACACCGAGGATGGAGATGCCGGGAATGCTTTGGACTTGGCAATCTCTATGCAACCTGAGCCCCCACATCCGCTAACCGAAGGTTGAGCTCTTGCGAGACATTCTCCCTAGATTGTGTTCGTGTACAGACGACCATGCAACACTTAAGTGTGGGGGAGGATTCGTCATTTTTTGGGGTATAAACTTTCTTTTCCGAACACTTTGCACTTTATTTTTGTTTTCTTTTATTATGTTCTTGTAGATATTTGGAGTGTTTTTTATTGTTGCATTGCATTTTCTTTTAGTATATATATCTTAGACTATTCATAGTTTATATTTATTGCATTTTGCATCTTTTGCATGGTATATATTTTATAGATAGAAGTTGTGAATGAATGATGTGAATAGCATATTCCTAGTTCATTTTTTATCCTAATTGTTCATGTTAATTTTTGTTTGTTGAAAATTTGGAAAGGAACTAGAAAATTTTGAAAAAATTTTGCATCCATCACAATATACATACATACATATAGGAAATAATTTTTGGGGAAAAAAATAAAAATTTTCAAGAATTTTATTTTAGGGCATCCTATTGAACTGATTTGGAAAATTATTTTTAAACTTGCTTGAATGATTTTTATGAAACATAGAAGAGAGATAGAACAAAACACCTTGTGAGTTTTGATCTTTAAAGAGTGGTTACATATTTTAACCACAAATTTTGTTCATTGTGTGTTATATCTCTTCTATGATTGTAATCTTGGTTTTGCTTGATTCTTTATTTCCAATGATTGATGTTTTGGATTGCATTGAGCATGATTGATGCCATCTTTGATTAGGCTTCCTTTACCCATATAGCCTACCCTTTGCATCATCCATTGTTAACCCCTTTGAGCTTTATTTTTCCCATTGTTCTTGATATTAGCACATCACAACCTTAAGTGGAAAACCATGATTTACCATGAATTGTATCCTTGATTAGCTTAGGTTGAGAAGTGTGTTTCATTTAAGTGTGGAAGAATTTTGGGAAGCATGGTTAGTGAAGGAAAATGCGTAAATTGGGTATATCATTAAAAATTTTGGAAAAATGGGAGCATTCATGTATGAACTAGTAAAGCATATGCATTTATTTTTCCTTTAAAAAAAAGAAAAAAGGGGGAACGAAAGTTACCCCAAGGAAAAGAAAAGTGAATAAGAAATGCAAATGTGATGTGAATGATAAAGCATGCATGAGTGTTTGTGAAAAAGAAATGATGGGAAGTTAGGATTGTATATTTTTATATTGGATTGATAAAGGTTGAGTTGGATACTAAAACTAATCAAGGATTCAATGAATTTAGTCCACTTAGCCATATCTGTCCTACCTTAACCCTAACCCAATTGCAACCATATGAAGTCCTCATGATAATTGCATTCATGCATCACTTATTTGTTGATTGTTAGATGAAAAGCAAATCCTTGAAAGCATGATTAAGAAGAGATTTGAGTGATTAAACCCTAGACACCAAGCGATGAGAGCGTATATACAACAAGTAAGGGTTCAATTACTCAATTCTATGTTACCACCTCTCTTATCATGAATTCTTGCAAGTTGCTTCATTTTGATGAGTTGAATCAATTCTCTAGATTTTGGTTGCATTGGATTATTTCTTTGCTTAGCCCTATATGTCTATACCCTTGCTTGGGAATTTGTTCGTTTGCTTTCACCAATTTCATAGGAAACTATAGATAGATATATAGGCATAAATAGTATATACATATCTGCATGCATATAGATAGTTGCATTTAATAAGTTGACTACCCCTTTTGGTCTCTCTCCTTGTTTGGTTTAGCTTGAGGACATGGTATTATTTAAGTGTGGGCGAATTGATGAGTCCATATTTTCCGATATATTTTAGTTTGATTTGGATGGATTTTATGACATAAACTCACACTAAGGCACCGAAATAGCATACTTTTGTGTTTTGCCCCTAAATTGGACTTAAATGTGAAAACATACAATTTTGTGCTTAAATTGAGCAATTTAATTCCACTTTTATGCCATTCAATGTCGTGATATATTTCGTGAGTAATTTCAGGTCATTTAGGCAAGATTGGCTAAGCAAAAGTGGAAGAAAGCATGTAGAAGGGAGAACACATGAAGAAAACAAGGAAAAGCACACATAGCGAAGTGTGCGTGTGCACAAGCAAGCGTGCGTACGCACAATAAGAGATTTGCATGTGTGCGTGCGCACAAGCACTTGTGCATACGCATAGGACCCTGCACATGATTTCATTAATAAAACACATGCTGCATGAATTCTGAAGGCTTTTGGCCTATTTTGGAGGGCTTGAAGGCTGAAAATGGATGCTATATATAGGGGGTATTAACACATATGAAAAGAGGGACTTAGACATAATTTTTCCATAGTTTTACATAGTAGGAGTAGGAGTAGTGTAGATTAGGGAGAGCTCTCTTAAGCTTTTTAATTAGGGTTAATTGTACCATTTTATAGCAAGCTTTGATTTTGGATTTTGCTCCTTTAATTGTAAGTACTCTCAATTTTCTCTTTAATTACATTATCTTTACTTTCATTTTCTTTTGGTTCAAGTTACTGTGTCTATTATTGCAATTTTGAGTTTCTTGAAGTTTTGATTGATGAATTTAATGCTTTATGCTTTTTTTATGTTTGTTTGGATGTTTATTGTTGGTTTTGTGAATAGTTGGTTATAGTTTTCAATTTTTCCTTGCAATTTTTCATGTTTTGGTTTTATGCACACAATGTGTTTGTGAAAATGCCAAGTCTAGTTTTTGAGTAGATTTTCCTACCTTGGCTTGGGGTTTGAGTTCCTAGGATACTAGAGTCATAATGTCTGACATTTAATGATAATTCTTGGTGAGTTAGTTGACTCTTGTTTCCATTAAAGCTAGTCTTTTATCAACTAGTTTGGTAAGTTAGCTAGGACTTATGGATTGAGGCCAATTATGCTCGCTTGATCTATTCCTCAATGTTAGGGGTTAACTAAGCGAGATTAACTCATGATAATTACCATAGTTCTGGTTATGGCGATGATAGGATTCCTTGGATTCCCAACATTCCCAAGTCGAGGTTCTTTTTTTTTTTTGCATTTATAGCATTTTCACTAAGTTTTGATCTTGCTTTCCTTTTATTTGCATTAATTCCAATTTTGATCATTGTTTTGTTCTTTCATTTCTTAGTTTATTTAATCTTTCGTTTTTTGATTTCAAAATCCCCTTTTTCTTAACAACCAAGGAAGTGACACTTCAATTGCATCCTAGGGAAGAACGACCCGAGGTTGAAAGACTATCGGTTTATACGTTTTGTATTTGAATCAAACTTTGATGATTTAGGATTGAATTGCCGGTTTGGAATATACTCACAATGGAATTATTTTTATCTAATTTCTGAACTGGTGCAAATCCTAACTCATTAGTACGCACAGGTCCCTGCACGTGGATTCATTAATGAAACACGTGATCTGCGATTTTTAGGGCCTTTGGCCCAGTTTTGGAGGACTCTAAGCTGAATAGAAAGTGCTATATCAAGGAGAAATGAAGCCATATGAAGGCATTAGGTAACATTAGGACTTAGAACTTTATTTTTACATTTTTAGAATAGTTAATTAGGAGTAGGAGTAGTGTAGAATAGAGAATTGTCTCTTAGGGGTTTAATTCATGTCCATTTCCATTGTAGCATTTTATAGCAAGCTTTGATTTTTGATTTTGCTTCTTTAATTATAAGTAGCCTCAATTTTCTCTTTAATTACATAGTCTTTATTTTCATTTCCTCTTGGTTCAAGTTACTTTGTTCATATTTTCAATTTTGAGTTTCTTGAAGTTTTGATTGATGGATTTAGTGTTTTATGCTTTCTTTATGTTTGTTTGGATATAGTTGATTTTGTGAATAGTTGTTTATAGTTTTCTATTTTCCTTTGCAATTTCTCATGTTTTGGTTTTATGCATACAAGGTGTTTGTGAAAATGCCAATTATGGATTTTGAGTAGATTTTTACACCTTGGCTTGGGATTTGAGTTCCTAGCGTACTAGAGTCATAATGTCTGACATTTAGTGGTAATTCTTGGATAGTTAGTTGACTCTTATTTCCATTGACGCTAGCTTTTTATCAACTAGTTTGGTAAGTTAGCTAGGACTTATGGATTAAGGTCAATTATACTTGCTTGACTAACTCCTCGATGTTAGGGGTTGACTAGGTGAGATTGATTCATCATAATTACCATAGTTGTGGTTATGGCGATGATAGGATTCCTTGGATTCTCCTTCCCAAGTCAAGGCTCCTTTTTACATTTATAGCATTTCCACTAAGTTTTGATCTTATCTTCCTTTTACATGCATTAATTTCCAATTTTGGCCATTTCTTGACTCATTTATTGCTTAGTTCTTTTAATCTTTCATTTCTTGATTTTAAAACCCCTTTTTGCCCTAACAACCGAAAGTGTAACACTTCAATTGCATCCTAGGAAGAACGACCCGAGGTTTCATTATTCTCAATCTCAGTTGATATATTTGATTTAAATTAAACTTTGATTGATGGTTGATTGAATTGCCGGTTTGGACTATACTCACAACGGAACTATTTTATCTAATTTCTGAACCGGTGCGAATCTCATCTCTATCAATATGCATACGTATTTTTCTTTTAGAGATCATAGCGCCTCACCACCTTTGATTTACAACTATAGCATAAAGTTTTATGTGGTAGGGTGTTACAAAAAGTGAAGGAAAATAAACCCACATTCGACGTGGAATTCTCCACGTCCAACGTAATCAAGGCAGAGAGCATTTTGGCAAAGAATGGACTTCACATACAATGTGAAGGGACTCACGTGCGACGTGGGATTATGGGCCACCTCCTAGGGACCTTAATTCATGCACTAAGTCCTCAAATTATTCAAGACTTAAGTGATTAACCCAAGGCTCAACTTAAGCCCATGAATCATAGCATTGATTGAGGATTACAAGGAGAAAAGATCCAAAGCTTTGTAGAAAAAAAAACATTAATTAGATTTGATTTTGTTTAATTTGATCAAGTTTTGAAGATTTGAATTTCTTTTAGGTTATTATTTAAGGAGAGATGTCACTGATGACTTTTTCTTCTTCGGCACTTTTACTTTTAATAGTTTTAGGTTTTCTCTGAAGGCATGAGCAACTAATCTCTTTGGTTAAGATTATGAGATCTGTTGATTCCTATGGACTAATATTCTAGCTATTCTACCTTTGATTAATGCATTGATGTTTTCTTGAGAAAAAGTTTTCATTCTTCATCCAAAGGATTTAAATGTGTTGGGAAACAATTTATCTTTGACTTGAATTCTTTTAATTTCTTAGGAAAGTTCATTAATTGAATTAAGCTTGAAAACTTATTCTTGTAGTTCTTAGGTTTTAAAACTAAACTTAATTTGGGCCAAAATCTACCAGTGCATAATTTTCTGCACCACTTAGGAAATTCCTAATTTTATACCAAATTGGCATCCATTATATACTAACCTCGCCAAATCCAAGCTTAGGTCACCACTCATCAATTTCACTCTTGTTTCCACCTAGCTCCTCGCTACATAGCTCATCCAAATCACAATCTCATCTCATCCTTAATCTTGTTCCTTATAAAATTTTTCCTAAAAACAATCAGCAATATTCATCTCAAATTCAGTTTAACATATTATCATAAAAATTTCAATTTCAACAATTAGACCACAACACATCAAGACATCCCAAGTCATAGGAACTCAACCAATCAGGGCCACCGACCATTTTCATTCAACATTCAATATCATCCAAAATCACATATTCATACTATACCATCATCATCAACAATGTCAATTCAACAATATCTTAATGTCAACTAGCCTAAGATTTCACATAGCATTATATAATGATTATCCAAAGCCAAAACCGTACCTTAGTTGACGACAGTCCCAACTTCTTGGGCTTTTCTCTGTATCCAATTTAATTTTATTCAATTTATACAATTCTCATGCTAGGGCTTTACATAAATTAGGGAAAAATAGAGGAAAAAAGTTTTCTTACCTTATTCCACATGAACATGGGTTAAAACTCCGCTAGAATTTGAGTTTAGCTTCTCCTAAAGCATCAAAATCACAAACTCAATACCTCACTACCCAAAAATACAAAAACAGTGGGAAAAAGAAAAATAGAGTAGAGTTCTCGCGATTATTCATTGCAAAAGTTACATAAAAACATAGAGGGAGATGAAAGATATGCGTATCAGCAAAGGTACCGTCAATTAAAGCTCTGGTTTGTGAGAAAATTGGATTTGAAGGGAAGAGTGAATAGTGTCAGAAGGTTTCCTTTTTTTCTCTTTTAATTCTCGAGCTCTCTTCTCCTGGCAGGGATGAAATATATGAATTAGAAAGGGAGACAGAAAGAGTCGCGTGTTTGGCCAAATTGGTGAAAGAGCATTTTTGTCCTTTCGCCTATTAGGCCTACCTAGGGCCAAAATTTTAAAGATATATATTTTTATTTGTATTCAAAATATTTTTCTGGTCATTTTTATATTTATATTTTTCTCATACACAGTGCTGGATAGTTATATCTTGTACAGTTAATTATGTCACCCGTACACATTTTCCAGAAAAATTATATTTTCGTACTTCGAATAATTTTCTGGGTTCAAATCTTATCTACGAATTTCAAAATTAAGAACTTTAAAATTTTTAACCCAGACCAGACGATTTAAACACTTTTAACTCAATTTTCAAATATATAATTGACTAGTGAATTTTTTCCGGATCTTACAATAAAACCTTAAACCTTCTTTGTTGGAGCAGCCCTACTAGACATCCTACCACTACTGCTAGTATTTTCAGGTAGTGTGTTATTTTTTTCCACTTTTTTTTCATATTTATGTTATTTTTCATTTATCTAATTTTCAAAAGTTCTAATCTACACTAGTTAAATTTTTTATTCTATCATTTTCATCATAAAATTGTGATATAGGTTAAATTTAAAGTAATTAGTTTAGAGTAATTATGTAATTTTTATTTCTAACTAAGATATAGAACTTTAATTCTTATTTATAAGTCATTTGTTGTGAATTTGTGATATATGGTTAATTAGCTTTGTTTAAAGTAATTAGAATTTAGATTAGATTAGGTCAAGTTGGTTAATTAATTAGGTTATGTTAGATATATTAGGGTAATTAGTTAGATAAATTAGTTTAGGGTTTAGTTTAGACTTAAAGTTATAGTAATTTAGAGTTGAATTTAGGTAAATTTAACAAATTTGGTATTAATTAGGATTTTAGGATTATATTAATTTAGTTAATTTTTTAAAATTTTAAAAAATGTTTCTACAAGCTTTATTTGCAACAATAGAGGTAAAGATAAGGACTCAACTTCGAATAATTAACACATAGTATTTTTTCTCTATTGGTTGAGTGACATTGTTTTCTGTGCCCGGAGCATTCAGATTAAAGATATTTTTCTTCCGTTGGCCATTATATTAGCAGATGTAGGAAGTTGTGTATAGTGAAACTATTTTTTACTTAATTATATCTCAACGTAGACTAGATCACAGACTTTGTTAAGGATAAGAAAAGAATTACCAATGGACAGGATCATTTATTTTTCAAATTATGGATTTTCTCTTTTTTGAACCTTAGCTATAAACACGTCATTAGGATCCTATAGAATCTGTGGTTGCGAGTCATCACATGCTTACTTTAACTTTTCAAAATAAGTTGAAAGCTACTTATGAGTAAATGAAGCATTATTTCTACACTTTCTACCACTTGTTAGAAAAAGATAAGGCTTTTAAATAATTTAACTCTTTTTGCCGACCTTCAAACTGGTTCTGACTTGTTAACACGACCTCTTAGATCAGATGAAAGGGTTATACAAGATGAGAACAATGTTATTTGGTTATAATTTATAACTCCCAAATGTGGTATCTCGATAATGCAAACGCTTAAGCTATTCCATCTCCCAATTATTTCAAAAAAACTCAGCTCTTGAACACCAAAGCTATCTCATTAGAGGATTTATGGAAAATTCAAAGAGACAATGCCCATCGAAGGAGTATATTTCATCTATTTCCCTTTAGGATATGTTTATTTACTACATAATCATTTATCACTTGGTGGCAAGTGTAACACCTTACCACACAGAGCTTTACATTTAATTCGTAAATTAGAGGTGACAAGGTATTATGACTTCTAAAATAAAAATACATATATAGGTAGATTTGAAAGGAAGTTCAACTAGGAGCCTTGAAGAAAAAGTTGAGCAAAACAGAACTCGAAAGTCACATCACATCAAAACGTTTAAGCGTAGAAGAGATAGATAACAGTGCATGAAAAGGATAATATACAACGAATATAGAGTTCCAAAAAGATACATATAGCAAGTTCCAAACTCAACCTGCAAAGCAACGGCCAGCCAGAGTATATATATACAACCAAAAACTATACCAAAAGACAAAGTATAAATCCTGATTCTCTAAGTCAACTTCTAGGAGGGACAAAATACAAATTTATACAAAGTGGAGAACCTATATACATATATATAAACTAGATACACAATAAGAAGTCCCCAAAACGTAGATCTTCGCTTTCAAAGAGTCTCCAACACGCTTAGAAAAGTGTCTCACGTCCTGTATTTGAAAAATAACAGAATATATATAGAATGAGAACCGGGAGTTCTCAGTACGATAACAGTGCCCAAATAGTTAAGATATAACGCTTTGGGAAGCCAAGGCACTCCTAAACTCTAAGAACCCATATCAAAATCCTAAAGCTCTCACTAAACCCAAAATTATGATAATTATATCTAAGGATTCTAGTCTAACTCTTTGTTTTTTGTTCTTCGCAAACCTCCCAATCACCAAGTACAACCCTTAGCGTCACCTTTGCCAGCATGAGGGATCTCTCAGAAACAAACACATACAAGAAAAATAAGAAAAATACAGATATGGATAGCAAATACAGCAAATAGATCAAGTAGCAGCTAATCACAATTAAACAGGTAAGCAAACCAATACAAATGCACACTCAAACAAAACATACAAGTGCAAATGATGCATGTCTGCTCGATGGCTAATGAGCTCATTGATGAATCCATATTTGACGATAACTTTTGACTTGAAATGAGTGGATTTTATTACATAAACTTGCACTTATTCCTTTTAATAGCATGCTTTTGTGAATTTCTTTCCTAATTGTGCTTAATTGTGAAAACATACTTTTTATGTTTAAAATTGGTAATTTTAATTTACTTTTCTCCCATTCAACGCCTTGATAAATTTGTTTGAGTGATTTTAGGTTTTGAAGGCAAGAATGGCTTGAAGAAATGGAAGGAAAACATGCAAAGTGAAAGAATTCAAGAAATGAAGGATTTGCAAAGCTGTTAATCCTGACCTCTTCACACTAAATTGATCATGACTTACAGAGGTCCAAATGAGGCGATTGTAATGGCATTAGAAAGCTAGTATCCGGGGCTTCAAAATGATATGCATATGTTTATAGTGGACATGTAGTTGAGTGTGCGTAAGCACATATTGTGTTCGTACACACGCGTCTGAGCGTGTGCCTCATTTAATGCAGCACGTGATCAGCAATTTCTAGCTCATTTTGGGCCCAATCCAACTCATTTATGATGTTATTGAACCAAAAGTTGACGATTGATGAACCAACTAGTCATAGTTTAGGTTTTTATCATGCTTTAGGTGATTCTAGAGATAGAAGCTCTAACTTCTCTCTAGAACTCTAGGGTTTTAGATTAGTTTTCTTTTTAGATTTAGGTTTTAATCTTGTTTTAGTTTAGTTTTCTTTATATTTTCTTGTTTTATCCTCTTAACTCACTTAGCTTTTATTGTTAGTTTCTTATTTTATGCTCTTTAGTTTATGAACTCTTGTTGCAATTTTGTTTCCTTTAATGCAAATTTGATGTTTTTCATGTTATTAATGCTTAATTGAATTGTTGTTAGTACTTTCTTGAATTTGGTAGTTATAGCTTTTATTAATTCATGCAATTTATGATTTTTTTTCTTTTATGCAGATCAAGTGTTTGATAAAATGCTTGGCTTAGTTTTTTGAGTAATTTTTCACACTCTTGGCTTGGAATTGAGGACTTAGGTGATCTTGAGTCATTGATGTCTATTTTTGATTGTGATCAGGATTGTTAGTTAGTTTGGTTGCCACTAACGCTAGTCTTTCGTAAGTTAATTAGTGAGTTGGCTAGGACTTGTGGATTGAGATCAATTATGCCTATTTTACTTATCCTCGATGTAGGGTTGATGAAATGGGATTAATTCTTCACAATTTCCATGTTTGTGGTCAATGACTAGGATAGGACACCTTGAATCTCAACCCTTATCAACAGGTTCCTTTTTACCATTTGAATTCCCTTTTCATTGATTACTTTCTTTAAGTTTAATTCCTTGCATGCTTGACGAACTAAATTCCTACGCGGTCTAGAATTTTCACAAAATAAATCCTCGTTGCAAGTATAGCTTCTAAACCGGCAAGGAATCCCTTTCGTACAAAACCTTGGTTGTCACAAGTAACAAAACCCAATAAAATTTATAACCAAAGTATTTAAACATCGGGTCATCTCTCAAGGAATTGTAGGGAGGTATGATTTATTATTGGTTAAAGAAAACAGTATAATTTTGGGTTTTTAAAATAAGGAACAGGTTATTTAAATGGCAAGGAAAATAAATTAATAAATCTCTTGGCAAGGTATAAGAAATTGAAGTCCTATCCTAGTTATCTTTATCAGGTGTGATAAGAATTGAACTCTGCTCCCACTTTAGTTAGCCCTTACTAAACAAAGGAAAGTCAAGCAGACTAATTAATTTGATCCTCAAGTCCTGGTCAACTCCTATGGAACGACTAGAGTTATTGGAGTACAAATTAATTAGCAAAGAATTCCAATTTCAATCAACACCTGAGTTTGATAACTCAAGTATTACTAATTACTCAACCAAGGCCAAAGGGTGTAAAAAGCTAAATTAAAGTCATAAATATGAATTACCTCAAATTGCATAAATAAGAGAAATCAAGTCTGACATAAGGGTTCATAAATTAAAGTAATAGAATAAATAAAAGTAGAAAATAAATTAAAGGAATATTGAACCTGTGATGAAGAGAAGTAGTCTGAACATAATAGAAATCCTAAATCCTAATCCTAAGAGAGAGGAGAGAACCTCTCTCTCTAAAAACTACATCTAAAAACCTAAACTTGTGAATTTGTATCGATTGTTGTGATGAATGGATGGATTCCCCACTTTATAGCTGATGAGCAAATAATTTATACGCTTTTTGGCATTGTTTTTAGGTAATTTTTAGTAGGATCTAGCTACTTTTAGGGATGTTTTCATTAGTTTTTATGTAAAATTCACATTTCTAGACTTTACTATGAGTTTGTGTGTTTTTTTGTGATTTCAGGTAGTTTCTGGCTGAAATTGAGGGACCTGAGCAAAACTCTGATAGAAGGCTGACAAAGGACTGCTGATGCTGTTGGATTCTGACCTCCCTGCACTTGAAATAGATTTTCTGGAGCTACAGAACTCCAAATGGCGCGCTCTCAACGGCGTTGGAAAGTAGATATCTAGAGATTTCCAGAAATATATAATAGTTTATACTTTATTCGAGATTAGATGATGTAAACTGGCGCTCAACGCCAGTTCCATGGTGGATTCTGGAGTCAAACACTAGAAACACGTCACAAACCAGAGTTGAACGCCAAAAACACGTTACAACTTGGCGTTCAACTCCAAGAGAAGCCTCTGCACGTGTAAAGCTCAAGCTCAGCCCAAGAAATCACTAAGTGGGCCCCAGAAATGGATTTCTGCATTAATTACTTACTTCTGTAAACCCTAGTAGCTAGTCTAGTACAAATAGAACTTTTTACTATTGTACTGGTGTCTTTTTGACCACATCTTTGGACGCCTAGTCCTTAGACCAGGTCCTTCTCCCTATTTTCGAATTCATATCACATTTTGGGGGCTGGCCATTTGGCCATACCTGGACCACCATCACTTATGTATTTTCAACGGTGGAGTTTCTACACACCATGGATTAAGGGTGTGAAGCTCTGCTGTACCTCGAGTTTTAATGCAATTACTACTATTTTCTATTCAATTCAGTTTATTCCTGTTCTAAGATATTTGTTGCACTTCAACATGATGAATGTGATGATCCGTGACACTCATTATCATTCTCACCTATGAACGCGTGACTGACAACCACCTCCGTTCTACCTTAGACCGAGCGCATATCTCTTGGATTCCTTAATCAGAATCTTCGTGGTATAAGCTAGAATTGATGGCGGCATTCATGAGAATCTGGAAAGTCTATTACCTTGTCTGTGGTATTCCGAGTAGGATTCAAGGATTGAATGACTGTGATGAGCTTCAAACTTGCGATTGTTAGGCATGATAACAAACGCAAAAGAATCAATGGATTCTATTCCGACATGATCGAGAACTGACAGATGATTAGCCGTGCTGTGACAGAGCATTTGGACCATTTTCACTGAGAGGATGGGATGTAGCCAATTACAACGATGATGCCCTACATACAGCTTGCCATGGAAAGGAGTAAGAAGGATTGAAGGAAGGCAGTAGGAAAGTAGAGATCCAACAGGGACAAAGCATCTCCATACACTTATCTGAAATTCTCACTAATGATTTACATAAGTATTTCTATCTTTATTTTCTGTTTATTTATTATTATTATTCGAAAACTCCATAACCATTTATTATCCGCCTAACTGAGATTTACAAGATGACCGTAGATGCGCATACCAAGTTGAATGCCATTATTAGAGATCACAATTTCGTGCACCAATTTTTTGGCGCCGTTGCCGGGGATTGTTCGAGTTTGGACAACTGACGGTTCATCTTGTTGCTCAAATTAGGTAATTTTTTTTGTTTTATTTTCAAAAATCTTTTTCCAAAAATCTTTCAAAAAAATTTTTTTTCCCTTTATTTTCGAAAATTATTCTAAATTTTTAAGAATGGATTCTAGAGTTTCATGGTAACATGTTGAAGCCTGGCTGGATGTAAAGCCATATTCAAATTCTTTTGGATTGAGGCTTCCACTTGTCAACATAAAAGGCATGTATATGGAGTTGGATGAAGTATCAGCTGTTGCATGCCTGATTTATATTCTAAAGTTGGCTGGCTATTAAGCCATGTCCAACCCCTGGATTGGAGCTTTAGGCTAACATTGAAAGATTCCTGGAATTCCTATTAAAAATTTTGAATTTCTTATTTTCTTTTTCCTATAAAATTTCAAAAAAAAAATTCAAAAAAAAATTAGAAAATCATAAAATCAAAAATATTTTTGTGTTTCTTGTTTGAGTCTAGTGTCAATTTTTAAGTTTGGTGTCAATCACATGTTTTTAAAAATTATGCATTTTTCGAAAAATCATGCATGGTGTTCTTCATGATCTTCAAGTTGTTCTTGCTAAGTTTTCTTGTTTAATTTTGATATTTTCTTGTTTTGTGTCTTTTCTTGTTTTTCATATGCATTTTTGCATTCATAATGTCTAAACATGAAAAATTTCTATGTTTGGTGTCTTGCATGTTTTCTTTGCATTAAATTTTTTTTTCAAAAATAAGTTCTTGATGTTCATCATAATCTTCAAAGTGTTCTTGGTGTTCATCTTGACATTCAAAGTGTTCTTGCATGCATCATGTGTTTTGATTCATAATTTTCATGTTGTGAGTCATTTTTGCTATTTTTCTCTCTCCTCATTAAATATTCAAAAATCAAAAAATATCTTTTTCTTATTTTTCTCATAATTTTCGAAAATTTGAGTTGACTTAGTCAAAAAATTTTTTTAAAAAAAAACTTAGCTATTTCTTATAAGTCAAGTCAAATTTTCAATTTTTTAAAATCCTATCTTTTCAAAATCTTTTTCAAAAATCAAATCTTTTTCATTTTTTCTATTATTTTCGAAAATTTTTAAAAATTATTTTCAAAATCTTTTTCTTATCTTTATTTCAAAATTTTGAAAACTTTACTAACAATTAATGTGATTGATTCAAAAATTTAAAGTTTGTTACTTTCTTGTTAAGAAAGGTTCAATCTTTAAATTCTAGAATCATATCTTTTAGTTTCTTGTTAGTCAAGTAATCAAATTTTAATTTTTAAAATCAATTCTTTTTCAAAATATCTTTTCTATCATATCTTTTTCAAAATTTTATGTTTTTCAAAATTGATTTCAAAAATCTTTTCTAACTTCTTATCTTTTCAAAATTGAATTTCAAATCTTTTTCAACTTACTCATTGACTTTTTGTTTTTTTCTTATCTTTTTTCAAAACCACCTAACTACTTTTTCCTCTCTAATTTTCGAAAATTCCTCATCCCTTTTTAGAATTCTTTTTTTTTAATTAATTATTTCAAATTTTAATTCTAATTTTATTTCTTCATTTAATTTTCGAAAATCATTAACTTATTTTTCAAAACTTATTTTCAAAAACTCCTCTCTTTCATCTTCTTCTATTTATTTATTTATTTACTAACACTTCTCTTCATCTCAAGAATCTGAACCTATCTTCACCCTTGTGTTTGGATTCTTACCTTTTCCTTCTTCTATTCCCTCTTTCTTCTACTAACATAAAGGAATCCCTCTACTGTGGTAAAGAGGATCCCTATTATTATTTTCTGTTCCCTTCTCTTTTCATATGAGTAGTGATGAGCGGATAATTTATACGCTTTTTGGCATTGTTTTTAGGTAGTTTTTAGTAAGTTCAAGCTACTTTTAGGGATGTTTTCATTAGTTTTTATGTTAAATTCACATTTCTGGACTTTACTATGAGTTTGTGTGTTTTTCTGTGATTTCAGGTAATTTCTGGCTGAAATTGAGGGACTTGAGCAAAACTCTGATAGGAGGCTGACAAAGGACTGTTGATGTTGTTGGAATCTGACCTCCCTGCAATCGAAATGGATTTTCTTGAGCTAAAGAACTCCAAATGGCGCGCTCTCAACGGAATTGGAAGGTAGACATTCAGAGCTTTCCAGCAATATATAATAGTCCATACTTTATTTGGGAATTGATGACGTAAACTGGCGCTCAACGCCAGTTCCATGTTGCTGTCTGGAGTAAAACGCCAGAAACAAGTCACGACCCGGAGTTGAACGCCCAAAACACGTTACAACTTGGTGTTCAACTCCAAAAGAAGCCTCAGCTTGTGGATAGATCAAGCTCAGCCCAAACACACACCAAGTGGGCCCCGAAATTGGATTTATGCATCAATTACTTACTCATGTAAACCCTAGTAGCTAGTCTAGTATAAATAGGATAATTTACTATTGTATTAGACATCTTTGGTCTCAGTTTTATTTTATTCTTCATCTGAGGAGACTATTGATCACGTTTTGGGGGGGCTGGCCATTCGGCCATGCCTGAACCTTTCACTTATGTATTTTCAACGGTGGAGTTTCTACACACCA
>NC_029780.3:63456612-63457714 GCF_000817695.3 Arachis duranensis | reverse complement strand
CTGCCCTGCCCTCCGCGAGGGCAGGGCAGCGTTCTCCGCACCAAGCCGCACCATGCACGCACCAAGCATCAAATCCTGCCCTGCCCTCCGCAAGGGCAGGGCAGCCTCCTGGAAGCTATTAATTTTGGGCCAAAAATTGAATTAAAAATCCAATTCAATTCATTTCTTCACCAAATCAAAAGCCCATCCAAATCCCAAAATCCAAGAATAGAAAGGGTATAAATAGGAGCTAGTTTGATGTAATTAGGACCTTTTACTTAGCTTTTGAATTTTACACTTTCTTTGAGCTTGGAATTTTATTTTTGCACTTTGGAGCTTCTCTTGGTGTCTTCACTGAGATTTCAGAGAATTGGGGAGGAGAATTGATCTCTCTTCTTCCTCGTTCTATCTTGGGCATTTTTAACTTCCTTGTTTTGAGTTTTGGGTGTGAAGAATTGAGGAAATTCTGTCTCAATCTCCATTCAAAATCTCTTTAATTCCTCTTCTGCATAATTGAGTTCAATTTAAGTTCCTTTACTGCTTCTTCTTTATTTTCTTGTCAATTGCTTTGAGAACTTGGATCTGGGAAGGTAATTGAGATCTAGGCTCTGCTACCTAGTCTCTGGAGTCCTGAGATCCCAATTCACTTTTGGTTCTTCTGTGAACCTTTGCTGCAGAATTAATTTCTGTTTCTGTTTGAATTATAGTTTATTCCAATTCATCTTCTACTTTACTAATTGTTGCAATTTACTTTCTCTTGCTGGAATTCTAAATTCCCAATCCTTAATTCCCCTTTTATATTCAAGCAATTTACATTTCTTGCACTTTAAATTTCTGCAATTTACATTTCTTGCACTTTAAATTTTAGTCATTTACTTTCTTGTTCTTTAAGATTCAGCAATTTTACTTTCCTGCTCTTTAATTTACTGCAGTTTCCCCTTCTCCCTTTATATTCCAAGCAATTTAGTTTCTGTCAAATACAATCCACTCAACCAAAACTTGATTCGCTTGACTAAATCAACCACTAAACTAAAATTGCTCAATCCTTCAATCCCTGTGGGATCGACCTCACTCATGTGAGTTATTATTACTTGATGCGACCCGGTACACTTGCCGGTGAGTT
>NC_029780.3:63454714-63454997 GCF_000817695.3 Arachis duranensis | reverse complement strand
TTTAGACCTTCCGGATTCTCTTGAATGCCGCCATCAGTTCTAGCTTATACCACGAAGATTCTGATTAAAGAATCCAAGAGATATCTACTTAATCTAAGGTAGAACGGAGGTGGTTGTCAGGCACACGTTCATAGTTGAGAATGATGATGAGTGTCATGGATCATCATATTTATCCGGTTTAAGAACAAGTAATATCTTAGAGTGGAAGCAAGCATGATTGAATGAAAAACAGTAGTAATTGCATTAATCCATCAAGACACAGCAGAGCTCCTCACCCCCAACC
>NC_029780.3:63454177-63454520 GCF_000817695.3 Arachis duranensis | reverse complement strand
CACTTGGTGTGTGCTTGGGCTGAGCATTGAAGCATTTTCGTGTAGAGACTCTTTCTGGAGTTAAACGCCAGCTTTGGTGCCAGTTTGGGCGTTTAACTCCAGTTTTTATGCCAGTTCCGGCGTTAAACGCTGGAAATTCTGAGGCAGATTTGCAACGCCGGTTTGGGCCATCAAATCTCGGGCAAAGTATAGACTATTATACATTGCTGGAAAGCCCAGGATGTCTACTTTCCAATGCCGTTGAGAGCGTGCCAATTGGGCGTCTGTAGCTCCAGAAAATCTACTTCGAGTGCAGGGAGGTCAGAATCCAACAGCATCTGCAGTCCTTTTCAGCCTCTGAATC
>NC_029780.3:63449162-63449971 GCF_000817695.3 Arachis duranensis | reverse complement strand
TGTGGTTGTGTAATTCTTCTGTGCATCATTTAGAACACGGCTGGCATAATAAATGACGTGCAGAAGCTTGTTATGCCTCTTTCCCAACACTGCACCAATGGCATGGTCACTGGTATCACACATTAGTTCAAATGGCAATGTCCAATCTGGTGCAGAGATGACTGGTGCTGTGACCAGTTTAGCTTTCAGGGTCTCAAATGCCTGCAGACACTGTGTGTCCACAAATGGTGTGTCAGCAGCTAGCAGGTTACTCAGAGGTTTTGCAATTTTTAAAAAATCCTTTATAAACCTTCTGTAGAATCCTGCATGCCCCAGAAAGCTTCTGATTGCCTTAACATTGGCAGGTGGTGGTAATTTTTCAATTACCTCTACCTTTGCTTTATCCACCTTTATTCCCCTGCTTGAAATTTTGTGTCCAAGGACAATTCCTTCAGTCACCATAAAGTGACATTTCTCCCAGTTTAAAACCAGGTTAGTCTCTTGCCACCTTTTCAGGACAAGTGATAGGTGGTTAAGACAGGAGCTGAATGAGTCTCCATATACTGAGAAGTCATCCATGAAGACTTCAAGAAATTTCTCCACCATATCAGAGAAGATGGATAGCATGCATCTCTGAAAGGTTGCAGGAGCATTACACAGACCAAAAGACATCCTTCTGTAGGCAAACACGCCAGAAGGGCAAGTAAATGCTGTTTTCTCTTGGTCCTACAGATCTACTACAATTTGGTTGTAACCTGAATAGCCATCCAAAAAGCAGTAATAATCATGACCAGCTAGTCTTTCTAGCATTTGGTCTATGAATGGTAAAG
>NC_029780.3:63447493-63448256 GCF_000817695.3 Arachis duranensis | reverse complement strand
TAAAGCTTCCTGGATCTTGAAGCTTTTCTGGTAAGCTTTTCAGAATGACTGCACTGCATTCTTCAGTGAGAAATACTTTTTCAGTTTCTCTCCAATCCTTCTTGTGACTTAAGATCTCTTTCATGAACTTAGCATAAGAAGGTATTTGCTCAAGTGCCTCTGCAAACGGAATCTTTATTTCAAGAGTCCTTAGATAGTCTGCAAAGCGGGCAAATTGCTTATCCTGCTCCGCTTGGCGGAGTTTCTGAGGATAAGGCATCTTGGCTTTATATTCTTCAACCTTAGTTGCTGCAGGCTTATTCCTTACAGAAGTGGTTGAAGAAGCCTTTTTAGAGGGATTACTGTCAGCACTCTCAGGTGTCTGATCCTCCTTTGGCGTCTGAACGCCAGGAATGGGTGAAGATTGGGCGTTTAACGCCAACTTCTCCCCCTTTTCTGGCGTTTGAACGCCAGAACTGGGCAAGGAATGGGTGTTTAACGCCAGCTTTCCTTCCCTTTCTGGCGTTTGAACGCCAAAAGTATTCCTCTCTGGGCTCTTACTGTCCTCAGAGGGATTTTGGGCAGTGGCTTGGTTATCCTCTGTCAATTGTTCCTTATTTGACTTTTCGCTCTTTTGAGTGGTGTTGTTCAGTGTCTTCCCACTCCTCAGTTGAACTGCTTGACACTCTTCTGTTATCTGTTTAGATATCTGCTGTTTTGCTTGATTCAACTGCAGTTCTATGTTCTTGTTAGCAACTTTAGTTTCATGGAGCATCTCTTTAAA
>NC_029780.3:63445478-63446092 GCF_000817695.3 Arachis duranensis | reverse complement strand
CGTTGAAAATACATAAGTAAAAGGTTCAGGCATGGCCGAATGGCCAGCCCCCTTGAATGTGCTCAATGGCCTCCTAAGATGAAGAATAATACAAAACTGAGACCAAAGATGAAACGTGGTCAAAAGACATCTAATACAATAGATAAATGTTCTATTTATAATAAACTAGCTCCTAGGGTTTACATGAGTAAGTAATTGATGCATAAATGTACTTCCGGGGCCCACTTGGTGTATGTTTGGGCTGAGCTTGATCAATTCACGAGCTGAGGCTTCTCTTGGAGTTGAACTCCGAGTTATGACGTGTTTTGGGGGTTCAACTCCGGATCATGACGTTTTTCTGGCGTTTAACTCCAGACAGCAGCTTGTACTTGGCGTTCAACGCCAAGTTACGTCGTCAATATCGGAATAAATTATAGACTATTATATATTGCTGGAAAGCTCTGGATGTCTACTTTCCAACGCCGTTGAGAGCGCGCCATTTGGAGTTCTGTAGCTCCAGAAAATCCATTTTGAATGCAGGGAGGTCAGATTCCAACAGCATCAGCAGTCCTTTTGTCATCCTTCTTCAGAGTTTTGCTCAAGTCCCTCAATTTCAGCCAGAATTTACCTGAAAT
>NC_029780.3:63443581-63443815 GCF_000817695.3 Arachis duranensis | reverse complement strand
ATGTGGGGATCCTGTGAGGTCCACAGATCCTGAGATGATCCTGTGGGGTCCACAGGTCCTGAGGTGTCAAGGAATTCCATCCCCGCACCAAATAGGCATGTAAATTGCCTTGGCACACCATTCTGGCATTTAAACGCCCATTGGTGCACGTTCTAGGCGTTCAACGCCCATGTAAAGCATGTTTCTGGCGTTGAACGCCAGTTTCATGCTTGTTACTGGCGTTCAGCGCCAGCT
>NC_029780.3:63442507-63443356 GCF_000817695.3 Arachis duranensis | reverse complement strand
TGATTTTTTCGTGACTCCTCATGATCATGTACCTAATAAAACACAAAATAACAATAAAATAAAAATTAGATAATTAAAATTGGGTTGCCTCCCAACAAGCGCTTCTTTAATGTCAATAGCTTGACAGTGGCTCTCATAGAGCCACAAGGTGATCAGGTCAATTTTAGTGTGTAGTCCCAACACCAAACTTAGAGTTTGGATATGGGGTCTTAACACCAAACTTAGAGTTTGGTTGTGGCCTCACAACACCAAACTTAGAGTTTGACTGTGTGGGTTCTTCTTGACCCTGAACTGAGAGAAGTTCTTCATGCTTACTCTCTTTTGTCACAGAGGGATGGCCATGTGCCTTAAACACAAGGTAGTCCCCATTCAATTGAAGGACTAATTCACCTCTGTTAACATCTATCACAGCTTCTGCTGTGGCTAGGAAAGGTCTTCCAAGGATGATGCAATCATCCTTTTCCTTCCTAGTGTCTAAGATTATGAAATCAGCAGGGATGTAAAGGTCTTCAACCTTTACTAGCATGTCCTCTACTATTCCATAAGCTTGTCTCAATGACTTATTTGCCAATTGCAATGAGAACAAGGCAGGTTGTACCTCAATGATCCCTAACTTCTCCATTACAGAGAGTGGCATAAGATTTATCCCTGACCCTAGATCACATAGAGTTTTGAAAAAGCTCATGGTGCCAATGGTACAAGGTATTAAGAACTTGCCAGGATCTTGTTTCTTTTGAGGTAGAGTTTTCTGAATCCAAGCATCTAGTTCACTAATGAGCAAGGGAGGTTCACTTTCCCAAGTCTCATTACCAAACAGCTTGGCATTCAGCTTCATGATAGCTCCTAAAT
>NC_029780.3:63439484-63441345 GCF_000817695.3 Arachis duranensis | reverse complement strand
TTCTCTTGTTCGAAAATTTCTGAAAGGTTGTTTCTGGATTGTTGTAATTTAGCTTCTCTTATTTTTCTCTTCAGAGTCCTTTCAGGTTTTGGATCAACTTCAACAAGAGTGCCTTTTTCCTTGTTCCTGCTCATATGAAAGAGAAGAAAACAAGAAAAGAAAGAGGAATCCTCTATGTCACAGTATAGAGATTCCTTTATGTTAGTAGAAGAAGAAGGGGGTAGAAGAATGAAGATGGGGATTCGGATTTTTGGATGAAGAGAGGTGAAGAGAAGTGTTAGTAATTAAATAATTAAATAGAAGAAGAAAAGAGAAGGAAGATTTCGAAAATAATTTTTGAAAAAGAGGTTGGTAATTTTCGAAAATCAAAGACAAAATATAATTAAAATTAAAATTTAAAACAAAAAGAATTTTTGAAAAAGAGAGGGAGAATTTTCGAAAATTAGAGAGGGAAAAGTAGTTAGGTGGTTTTGAAAAATATAAGAAACAAACAAAAAGTTAATTAGTTGGTTGAAAAAGATATTAAAATCAAATTTGAAAAGATAAGAAGATAAGAAGTTTAGATAAGATATTTTGAAATCAAATTTTTGAAAAAGATAAAATTTTGAAAAAGATATGATAAAAAGATAATATTAAAAAGATAAAAAAGATATTTTGAAAAGGATTTGATTTTAAAATTAAAATTAATTACTTGACTAACAAGAAACTAAAAGATAAGATTCTAGAATTTAAAGATTGAACCTTTCTTAACAAGAAAGTAACAAACTTCAAATTTTTGAATCAATCACATTAATTGTTAATGGATTTTCGAAAATTATGAAATAAAGTTAAGAAAAAGAGATTTTGAAAAATAATTTTCAAAATTTTCGAAAAATAGAAAAAAATGAAAAAGATATGATTTTTGAAAAAGATTTTGAAAAGATAATATTTTTAAAATTGAAAATTTGACTTGACTTGTAAGAAACAACTAATTTTTAAAATTTTTTTGACCAAGTCAACCCAAAATTTCGAAAATTTGGAGAAAATTAAGGAAAATATATTTTTTTGAATTTTTTTTTGAATTTTTAATGATGAGAGAGAAAAACATAAAATGACCCAAAACATAAAAATTTTGGATCAAAACACAAGATGCATGCAAGAACTCTATGAATGTCAAGATGAACACCAAGAACACTTTGAAGATCATGATGAACATCAAGAACATAATTTTGAAAAATTTTTGATGCAAAGAAAACATGCAAGACACCAAACTTAGAAATCTTTAATGCATGGACTCTAACAAACGAAAAATGCATATGAAAAACAACAAATAATACAAAACAAGAAATCATCAAGATCAAATAAGAAGACTTGTCAAGAACAACTTGAAGATCATGAAGAACACTATGAATGCATGGAATTTCGAAAAATGCAAGAAAAATTTTTAAAGCATGCAATTGACACCAAACTTAAAAATTGACTCAAGACTCAAACAGGACTACAAAATATTTTTGATTTTTATGATTTTATTAATTTTTTTGGATTTTTATTAATTTTTTTCGAAAATAAAGTTTAGAAAAACGAAAAAAAAGAAAAATTTTGAAAAAGATTTTTGAAAAAAAAAATTACCTAATCTGAGCAACAAGATGAACCGTCAGTTGTCCATACTCAAACAATCCCCGGCAACGGCGCCAAAAACTTGGTGGACAAAATTGTGATCACTATTCTTTGAGTTGCATTTATCAACTTGGTGCTGTAGTTGCATGTAATTGTAAAATTATGGAATTTGAAATTGGCACGAGTAGACACAACTCCGTTCAACTAACCAGCAAGTGTACTGGGTCGTCCAAGTAATAAACCTTACGTGAGTAAGGGTCGATCC
>NC_029780.3:63437035-63438256 GCF_000817695.3 Arachis duranensis | reverse complement strand
TTGCATAAATTTACTTCCGGGGCCCACTTGGTGTATGTTTGGGCTGAACTTAATCAATTCACGAGTTGAGGCTTCTCTTGGAGTTGAACTCCGAGTTATGACGTGTTTTGGGCGTTCAACTCCGGATTATGACGTTTTTCTGGCGTTTAACTCCAGACAGCAGCTTGTACTTGGCGTTCAACGCCAAGTTACGTCGTCAATCTCCGAATAAAGTATGGACTATTATATATTGCTGGAAAGCTCTGGATGTCTACTTTCCAACGCCGTTGAGAGCGCGCCATTTGGAGTTCTGTAGCTCTAGAAAATCCATTTTGAATGCAGGGAGGTCAGATTCCAACAGCATCAGCAGTCCTTTTGTCAGCCTTCTTCAGAGTTTTGCTCAAGTCCCTCAATTTCAGCCAGAATTTACCTGAAATCGCAGAAAAACACACAAACTCATAGTAAAGTCCAGAAATGTGAATTTAACATAAAAACTAATGAAAACATCCCTAAAAGTAGCTCAAACTTACTAAAAACTATATAAAAACAATACCAAAAAGCGTATAAATTATCCGCTCATCAGAAAATTAAAAGAAAATAAGATCAAAACAATTTGAAAACTGAATCAAAGTTAATTAAAAAGATTTTGAGATTAGCAATTAGAAAGATATGATTGAAAAATTTTTGTGAAAAAGATTTGATTTTTGAAATGAAGAAAGAGAAAAACAACAAAATAACACCAAACTTAAAATTTTTAGAAAATCAAACACTAATTTTCGAAAATTTTAAGGGAAAAACACAAAGAGGACACCAAACTTAGAATATGAAACTAGACTCAACTAAAAGACTCTAGACCAACAAAAATAAAACAGTCCTAATCTAAGCAACAAGATAAGCCGTCAGTTGTCCAAACTCGAATAATCCCCGGCAACGGCGCCAAAACCTTGGTGCACGAAATTGCAATCACACTTTTGCAATCCCGCACAACTAACCAGCAAGTGCACTGGGTCGTCCAAGTAATACCTTACGTGAGTAAGGGTCGATTCCACGGAGATTGTCGGCTTGAAGCAAGCTATGGTTATCTTGTAAATCTTAGTCAGGATATCAACAATTATCAGGGTTGATTGTAAAAAGCAAAAGAACATGAAATAAGTACTTGTTTTGCAGTAATGGGAAACGGGTTGAGGTTTTGGAGATGCTTCATCTTCTGAATCTCTGCTTTCCTACTGTCTTCTTCTTCAA
>NC_029780.3:63435459-63437007 GCF_000817695.3 Arachis duranensis | reverse complement strand
CGACCTTCTGGATTCTCTTGAATGCTGCCATCAGTTCTAGCTTATACCACGAAGATTCTGATTAAAGAATCCAAGAGATATCTACTTAATCCAAGGTAGAACGGAGGTGGTTGTCAGGCACACGTTCATAGTTGAGAATGATGATGAGTGTCACGGATCATCATATTCATCCGGTTTAAGAACAAGTAATATCTTAGAATGGAAGCAAGCATGATTGAATGAAAAACAGTAGTAATTGCATTAATCCATCAAGACACAGCAGAGCTCCTCACCCCCAACCATGGGGTTTAGAGACTCATGCCGTGGAAGAAAACGTGTAAAAATGTCATAAGGTCATCAAAAGGTCCTATACAATGTCAAAAGATCCTATTAATAGTGAACTAGTAACCTAGGGTATACAGAAATGAGTAAATGACATAAAAATCCACTTCCGGGCCCACTTGGTGTGTGCTTGGGCTGAGCATTGAAGCATTTTCGTGTAGAGACTCTTTCTAGAGTTAAACGCCAGCTTTGGTGCCAGTTTGGGCGTTTAACTCCAGTTTTTATGCCAGTTCCGGCGTTAAACGCTAGAAATTCTGAGGCAGATTTGCAACGCCGGTTTGGGCCATCAAATCTCGGGCAAAGTATGGACTATTATACATTGCTGGAAAGCCCAGGATGTCTACTTTCCAATGCCGTTGAGAGCGTGCCAATTGGGCTTCTGTAGCTTCAGAAAATCTACTTCGAGTGCAGGGAGGTCAGAATCCAACAGCATCTGCAGTCCTTTTCAGCCTCTGAATCAGATTTTTGCTCCGGACCCTCAATTTCAGCCAGAAAATACCTGAAATCACAGAAAAATACACAAACTCATAGTAAAGTCTAGAAAAGTGAATTTTAACTAAAAACTAATAAAAATATACTAAAAACTAACTAGATCATACTAAAAAACATACTAAAAATAATGCCAAAAAGCGTATAAATTATCCGCTCATCAGCTCATCAAAGACAACGTCAACCATCACAAAGAAGAGGAGTAATGGAGTTGGAAGGAGTGGATTCAATTCTGGCTCAGAACAAGATAATGCAGCAGTAGATTCAACAACAGTTTGAGCAAATGGCCAAAAGGATTGATGGCTTGCAAGTTGCATCAGTGAGTGCCACACGCCAACCACCAACTACTTGGGTGCAAAGTGAAGAAACTCAAGAGGAGCAACAACAAGAGCAAGTCCAGTACATGCACAACCAAAATCCTGGAGCAAATGAAGTCTACGGTGATACTTACAATCCATCTTGGAAGAACCATCCCAACCTCAGATGGGGAGACAACCATAATCAAAACCAACAACCATGGCAAAGAAACACAAGTCAGAACAATTGGAAAAACACAAACCACAACCCCCAGCCAAACACTAACCAAAATACATACAGAAAACTACAAAATAATTACCCCAATTCTAACCATTATCCACCTAATAACCACCCAACAAATCAAAATACCTATCATCATCCATCAACAACCCAAAACCAACCAATTTCACAAGAATCCCAAAGGATCACTAATCTAGAGCT
>NC_029780.3:63431435-63434246 GCF_000817695.3 Arachis duranensis | reverse complement strand
AATTCCAAAGCAGTAATTCAACCTCAGAGAAGGCTAAATCCTGCAATGAAGGAAGTCGTCCAGAAGGAAGTAATGAAATTATGGAATGCAGGAATCATATATCCTATTTCCGATAGCTCATGGATAAGCCCAGTCCAAGTGGTACCAAAGAAAGGTGGGATGACAGTCATTATTAATGGAGGATGTGTATTGACTATAGAAGGTTGAATGATGCCACACGCAAAGATCACTTTCCACTTCCTTTCATTGATCAAATGCTTGAAAGGTTGGCTGGCCATGCTTATTATTGCTTCTTGGATGGCTATTCTGGGTATAATCAGATAGTGGTAGATCCAAAGGACCAAGAAAAGATTTCATTCACATGCCCAGTTGGAGTTTTTGCCTATAGAAGAATGCCATTCGGATTATGCAATGCCCCAGCCACTTTTCAAAGGTGTATGCTCTCCATTTTCTCAGATATGGTTAAAAAATTTTTAGAGGTTTTCATGGATGACTTCTCTGTTTTTGGTGATAATTTCAATACTTGCTTAAACCATCTAACTCTTGTCTTGAAACGGTGCCAAGAAACTAACTTGGTTTTGAACTGGGAGAAGTGCCATTTCATGGTGCCTGAAGGGATTGTTCTTGGTCATAAAGTTTCAAGAAAAGGGATAGAGGTTGACAAGGCAAAAGTGGAAATAATAGAAAAACTTCCTCCACCAACTAATGTGAAATCTGTTAGAAGTTTCTTGGGGCATGCAGGATTTTATAGAAGGTTTATCAAAGATTTTTCTAAAATAGCCAAACCTTTGAGTAACCTTTTAATGATTGATAAACCTTTTGTTTTTGATGAAAATTGCCAGTATGCTTTTGAAACTTTAAAACATAAACTCACAACAGCACCAATTATCACACCCCCGGATTGGAACTTACCATTTGAACTCATGTGTGATGCAAGTGATATTGCAATTGGTGCTGTACTTGGACAGAAAAAGGGAAACTTGCATCATGTCATATATTACGCAAGTAAAGTATTGAATGAAGCTCAAAAAAATTACACTACAACAGAGAAGGAATTGTTAGCTGTAGTCTATGCATTTGATAAGTTTAGATCATACTTGATAGGATCTAAAATTGTGGTTTATACTGATCATGCCGCTCTCAAGTATTTGATGTCAAAGCAGGATGCTAAACCAAGACTTATCAGGTGGATTCTACTCCTACAAGAATTTGACATTGAGGTAAGGGACAGGAAAGGCACTGAAAATCTAGTTGCTGATCATTTGTCAAGGCTGCCACCAAAAACAATTCAAAAGGCCTCATTACCTGTGAATGAAAGCTTCCCAGATGAACATCTTATGCTGATCCAACAAACACCATGGTTCGCTGATATAGCAAACTACAAAGTAGGGAGAAAGATACCACAAGAATTCACTAAGCAACAAGTGAAAAAGCTAATCAATGAAGCAAGAAAGTTCTTGTGGGATGAACCTTATTTGTTCAAAAGATGTTCTGATGGGATAATTAGAAGATGTGTCCCTGAGAGTGAAATAAGAGATATATTATGGCATTGCCATGGCTCAGCTTATGGTGGACACTTTGGTCCAGAAAGAACAGCAGCGAAGATATTACAAAGTGGTTTCTATTGGCCAACCATCTTCAAAGATGCCAGGGAGTTTGTCCACCAATGTAATGAATGCCAGAGAGCAGGAGGACTGACAAGAAGGAATGAGATGCCACAGAACTTCATTTTGGAAGTAGAATTGTTTGACCTATGGGGCATTGATTTCATGGGACCCTTTCCCCCTTCTTATTCGTTTAGATATATCTTGGTAGCAGTGGAGTATGTTTCAAAATGGGTGGAAGCCATAGCCACAACTACCTGTGATGCACAAATTGTCCTTCAATTCCTAAAAAAGCACATCTTCACTAGATATGGAGTACCCAAGGGTCTCATCAGTGATGGTAGTGGTCATTTTTGTAACAAACAAATGGAGAAACTTCTCCACAAATATGGATTTATTCATAAAGTAGCCACACCATATCACCCTCAGACTAATGGGCAGGCGGAATTAGCAAACAGGGAACTGAAGAAAATCTTAGAAAAAACAGTCGGTAGCACAAGAAAGGATTGGGCTAGGAAGTTGGAAGATGCACTTTGGGCATACAGAACAGCTTTCAAAACTCCTATTGGGAAGTCTCCATTTCAGCTGTTATATGGCAAATCTTGTCATCTCCCTGTAGAGCTTGAGCACAAAGCCTTTTGGGCCACTAAACTTCTAAATCTGGATTCTGAAGCAGCAGGGGAGAAAAGGTTGTTGCAGCTGAATGAGTTAGATGAATTCAGACTAGAAGCCTATGAAAATACCAAAATATACAAGGAAAAAGCCAAGAGATGGCATGACAGGAAGATTTTGAAGAAAGAATTCAAACCTGGACAACAAGTACTCTTGTATAACTCACGACTCAAGATATTCCCTGGCAAGCTTAAGTCTAAGTGGACTGGTCCATACTTGGTAACTAAGGTCTTTCCTTATGGGAGTATTGAATTGCTAGATGAAGCAACAAAGAGTCGGTTTACAGCAAATGGTCATAGAGCAAAACTGTACCTAGGGGGACAATGGAACAAAGAAAAAGAAGTCTAGAACCTAAATCCTCCTTGAAGTAGAAATGGAGGAATGTCAAGCTAGTGACAATAAAAGAGCGCTTGTTGGGAGGCAACCCAACCTGAGGTAGTTTTCTTTCATAAGATTTTTCAATAAAAATGTTGAATAATTGGTATGGATTGCAAAGAGCTAAGTTTGGTGTTGCACACCAAAACAATTTAAGGGA
>NC_029780.3:63429681-63431307 GCF_000817695.3 Arachis duranensis | reverse complement strand
TCACCTCTTGCATGATGCTAGCTCCAAGCAACCAAACACATTATTCAACTGTTTAATTGCTTTCTAGTTTTAATTTCATTAACCTTTAGCAAGGACACAAGGTTTCACATATGGTTAAATTGTTGCATAAGAGGCAGTGGCAAACAATTAAGTTTAGTGTTCCCACACCAAAGTAAATCCAGGAGCCACACTATGCATACTAACCAAGTAATTAAGGGCTTGAGAAGCAAGCAACTTTGAGAATTATGCAGGACATGAGTCAACAATTAAAGACATTATGCATCTTAACTCAAAGAGAACACAACAGAAGGAAGAATCAAAGGGCTGCAACTTCAAAGGTTGTATCTAAACTTAATCCTTGCTGCTGTGAAATGTTTTGAATCTGGAAACCATTGTATGTCTCGCTAAAGTGTTTATCTAGTTGCAAGTGAAATTGTTTGTTAAAAATGCTAAATCTGCATAATGCTTGTTATCCATCACTTAGCTGAATTTTGTTTTGTTCCCCACATGCTTGAATAAAAGAGACTTGTTTGAATTGAAAAGTGAAATATCCAATGTTGCATAAGTAAGAATGGAAATTAATGGTGGTATATGTGTTTGATTAAATGCATAACTCATGAAATAAGTGTTGCATAATATCATTCTCATTCAAATGTGAGTTAGCTTGGTGGTGGAAAGATGTTGAGCAAAAGAAAAGAAAATAAAGCCAAAGGCTACTACTGCAACATTTGACACCAAACCTCTAAAGGAATAATAAGCTTGTAAGCATTATAAGCCAAGAAAAGTTAGCAAGGGAGTAATTAAAAAGTGAGTCTTCTAATAGCAAGTTTAGCAAGCCTTTGAGGAAAGATGTATATTATGTAACAGTAACAATAATTGAGTTATCATTGTCTGCATAAAGATCCCATAAATTAAATTCTGCTATATGCCTAATAAGGATATGTGTTCTTTTCTTAATTCATTTCAATTGCTCTTAAATTTGATGCTTGCTTGGGGACAAGCAAGATTAAGTTTGGTGTTGTGATGACAAGTCATCATATACCCATTTTTTAAGCTAATTTCACTTGTTTTATTAGTCTTTATACACTTTCTTGTATCATAAGTAAGTGATTTGGAGTGAAAATGCATAACTTCTTTAAGTCAAACAATCACCATGAAATTGATGTTAACTCATGAGGTTTAAGCTAATTTTAATTGAATTTTAATTGATTTATAAGCCTTATGAATTTAGTGATACTTGGAGTGGTTGTTTTGGTTTATTTTAGGTGAAGAAAAGAATAAAAGAGAAAAGCGTGACCTAAGAAAGCGTGACCCAAGGAGAAGGAAGCGTGGTCAAAGGAAGGAAAAGTGTGCCGCATGCAATGGGGGAGGCAAGCATTGCCCTCCACAAGGGCACACTGCCCTCTAGGAGGGCAACATAAGGGAACAAGGCATAAAAGGCAACTCTACCCTGCCCACTACAAGGGCAGAGCACAAATCTGTGCCTTGGAATCAAGAAGAAGAAAATGTTGCCCTGCCCTCCACAAGGGCAGTATCGGGCTCACAAGGGGAGAAAATCAAAGGAAAATGTCTCCAAATGCTTGCCACAAGAGTTGAACACGGGACCATGAGGAAGCAAGGAACTAA
>NC_029780.3:63429484-63429566 GCF_000817695.3 Arachis duranensis | reverse complement strand
TAGTTTGTAAACACTGCCCTGCCCTCCGCGAGGGCAGGGCAGCATTTTGTGTGGCATGATTCTGGCGCACCAAGAAACGAGT
>NC_029780.3:63428261-63429401 GCF_000817695.3 Arachis duranensis | reverse complement strand
TTCCTGCCCTGCCCTCCGCAAGGGCAGGGCAGCGTTCTGCGCACCAGCAAGCACCAGACCGCACCAAGCCGCACCAAGCAAGCACCAACACGCACCAAATCCTGCCCTGCCCTCCATAAGGGCAGGGCAGCCTCCTGGAAGCTATTAATTTTGGGCCAAAAATTGAATTAAAAATCAAATTCAATTCATTTCTTCACCAAATCAAAAGCCCATCCAAATCCCAAAATCCAAGAATAGAAAGGGTATAAATAGGAGCTAGTTTGATGTAATTAGGACCTTTTACTTAGCTTTTGAATTTTGCACTTTCTTTGAGCTTGGAATTTTATTTTTGCACTTTGGAGCTTCTCTTGGTGTCTTCACTGAGATTTCAGAGAATTGGGGAGGAGAATTGATCTCTCTTCTTCCTCGTTCTATCTTGGGCATTTTTAATTTCCTTGTTTTGAGTTTTGGGTGTGAAGAATTGAGGAAATTCTGTCTCAATCTCCATTCAAAATCTCTTTAATTCCTCTTCTGCATAATTGAGTTCAATTTAAGTTCCTTTACTGCTTCTTCTTTATTTTCTTGTCAATTGCTTTGAGAACTTGGATCTGGGAAGGTAATTGAGATCTAGGCTCTGCTACCTAGTCTCTGGAGTCCTGAGATCCCAATTCACTTTTGGTTCTTCTGTGAACCTTTGCTGCAGAATTAATTTCTGTTTCTGTTTGAATTATAGTTTATTCCAATTCATCTTCTACTTTACTAATTGTTGCAATTTACTTTCTCTTGCTGGAATTCTGAATTCCCAATCCTTAATTCCCCTTTTATATTCAAGCAATTTACATTTCTTGCACTTTAAATTTCTGCAATTTACATTTCTTGCACTTTAAATTTTAGTCATTTACTTTCTTGTTCTTTAAGATTCAGCAATTTTACTTTCCTGCTCTTTAATTTACTGCAGTTTCCCCTTCTCCCTTTATATTCCAAGCAATTTAGTTTCTGTCAAATACAACCCACTCAACCAAAACTTGATTCGCTTGACTAAATCAACCACTAAACTAAAATTGCTCAATCCTTCAATCCCTGTGGGATCGACCTCACTCATGTGAGTTATTATTACTTGATGCGACCCGGTACACTTGCCGGTGAGTTTTGTGTTGGATC
>NC_029780.3:63427402-63428067 GCF_000817695.3 Arachis duranensis | reverse complement strand
AGGAGTTTGAAGCTCGTCACAGTCATTCAATCCCAGAATCCTACTCGGAATACCATAGACAAGGTTTAGACTTTCCGGATCCTCATGAATGCCGCCATCTATCTAGCTTATACCACGAAGATTCTGTTGGGGAATCTAAGAGATATGCGCCCGGCCTAGAGTAGAACAGAAGTGGTTGTCAATCACACGCGTTCGTAGGTGAGAATGATGATGAGTGTCATGGATCATCACATTCATCAAGTTGAAGTGCAACGTATATCTTGGAATAAGAATAAAAGAGAATTGAATAGAAAGTAATAATAATTGTATTGAAACTTGAGGTACAGCAGAGCTCCACACCCTTAATCTATGGTGTATAGAAACTCCACCGTTGAAAATACATAAGTAAAAGGTTCAGGCATGGCCGAATGGCCAGCCCCCTGAATGATCAAGAGACCAAATAATCAAAGATTACAGAGTCAAAAGATTAAACTGTCAAAAGATGTCTAATACAATAGTAACTTTTCCTATTTATACTAGACTAGCTACTAGGGTTTACATGAGTAAGTAATTGATGTATAAATCCACTTCCAGGGCCCACTTGGTGTATGTTTGGGCTGAGCTTGATCTATCCACGAGCTGAGGCTTTTATTGGAGTTGAACTCCAAGTTATAGCATGTTTTGGG
>NC_029780.3:63426208-63427258 GCF_000817695.3 Arachis duranensis | reverse complement strand
ACTATTATATATTGCTGGAAAGCTCTGGATGTCTACTTTCCAACGCCGTTAAGAGCGCGCCAATTAAAGTTCTGTAGCTCCAGAAAATCTATTTCGAGTGCAGGGAGGTCAGATTCCAACAGCATCAACAGTCCTTTTGTCAGCCTTTTTCAGAGTTTTGCTCAAGTCCCTCAATTTCAGCCAGAAATTACCTGAAATCACAGAAAAATACACAAACTCATAGTACAGTCCAGAAATGTGAATTTAACATAAAAACTAATGAAAACATCCCTAAAAGTAGCTTGAACTTACTAAAAAATACCTAAAAACAATGCCAAAAAGCGTATAAATTATCCGCTCATCAGTATTCCGAGTAGGATTCTGGAATTGAATGACTGTGACGAGTTTCAAACTCCTGAAGGCTGGGCGTTAGTGACAGACGCAAAAGAATCAAGGGATTCTACTCCAACCTGATTGAGAACCGACAGATGATTAGCCGTGCTGTGATAGAGCATTTGGACCTTTTTCACTGAGAGGATGGGATGTAGCCATTGACAACAGTGATGCCCTACATACAGCTTGCCATAGAAGGGAGTGATAAAATTGGATAAAAGCAGTAGGAAAGCGACATAGTAAAGAGCTATTATCTCGGATTAAATTTCATACAAGTACAAAGAGTACGAATCACAATTTCGTCCACCAAGTTTTTGGCGCCGTTGCCGGGGATTGTTCAAGTATGGACAACTGACGGTTCATCTTGTTGCTCAGATTAGGTAATTTTCTTTTTATTTTCTTCTCAAAAAAATTTTTCAAAAATCTTTCAAAAATTTTTTCTTTATTTTTGTTTTTCTAAAATATAATTATCGAAAAAATAATAAAAATACAAAAAAATCAGAAAATCATAAAAATCAAAAATATTTTATGTTCTTGTTTGAGTCTTGAGTGAATTTATAAGTTTGGTGTCAATTGCATGTTTTAAAAAAATTATTATGCATTTTTCAAAAATTCATGCATTCATAGTGTTCTTCATGATCTTCAAGTTGTTCTTGGTAAGTCTTCTTGTTTGATCTT
>NC_029780.3:63422158-63426056 GCF_000817695.3 Arachis duranensis | reverse complement strand
TTTTTTCAAAAATATGTTCTTGATGTTCATCATGATCTTCAATAGTGTTCTTGGTGTTCATCTTGACATTCATAGTGTTCTTGCATGCATTCTTCATTTTGATCCATAAAGAAAAGAGAAAAACACAAAAATGACGTTTTTAGTTTTTCTCTCTCATCATTAAAAATTCAAAAATAAAAAAATATCTTTTCCTTATTTCTCTCGAAAATTTCAAAAATTTGAGTTGACTTAGTCCAAAATTTTTAAAATTAGTTATTTCTTGTAAGTCAAGTCAAATTTTCAATTTTAAAAATCTTATCTTTTCAAAATCTTTTTCAAAAATCATATCTTTTTCATTTTTTTCTATTTTTTTCGAAAATTTTGAAAATTATTTTTCAAAAATATTTTTCTTATCTTTATTTCATAATTTTCGAAAATTCACTAACAATTAATGAGATTGATTAAAAAATTTGAAGTTTGTTACTTTCTTGTTAAGAAAAGTTCAATCTTTAAATTCTAGAATCATATATTTTAGTTTCTTGTTAGCTAAGTAATTAATTTTAATTTTAAAAATTAAATCTTTTTCAATCCTATCTTTTTATCATATCTTCTTATCTTATCTTTTTATCATATCTTTTTCAAAATTTTATCTTTTTCAAAAATCTAATTTCAAAATATCTTATCTAACTTCTTATCTTCTTATCTTTTCAAATTTGATTTTAAAATCTTTTTCAACTAACTATTTGACTTTTTGTTTGTTTCTTATCTTTTTCAAAACCACCTAACTACTTTTCCTCTCTAATTTTCGAAAATATCTCATCCCTTTTTCAAAAATTCCTTTTTAATTAATTAATTATTTTAATTCTATCTTATCTTTTATTTTTGAAAATCATTTAACTTCTTTTCAAATTTATTTTCAAAATTTCTTCCCTCTTCCCTTCTTCTATTTATTTATTTCTCTACTAACACTTCTCTTCACCTCTCTTCATCTCAAATCACTACCTCTATCCTTACTCATTCTTTTTCACCCCTATTCTCTTTCTTTTTCTACTAACATAAAGGAATCTCTATACTGTGACATAGAGGATTTCTCTTTCTTTTCTTGTTCTCTTCTTCCTTATATGAGCAGGAACAAGGAAAAAGGCATTTTTGTTGAAGCTGATCCAGAACCTGAAAGGACTCTGAAGAGGAAACTAAGAGAAGCTAAATTACAACAATCCAGAGGCAACCTTTCTGAAATTTTCGAACAAGAGAAGGAAATGGCAGCCGAACCCAACAACAATAATGCAAGGAGAATGCTTGGTGACTTCACAAAACCAACGTCCAAATTTGATGGAAGAAGCATCTCCATTCCTGCCATTGGAGCCAACAATTTTGAGCTTAAGCCTCAACTAGTTGCTTTAATGCAACAGAACTGCAAGTTTTATGGACTTCCATCTGAAGATCCTTACCAGTTTTAATTGAGTTCTTGCAGATTTGTGAGACTGTTAAGACGAATGGATTAGATCCTGAAGTCTACAGGCTCATGCTTTTTCCTTTTGCTGTAAGAGACAGAGCTAGAACATGGTTGGACTCACAACCTAAAGATAGCCTAGACTCTTGGGATAAGCTGGTCACGGCCTTCTTGGATAAATTCTTTCCTCCTCAAAAGCTGAGCAAGCTTAGAGTGGATGTTTAGACCTTCAAGCAAAAAGATGGTGAATCCCTCTATGAAGCTTGCGAAAGATACAAGCAGATGACCAAAAAGTGTCCTTCTGACATGTTTTCAGAATGGACCATATTAGATATATTCTATTATGGTCTATCTGAATTTTCCAAGATGTCATTGGACCATTCTGCAGGTGGATCTATTCACCTAAAGAAAATGCCTGAAGAGGCTCAAGAACTTATTGACATGGTTGTAAATAACCAATTCATATACACTTCTGAGAGGAATTCCGTGAATAGTGGGACACCTCAGAGGAAGGGAGTTCTTGAAATTGATACTCCGAATGCCATATTGGCTCAGAACAAAGTGTTGACTCAGCAAGTCAACATGATCTCTCAAAGTCTGAATGGATGGCAAAATGCATCCAACAGTACTAAAGAGGCAGCTTCTGAAGAAGAAGCTAATGATTCTGAGAACCCTGCAATAGCAGAGGTAAATTATATGGGTGAACCTTATGGAAACACCTATAATTCATCATGGAGAAATCATCCAAATTTCTCATGGAAGCATCAACAAAAGCCTCAACAAGGCTTTAATAATCGTGGAAGAAATAGGCTCAGCAATAGCAAGCCTTATCCATCATCTTCTCAGCAACAGACAGAGAATTCTGAGCAGAGCACTTCTAATTTAGCAAACTTGGTCTCTGATCTGTCTAAGGCCACTTTAAGTTTCATGAGTGAAACAAGGTCCTCCATAAGAAATTTGGAGGCACAAGTGGGCCAGCTGAGTAAGAAAGTCACTGAAACTCCCCCTAGTACTCTCCCAAGAAATACTGAAGAGAATCCAAAAAGAGAGTGCAAGGCCATAGACATAATCAACATGGCACCGAACCTAGGGAGGAAGGAGAAGACGTGAATCCCAATGAGGAAGACCTCATGGGACATTTCTCAAGCAAGAAGGAGCTCCCTATTGATGACCCAAAGGGATCTGAAGGTCATATAGAGACCATAGAGATCCCATTAAACCTCTTTCTGCCATTCATGAGCTATGATGACTATTCTTCCTCTGAAGAGGATGAAGATGTAACTGGAGAGCAAGTTGCTGAATATCTAGGAGTCATCATGAAACTGAATGCCAAATTATTTGGTAATGAGACTTGGGAAGGTGAACCTCCCTTGCTCATTAGTGAACTAGATACACGGGTTCAACAAACTTTACCTCAAAAGAGACAAGATCTTGGAAAATTCTTAATACCCTGTACCATAGGCACCATGACCTTTGAGAAGGCTCTGTGTGACCTAGGGTCAGGCATAAATCTTATGCCACTCTCTGTAATGGAGAAGCTGGGGATCATTGAGGTACAGCCTGCCATATTCTCATTATAAGTGGCAGATAAGTCAGTAAGACATGCTTGTGGATTGGTAGAGGACGTGTTAGTGAAGGTTGAAGGCCTTTACATCCCTGCTGATTTCATAATTTTAGACACTAGGAAGGAGGAGGATGAATGCATCATCCTTGGAAGACCTTTCCTAACCACAGCAGGAGCTGTGATAGATGTTAACAGAGGAGAATTAGCCCTTCAATTGAATGGGGACTACCTTGTGTTTAAGACCCAAGGGTGTTCTTCTGTATACATGGAGAGGAAGCATCAAAAACTTCTCTCAGTACAAAGTCAAACAAAGCCCCACAATCAAACTCTAAGTTTGGTGTTGAGAGGCCACAGCCAAACTCTAAGTTTGGTGTTGAATCCCCACATCCAAACTCTAAGTTTGGTGTTGGAAGTCTACAATATTGACCTGATCACCTGTGTGGCTCCATGAGAACCCACTGTCAAGCTATTGACATTAAAGAAGCACTTATTGGGAGGTGATGAGTGGATAATTTATACGCTTTTTGGCATTGTTTTTAGTATATTTTTAGTATGTTTTAGTTAGTTTTTAGTATATTTCTATTAGTTTTTAGTTAAAATTCACTTTTCTGGACTTTACTATGAGTTTGTGCGTTTTTCTGTGATTTCAGGTATTTTCTGGCTGAAATTGAGGGACCTGAGCAAAAATCTGATTCAGAGGCTGAAAAGGACTGCAGATGCTGTTGGATTCTGACCTCCCTACACTCGAAGTGGATTTTCTAGAGCTACAGAAGCTCAATTGGTGCGCTCTCAACGGCGTTCGAAAGTAGACATCCTGGGCTTTTCAGCAATATATAATAGTCCATACTTTGCCCGAGATTTGATGGCCCAAACCGGCGTTCCAAATCAGCTCAAAACTGCCC
>NC_029780.3:63418999-63421998 GCF_000817695.3 Arachis duranensis | reverse complement strand
AATTTACTCATCTTTGTAAACCCTAGGCTACTAGTTCTCTACAAATAGGACCTTTTACTATTGTATTTTCATTTTTTGATCACTTTAGATCTTAGCTCAGATCTTGGTTCTTCTGGTTCCCTCTCTGGGGCCGAAGCCAATGATCACTACTATCACTTATGTATTTTCAACGGTGGAGTTTCTACACACCATAGATTAAGGTGTGGAGCTCTGCTGTACCTCGAGTATTAATGCAATTATTAGTTTTCCTGACTAAGATTTACAAGGTGACCATAGCTTGCTTCATACCAACAATCTCCGTGGGATCGACCCTTACTCGCGTAAGGTTTATTACTTGGACGACCCAGTACACTTGCTGGTTAGTTGTGCGAAGTTGTGATAAACAGTTGAGATTGCAATTGAGCGTACCATGTTGATGGCGCCATTGATGATCACAATTTCGTGCACCAAGTTTTTGGCGCCGTTGCCGGGGATTGTTTGAGTTTGGACAACTGACGGCTCATCTTGTTGCTTAGATTAGGTATTTTTCTTAAGAGTTTTTAAGAATGAATTCTAGAGTTTCATGATGATCTGTTGAAATCTGGCTGGCTGTGAAGCCATATCTAATCTTATTGGACCGAGGTTTCAACTTATCATCACAAGAGCTTGTTGATTTCTATCAATTTTGCTGTTGAGAGCAATGATCTGCTGAGGCTTGGCTGGTCATTGGCCATGTCTAGTGTTTTGGACCGGAGCTTTCTTTGAAAGCTTGGCTGGCTGTGAAGCCATGTCTAATTCCTGGACCGGAGCTTTAGACTAACATTGCATGATTCCTGTAATTCTTATTAAAAATTTTGAATCTCTTTATTTTCTTTTTCCACTTAATTTTCGAAAAATTCAAAAAAAAATAATTACAAAATCATAAAAACCAAAAATATTGTATATTTCTTGTTGAGTCTAGAGTCTCATTTTAAGTTTGGTGTCAATTACATGTTTTTGTTCTTCTTGCATTCATTCATGTGTCTTAAGTGATCTTCAAGATGTTCTTGATGATTTACTTACTCTGATCTTTAATTCTCTTGTCTTGAGTATTTTTGTTGTTTGTCATATGCATTCTCAACTTGTTAGTGTCAGTAGTATACAAACTTCTAAGTTTGGTGTCCTGCATGCATTGTTTATTTGATTTTAGTTGCATTTTGATTATTCCTCATTATTAAAAATCCAAAAAAATATTTTTAATTTGTGTCTTTTCAAGTCAATAATACAGAGAATTGAAGATTTAGAACATACAACAGAGGAATTACACAGAAAAAGCTGGGCGTTCAAAACGCCCAGTGAGGAAGACAAACTGGCGTTTAACGCCAGCCAGGGTGCCTGGCAGGGCGTTTAACGCCCAAAAGGGTAGTGCTTTGGGCGTTAAACGCCAGAATGTGCACCATTCTGGGCGTTTAACACCAGGATGGCACAAGAGGGAAGATTCTGTTTTCAATTCAAATTTTTTTCAAGTTTTCAAAATTTTTCAAAATCATATATTTTTCAAATCATATATTTTCAATCAAATCTTTTTCAAAATCAATTTCTTCCCATTTTCAAAAATACTTGCTATCAATTAATGATTTGATTCAACATTTCAAGTATGTTGCCTTTTCTGTAAGATATTTTAATCACATCTTTTTCAAAATAGTTTTCAATCATATCTTTTTACTTTCTAATTTCAAAATCTTTTTCAAAAATCACTTAATTTCTTTTCCACTCTTGGTTTTCAAAAATCAATTAGTGTTTTTCAAAATGTTTTTAAAATCTTTTACTTAATTTTCAAAAATTTCTTCCCCTCTTCTCACATCCTTCAATTTATGGACTAACACTACTCCTTAATGCACAATTCGAACTCCATCTTTCTTGATAAGTTCGAATTCTTCTACCTCTTCCTTCTATTTTTCATTTCCTCTGACACATCAAGGAATCTCTATACTGTGACATAGAGGATTCCATATTTTCTTATTTTCTTCTCTTTCATATGAGCAGGAGATAAGACAAAAGCATTCTTGTTGAGGCTGACCCTGAACCTGAAAGGACCTTGAAGCGAAAACTAAGAGAAGCTAAGGCACAACTCTCTGTAGAGGACCTAACAGAAATCTTCAAAGAAGAAGAACCCATGGCAGCCGAAAACAACAACAATGCCAGCAATGCAAGGATGGTGCTGGGTGACTTTACTGCACCTACTCCCGACTTCTATGGGAGAAGCATCTCTATCCCTGCCATTGGAGCAAACAACTTTGAGCTTAAGCCTCAATTGGTTTCTCTAATACAACAGAATTGCAAGTTTCATGGACTTCCATTGGAAGATCCTCATCAGTTTTTAGTTGAGTTCTTGCAAATCTGTGACACTGTCAAGACTAATGGGGTTGACCCTGAGGTCTACAGACTTATGCTATTCCCTTTTGCTGTAAGCGACAGAGCTAGGACATGGTTGGACTCACAACCTAAAGAAAACTTGAACTCTTGGGAAAAGCTAGTCAATGCCTTCTTGGCACAGTTCTTTCCACCTCAAAAATTGAGTAAGCTTAGAGTGGAAGTCCAAACCTTCAGACAGAAGGAAGGAGAATCCCTCTATGAAGCTTGGGAAAGATACAAACAATTAATCAGAAAGTGTCCCTCTGACATGCTTTCTGAATGGAGCATCATAGGTATTTTCTATGATGGTCTGTCTAAACTGTCCAAGATATCATTGGATAGCTCTGCTGGAGGATCTCTTCATCTGAAGAAGACGCACGCAGAAGCTCAAGAACTAATTGAAATGGTTGCAAATAACCAATTCATGTACACTTCTGAATGGAATCCTGTGAACAATGGGACAAATCAGAAGAAAGAAGTTCTTGAGATTGATACTCTGAATGCCATATTGGCTCAGAACAAAATATTGACTCAGCAAGTCAATATGATTTCTCAAAGTCCGTCTGGAATGCAAAATGCACCAAGCAGTAATAAGGAAGCTTCATCTGAGGAAGAAGCTTATGATC
>NC_029780.3:63417347-63418837 GCF_000817695.3 Arachis duranensis | reverse complement strand
AATCCAAAAGGAGAGTGCAAGGCCATCAACATGGCCGAATTTGGAGAGGAGGGAGAGGCAGTGAACGCCACTGAGGAAGACCTCAATGGACGTCCACTGGCCTCCAATGAGTTTCCTAATGAGGAACCATAGGAATCTGAGGCTCCCACTGAGACCATAGAGATTCCATTGGATTTACTTCTGCCATTCATGAGCTCTGATGAGTATTCTTCCTCTGAAGAGGATGAATATGTCACTGAAGAGCAAGTTGCTAAATACCTTGGAGCAATCATGAAGCTAATTGACAAGTTATTTGGTAATGAGACTTGGGAGGATGAACCCCCTTTGCTCACCAAAGAATTGGATGACTTGTCTAGGCAGAAACTACCTCAAAAGAGACAAGATCTTGGGAAGTTCTCAATACCTTGTGCCATAGGCACCATGAACTTCAAGAAGGCCTTGTGACCTAGGGTCAAGTGTAAACCTCATGCATCTCTCTGTAATGGAGAAGCTAGGGATCTTTGAGGTGCAAGCTACAAAAATCTCACTAGAGATGGCAGACAATTCAAGAAAACAAGCTTATGGACTTGTAGAGGATGTTCTGGTAAAAGTTGAAGACCATTACATCCCTGTTGATTTCATAGTCCTAGAGACTGGGAAGTGCATGGATGAATCCATCATCCTTGGCAGACCTTTCCTAGCCACAGCAAAGGCTGTGATTAATGTTGACAGAGGAGAATTGATCATTCAAGTGAATGAAGAATCCCTTGTGTTTAAGGCTCAAGGATATCCCTCTGTAACCATGGAGAGGAAGCATGAAGAGCTTCTCTCAAAACAGAGCCAAACAGAGCCCCCACAGTCCAACTTCTAAGTTTGGTGTTGAACCCCCACAATCAAACTCTAAGTTTGGTGTTGGGAGGTTCCAACATTGCTTTGAGCATACGTGAGGCTCTATGAGAGCCCACTGTCAAGCTACTGACATTAAAGAAGCGCTTGTTGGGAGGCAACCCAATGTTCTATTTTATCTATTTTCCTTTGTTATTTTATGTTTTCTGTAGGTTGATGATCATGAGAAGTCACAAAATCAGTTGAAAAAGCAAAAACAGAATGAAAAATAGAAAGAAAAACAGCACACCCTGGAGGAGAACTTGCTGGCGTTTAAACGCTATGAAGCTAGCAAATGGGCGTTTAACGCCCAGTCTGGCACCATTCTGGGCGTTCAACGCCAGAAAGGGGCACCAGACTGGTGTTAAACGCCAGGAAAGGGCAAGAAGTTGGCATTAAATGCCAGAAATGGGCACCAGCCCGGCGTTTAACGCCAGAATTGGCACAGAGAGCATTTTTGCTTGCCACTTGGTGCAGGGATGACTTTTCCTTGACACCTCAGGATCTGTGGACCCCACAGGATCCCCACCTACCCCACCACTCTCTCTCTACTTCACCCATTCACCAATCACCTCAACACCTCTTCCCCAAAAACCCTTCACCTATCAAATCCCATCTTTCTCTTC
>NC_029780.3:63416721-63417265 GCF_000817695.3 Arachis duranensis | reverse complement strand
TTCAAATTCAAACCACTTTCCCTCCCAAACCCACCGTCCCATAGCCAAACCCTACTCCTCTCTCCACTCCTATATAAATCCATCTTCACTCCTTCATTTTCACACAACCTAAACACTACTTCTCCCCTTTTGGTCGAACCACAAAGCCATCTCTATCTCCTCTATTTCTTCTTCTTCTACTCTCTTCTTTCTTCTTTTGCTCGAGGACGAGCAAATATTTTAAGTTTGGTGTGGTAAAAGCATTGCTTTTTGTTTTTCCATAACCATTTATGGCATTCAAGGCCGGAGAAACCTCTAGAAAGAGGAAAAGGAAAGCAAAAGCTTCCACCTCTGAGTCATGGGAGATGGAGAGATTCATCTCAAGGGTGCATCAAGACCACTTCTATGAAGTTGTGGCCTTGAAGAAGGTGATCCCCGAGGTCCCTTTTAAACTCAAAAAGAGTGAATATCCGGAGATCCAACATGAGATTCGAAGAAGAGGTTGGGAAGTTCTTACCAACCCCATTCAACAAGTCAGAATCTTAATGGTTCAAGAGTTCTATGC
>NC_029780.3:63415602-63416599 GCF_000817695.3 Arachis duranensis | reverse complement strand
GGATTTTAGTCCGAAAAATGTAAGGTTGGCATTCAACTTGCCTATGATGCAAGGAGATGAACACCCATACACTAGAAGGGTCAACTTTGATCAAAGGTTGGACCAAGTCCTCATAGTCATTTGTGAAGAGGGCGCCCAATGGAAGAGAGATTCAAGAGGAAAGCCAGTTCAATTGAAAAGGCATGACCTCAAGCCCATAGCTAGGGGATGGTTGGAGTTTATCCAACGCTCAATCATTCCCACTAGCAACCGGTCCGAAGTTACTATAGACCGGGCCATCATGATTCATAGCATCATGATTGGAGAAGAAATAGAAGTTCATGAGGTTATAGCCCAAGAACTTTATAAGGTGGCGGACAAGTCCTCTACCTTGGCAAGCTTAGCCTTTCCTCATCTCATTTGTCATCTCTGTTATTCAGTTGGAATTGACATAGAGGGAGACATCCCCATTGATGAGGACAAGCCCATCACTAAGAAAAGAATGGAGCAAACAAGAGATTCCTCTCATCATGAAATTCCTGAGATGCCTCAAGGGATGCACTTTCCTCCACAAAACTATTGGGAGCAAATCAATACCTCCCTAGGATGGAGCACACAAGAGACCCCACTCATCATGAGATCCCTGAGATTCCTCAAGGGATGCACTTTCCTCCACAAAACTATTGGGAGCAACTAAACACCTCCATGAAATTAGAGAAGATCAAAGAATCATGAGAGAGGAGCAACAAAGGCAAGGAAGAGACATTGAGGAGCTCAAGCACTCCATAAGATCTTCAAGAGGAAGAACAAGCCGCTATCACTAAGGTGGACCCGTTCTTTAATCTCCTTGTTCTTTATTTTTTCTGTTTTTCAAAAAATCATGCTTATGTTTATCTATGTTTGTGTCTTTTGATCATTAGTGTTTTAGTGTCTATGTCTTAAAGTTATGAATTTCCTATGAATCCATCACCTTTCTTGAATGAAAAATGTTCTTAATTGAAAAAGAGAAGAATTGCAT
>NC_029780.3:63415037-63415501 GCF_000817695.3 Arachis duranensis | reverse complement strand
TATTTTCTGAATGTATGCTTAAACAGTGCATATGTCTTTTGAATTTGTGGTTCATGAATGTTGGCTCTTGAAAGAATGATGAAAAAGGAGACATGTTACTGAGGATCTGAAAAATCATAAAAATGATTCTTGAAGCAAGAAAAAGCAGTGAATATTCAAAAAAAAAGAGAGAAAAATGAAAAAAAAGAGAAAAAAAGAAAAAAAAAGAAAAAGAAAGAAATAAAGTTGTGATCCAAGGCAAAAAGAGTGTGCTTAAGAACCCTGGACACCTCTAATTGGGGACTCTAGCAAAGCTGAGTCACAATCTGAAAAGGTCCACCCAGTTATGTGTATGTGGCATGTATGTATCCGGTGGTAATACTGGAAGACAGAGTGCTTTGGGCCACGGCCAAGACTCAATAAGCAGCTATGTTCAAGAAACATCATACTTTACTAGGAGAATCAATAACACTATCTAGATTCTG
>NC_029780.3:63391558-63415014 GCF_000817695.3 Arachis duranensis | reverse complement strand
TTCTGGACTTTACTATGAGTTTGTGTGTTTTTCTGTGATTTCAGGTATTTTCTGGCTGAAATTGAGGGACCTGAGCAAAAATCTGATTCAGAGGCTGAAAAGGACTGCAGATGCTGTTGGATTCTGACCTCCCTGCACTCGAAGTGGATTTTCTAGAGCCACAGAAATCCAATTGGCGCGCTCTGAACGGCTTTAGAAAGTAGACATCCTGGGCTTTCCAGCAATATATAATAGTCCATACTTTGCCTGAGATTTGATGGCCCAAACTGGCGTTCCAAATCAGCTCAAAACTGCCCGACGTTAAACGCCGGAACTGGCACAAGAATGGTAGTTAAACGCCCAAACTGGCACAAAAGCTGGCGTTTAACTCCAAGAAGAGTCTCTACACGAAAATGCGTCAATGCTCAGCCTAAGCACACACCAAGTGGGCCCAGAAGTGGATTTTTATGTAATTTACTCATCTTTGTAAACCCTAGGCTACTAGTTCTCTACAAATAGGACCTTTTACTATTGTATTTTCATCTTTGGACGTCTAGTTCTAAGATCATGGGGGCTGGCCTCAAGGCCATGCCTAGACCTTGTTCTTATGTATTTTCAATGGTGGAGTTTCTACACACCATAGATTAAGGTGTGGAGCTCTGCTGTACCTCGAGTATTAATGCAATTACTATTGTTCTTCAAAAAAAAAAGGGAGGTAGCCACTGACAACGGTGAAACCCTACATACAGCTTGCCATGGAAAGGAGTAAGAAGGATCGGATGAAGACAGTAGGAAAGCAGAGAGACGGAAGGGACAAAGCATCTCCATACGCTTATCTGAAATTCTCACCAATGAATTACATAAGTATCTCTATCTTTATCTTTATGTGTTATTCATACATCATCCATAACCATTTGAGTTTGCCTGACTAAGATTAACAAGGTGACCATAGCTTGCTTCATAACAACAATCTCCGTGGGATCGACCCTTACTCGCGTAAGGTTTATTACTTGGACGACCCAGTACACTTGCTGGTTAGTTGTGCGAAGTTGTGATAAACAGTTGAGATTGCAATTGAGCGTACCATGTTGATGGCGCCATTGATGATCACAATTTCGTGCACCAGGAGGCAACCCAATTTTTATTTATCTAATCTTATTTTTATTTTTCCTTTGTGTTTTATTAGGTTCATGATCATGTGGAGTCATAAAATAAATACTAAAATTAAAAACAGAATAAAAAATAGCAGAAGAAAAAGCATACCCTGGAGGAAGGGCTTACTGGCGTTTAAACGCCAGTAAGGAGAATCTGGCTGCTGTTCAACGCCAGAACAGAGCATGGATCTGGCGTTGAACGCCAGAAACAAGCAGCATCCTGGCGTTTAAACGCCAGAAATACACCTTGAGGAGAGCTGGCGCTGAACGCCAGAAACAAGCATGGAACTAGCGTTCAACGCCAGAAACATGTTGCAAATGCGCATTGAACGTCCAAAACACGCATGAAGCTAGAGTTCAACGCCAGAAACAAGCATGAAGCTGGCGTTCAACACCAGAAACAAGCATCAATCTGGTGTTGAATGCCAGGATTCCATGCAGAGGGCATTTTACACGCCTCATTGGTGCAGGGATGATAATCCTTGACACCTCAGGAGCTGTGGACCGCACAAGATCCCTACCTACCTCAACTCACCCTCTCTCTCCTTTTTTCACACAATCCAATAAACACTCTTCCCCAAAACCCTTCACCAATCACCTCAATCTCTCTTTCCCATCACCTATTCACCACTCACATCCATCCACTCTTCCCCAAAAACCCCACCTACCTTCATAATTCAAAATCTCTTTCCCACCCAAATCCACCCTAAATGGCCGAAACTACTCCCTCTCCCTTCATTATATAAACACCTCTATTCTTCTTCATTTTTACACAACACAACCTTCTCTTCTCCTCCTTGGCCAAAACACAAACCTCTCTTCCTCTCCTCCATATCTTCTTCTTCTTCATCTATTCTTTCTTCTTTTGCTTGAGGGCGAGCAATATTCTAAGTTTGGTATGTTAAAAGCGTAGATTTTTTGTTTTTTCATAACCATTGATGGCACCTAAGGCCGGAAAAACCTCTAGAAAAGGGAAAGGGAAGGCAAAAGCTTCCACTTCCGAGTCATGGGAGATGGAGAGATTCATCTCCAAAGCCCATCAAGACCACTTCTATGAAGTTGTGGCCAAGAAGAAGGTGATCCCCGAGGTCCCTTTCAAACTCAAGAAAAATGAGTACCCAGAGATCTGACATGAGATCCAAAGAAGAGGTTGGGAAGTTTTGACCAACCCCATTCAACAAGTCGGAATCTTAATGGTTCAAGAGTTCTATGCCAATGCATGGATCACTAGGAACCATGATCAAAGTGTGAACCCGAATCCAAAGAATTATCTTACAATGGTTCGGGGGAAATACTTAGATTTTAGTCCGGAAAATGTGAGGTTAGCATTCAACTTGCCCATGATGCAAGGAGATGCACGCCCCTACACTAGAAGGGTCAACTGTGATCAAAGGTTGGACCAAGTCCTTATGGACATATGTGTGGAAGGAGCTCAATGGAAAAGAGACTCCGAAGGAAAGCCGGTTTAATTAAGAAGACTGGACCTCAAGCCTGTGGCTAGAGGATGGTTGGAGTTCGTCCAATGCTCCATCATCCCCACTAGCAACCGATCTGAAGTTATTGTGGATCGGGCCATCAGGATTCATAGCATCATGAATAGAGAGGAAGTAGAAGTTCATGAAGTCAACTCCCTTGAATTCTACAAAATAGCCAAAAAATCCTCCATCATGGCAAGGCTAGCTTTTCCTCATCTTATTTGCTATCTATGTTACTTAGCTGGAGCTATCATAGAAGGAGACATCCCCATTGAGGAGGATAAGCCCATCACTAAGAAGAGAATGGAGCAAACAAGAGAGCCCACTCATGGATCCCAAGAGACACATGAGGAAGCTCATCACCAAGAAATCCTGGAGATGCCTCAAGGGATGCACTTTCCTCCTAACAACTATTGGGAACAACTCAATACTTCTCTAGAAGATTTGAGTTACAATATGGATCAATTAAGGGTGGAACATCAAGAGTACTCCATCATTCTCCATGAAATTAGAGAAGATTAAAGAGCAATGAGGGAGGAGCAACAAAGGCAAGGAAGAGACATAGAAGAACTCAAGGACATCATTGGTTCTTCAAGAAGAAAGCACCATCATCACTAAGGTGGACTCATTCCTTGTTCTTATTTCTCTATTTGTTTTTTTTTTCGGTATTTTTGCTATATGTTTGTTTATGTTTTGTGTCTTTACTTCATGATCATTAGTATGTAGTAACTATGTCTTAAGGCTATGAATAATTCCATGAATTCTTCACCTCTCTTAAATGAAAAATGTCCCTAATTCAAAAGAATAAGAAGTACATGAGTTTCGAATTTATTTTTTAATTTAATTTAATTATATTGATGTGGTGACAATAATTTTTGTTTTTTGAATGAATGATACACGAAAAATTTGTCTAGAAACAAATTTTCTTTGGCAAGTGTACCGAATTGTCGTCAAGTAAAAACTCACTATAGAGTGAGGTCGAATCCCACAGAGATTGATTGATCAAGCAACTTTAATTAGAGGAATGTTCTAGTTGAGCGAACCAGAATTTGATTTGAGATTTGCAGAAAATTAAATAGCGGAAAAGTAAATAGCAGAAAGAGTAAATGCTAGAAATAAAGAGCTGAATGTAAATGGCAGAAAGTAAATTGCAGAATCTTAAATAGGAATGGGGGAAATGCTCATAATAGTAAATGGCAAAAATTAAAAAGAATGGGTAAGATCAGAAAAGGGGAGTTCATTGGGCTTAGGAGATGTTGCATTCTCCGGATCAAATTCATTTTCATCTCTTCCTCAATCAATGCATTCATTGATCTCCTTGGCAATCTTAAGTGATCAAATTCCAATTCCTTGGTAATCCAATCTCTCAAATCTTGATCAATAGCCAATTCCTTGGTCAATTGCTCATGACAAGAGATGAAGTATGGTCACTGATTATACCACATGCATTCCCAAATCAAGTATTGGTAGGATTATAGTCACATATCCATCCAAACCCAATTTGGTCCAGCATGAGAAACCATTTCTAGCATGATCTCTTCATTCCTCTTCCAAGGTTCCGAAGAGATCCAAATATGAATATTTTCTTTTCCAAGATAACTACCCAATTGGATGAAGATTGAAAGCTTTCTAGTAAAATCAAGAGAAAAGATAGAAGAAGAAGAATGAAAACTAATATTGATCCATCAAATTGCAGCAGAGCTCCCTAACCCAATGAAGGGGTTTAGTTGTTCATAGCTCTGGAAAATGAAAACAAAGATGGAGAATACATCATGAAAATAAAACTAGAAGTTGCAGAGAAAGTAAAATATAGAGAGTAATTCTATGCCCAAGGCTCCTAAAGTTTTCAACCCCCTATCTAATTCAAAGCTACTCCTATATATACTACTCTTCTGATCTTCTAGTTGGCTCTTCCAGTCTTGGGTATGGGCCTCTGGATCTTGAGTTTTAAGCAATTATCCTCTTTATTGGGCTTAGCTTTGCTTGCAGAGAGAAAATGTGAAGTAGGCAGGGTCTTTGGCTCAGGACGTTAGTGGTGTCAACGTTAAGTGAAAGTGTGGGTTCGAGAACGTTAGTGAAAATCACCTTTTTCACTAATGTTCCTAACCCAAATATGATCACGTTGACTTCAACGTTAGTGGCACTAACGTGAACTAACGTTGCCTCTTGGCCCTTCGCATACGTTATTGGGACTTATCTTTCCCAATAACGTGGTGAGTCACCCCTTCTCCTTACGTTAGATTCCACGTTAACTAGGTTAATGTGGCTTCTAACGTAGCAATGCCAATTCTTCGAGAGCATTAGTGACACTTACCTTTGTCACTAACGTTCCAATGTGCCCCTACTTCCCACGTTAGAGTCCACGTTAACTAAGTTAACGTGGCCTCTAACGTAGTCATGCTGGCCATCTCCAACGTTAGTGACAAAGGTGAATGCCACTAACGTTGGCTCATCATCTCTTTATCCACGTTAGCTTCCACGTTAACTAAGTTAACGTGAGAGTTAACGTGGCTCATGGAGGCTTGGCCAACGTTTGTAACAAAGGTGAATATCACTAACGTTGGCTTCTCTTTTTCTTTCCAACGTTAGAGTCCACGTTAACTAAGTTAACATGGCAACTAACATGGCCAATTATGAGCATGGTCCAACGTTAGTGACAAAGGAGAGTGTCACTAACATTGGCCTTGTTGTCTTCTTCCACGTTAGAGTTCACGTTAACTTAGTTAATGTGACTCTTAACGTGGGCTGTGATGGCTTCGAGGGCGTTATTGGCGATTACCTTTCTCACTAACTTTGCAAGCTAGCTCTCATTCCACATTAGAGGTCACGTTAGTTGAACTAACGTGAATGCTAACGTGGTTCTTCTTTGCTTTCTTTGTCCTGAAATCAAGCAGCAAAGTGCATCACAGTTCTAATCCAAGTCATGAGACATGTATCATCCAATTTGTCATATAATTCATGCAAAATTCTCATGAAATCATGTAAAATGCACAATGTATGCTTGAAACAAGATGTAAGTGAATATCTACCCAAAACTAGCTTATTTCTTAAGAAAATGCATGAAACTACCTTAAAAACAGTAAACAAATGTCAGTGAAACTGGCCAAAATGCCCTGGCATCATAACACCAAACTTAAAGCTTGCTTGTCCCTAAGCAAGTACTGGAACAAGAGAATGATGAATGGAATTCCAAGAGAAATGAGTCATTCTTGTGGAAGTCATGTCCCTGGTTTTATGGTGGTTTCATGCATAGCAACTTATGTTCATTCCTTCACTGGCTTTCAGACCTTTATCATGTCCTAGAATACTCACTTGATTGCATCCCATGAGACTTTTATTCATTGATCCTTTTGTTGTCATTTCAAGGCTTAATTGTGTTCTTAGGCTAAGTGCTCTGTAAGGGGGCAACTCTTTAGAATAAGCTTTCAGCCAACACTCCCGAACCAGTTGGTTCAAGGTGCTAGGTGTTGAAACACCCCTAAGGACTTACTTCCTTAAGTCTCTCCCCCATACATACACACCACAGGCACATGGTTTGTTTATTTTCTTTCCTTGAGGTCTTGGTGTCCAGCACCTCTTTGGGCTACTAAATGTTCTGTAGCAAAGATTGCTCTTGATAGTGGACTTTCAGCTGATAATCCCGGGTTAGCTAACCCAAGTTACTAGGTGATAAAGCACCCCTGAGATCTTAGTAATCCAAGCAGATCCTTGGTACAAGAACACCACAGACACATCCCTCAAGACTCAACCCCTTGGTGCCTAGCCTCTTTTCTTGCTATTTTTCTTTTATTCTTCAACTTTGATTGTTCTTTCCCTTTTTCTTATTAGGATCTTGTTATTTAGTTAGTCTCATGGGGTGTGTTCAAAGCATAGGATTCAGGACAGATAATTGTCTTCCCACCTTGTTGGTGAACCAACTTAGCTAACTTATGATTACACCACAAACTTAGGAACTTACTCCATAATATGAACTCCACTCTGGTCTTTTATAAAACACTTATTCTCTTTTCATTTGATTCAAAAGGACAAGCATACAATTAAGTAGGGAAAAGATGCAGTGACATTCAGACTAGCAAACATAGACCTAATTAATGAAAAGTTTAAAAGACAGATTTTTTTAAAAAAAAATTCAAACTATCATGGAAGCATGTTCTATTTCATACAAGATCTTCCTTATTTAAGGCATAGAAAAAGATGGACCAAAGAAGGAACTCCACCACCTTTTACTCATGTGGATGCCCATGCTCCCCTCCTTATTTGTCTTCTTTTTATCCTTCTTGGGTGCTTGAACTTCCACTCCCTTTGCTTTTTCCAATCAACTTCTTCCAAAAGCCAGCATCTTCCATCTTCTTCTTTAATATTTCTTTCTGCTGTTTCACCTTCCTTTCTTCTTGTTCTACAAAGTCTTTTTGGACCTCATCATATGTAGGGATGGCATAGTGTAGATGATGCATATGACTAGACATGTAATTCAACTTGGCTTGAGTGTTTACGTTGAGCTCCTCCCTATGTAGTTGCCGTCCTTCATTAAGTACACTAAACTCGTTGAATGCTTTCATTTGAGCTTGCTGCCGCTGGTTGAGTTCCTGCAAGCGCTTATCTTGACGCTCTTGTATTTCATTCACTTGGTTGATGGCTTGAGTAAGCTGGGAATAGTACTCTTGTTGCTGCTCCACTAGCTATTTTTGCCATTCCCTTTGTTGATTCATCCAATTTGTTAGCATTTCCTCTTGCCGATCCATTCTCTGAGATTGAAATTGTAGTTGTTGTTCTTGTCCTTCCATGTATATCCTTGATAAATCATCGATGGCTCCTCTGATGTGACCCAAGTTGATGTTAGTTGGGTCATGATATCTTTCTTGATGATACTCCATGGGTTGGGGTTCTCTATGGAGAGGCTCTTCCTCTTGTGCTTCTTCTGATGTCCTCTTCCTTAGATGGGGTCTTCTTTGTTGTTGGGCAGGTGTCACATAAGTCATACGCTGGAGCGTAATTAGCTTCCTAGGATTTACCCAATCTGGATTACTATCCTCAAAGACTACTTTGGCCTTTGTACACAATCTGAGATTGGTGCTGGGATACCAAAGCCTGGCACCCAAATCCATCTTCTTAGCTGATTCCTGAATCCCTTCAGCTATAAGTTCATGCACATTGATATCTCCTCCTTGTACTAGGCAATGTACCATAGTGGCTCGAGTAATGTTTACCTCAGAATTATTTGTGGCTGGGAGGATGGATCTCCTCACGGGTTCAAACCATCCCTTGGCTTCTGGGCTGAGGTCTCCTCTCTTGATGAACCTTGGTCTCCTATCCACATATCTTTCCCAGTCAGTTCCTATAACACATATGTCATTCACTATTTCTTCGAGTTCATCCTTGTCAGGGCTCTTGCTTATCCTTGCATGATAACTAGGCACATCAAAATGTGGTGATTTCAGTTGAAGAGTTCTTGTTATAGCATTTGGGCTAAAGTCCACCTCTTTTCCTCTTACGTAGCTTTTGAAGTTGGGGGCCTTGGTTTTATCCTCTCTGACCACGTTTGCATAGAACTCCTTTATGAGGTTTGCATTTATCCTCCCTTCTGGGTTTGTGAGCTTTTCCCAGCCCCTTTCTTCAATCTTCTCCCGAATCTGTGGGCACTCATCCTCATTGATTTGGAATATTAACTCAGGCAGTATCTTCCTACGCTTTATCCATTCAAATTCAAGCTCATGGAATGCACTTCTGAATCTCCCTGCATCGAACTGACGTTGCTCCATGGGTTCCTTTCCTTTTCTTCTCTTAGAGCTTGGAGATGCCATGATTGGGAGTTAATGTGTGATGGTGGTGAAGTTTGTGGACAGATAATGATTATTGGCGAGGTTGAAATAGAGTGGGACAGGGTATTTTTGATGCTGAGTTCCGGAAAGGAGAAGCACAAAAGAGGGGAATTTGGAATGTGAAAGGGGTATGGAGGGAGAACTACTTATATAGGGAAGTGGTGGGTAAATGAAGGGTTTGGATGGATGTTGTGAGTGTAAGATGGACGGATGGGGTTTAGCATGGAGAAAGGACAAGGATCATCAACTTTATGAAGAATTTTGTCCGGTCTTCAATGGTCTCATCCTTTTCAATGTTGCATGGCAACATTTTCCAATGCATCCCTCCTTGAGGCACGTGTGTAGTACCCTCCTTTTGTGATGTCCAAACCTTCCTTATTTAATTGTCCAATCAATTCCCTTCAATGCTCCTTTCCTTTTTCCTATAAAATAAAATAAAGAAAAACTAATAACATTGAAAAAGCTAAACTTTTCGGCAAGAGTAATAAGGAAAAAAAATTAGATTGCTTATTCAGGAATACCAACTAACCAACTAACTGTGTATCCTTATATGCACCTTGGTGGCATCATGGGTGACACCAAACCTAGTTTGTAGCAATGTGATGAAAAGGTTCTGTTCAAGGTTCCAAGAATAGCATGATCTAAATTGCATTCATGCTCTCTTGGTATGCCTTGAACACCAAACTTGTTCTTCACTATATACTGCATAATAAGGATTTCGCAAAGTGTTTGTCAAGGTTGGTTTGAAACTCATGAATATTGAATTATTCACTATTCTAAAAGCATATAAAACATGTGTTGCCTCCTGATGAATGAATTTTTGCCGGTATAGAAATTATCAAGTAATCAATCGTAGTATAGTCTAAACCAGTGCAAAATCCATCATCAAACAAATCTACAATCTATAATCGAGAGTATTAGTCCCGAGTCGTCTTCCCTTGGAATTGCCAAAATGTGCATCTTATTGAGTAGAAAGATTTGTTAAGGTTCTTTGAAAGTTTTAGCAACGTAGTAGGGAATAAGCAATCAATCATTAAAGGACTTGGCTTAGAGTTGGCACTTGAATACATTTCCTTATAATTCTTTCAATGAAGACAACAATTAGGCCTTGCCTCATTTAGTTATCCCCTAGGTGTAGAGGAAAGTCAAATGAAGGTAATCAACTTGAGTCACAAGTCCTAGCTTCACCTCATGGGAATCTAGCTTTTGTGCACTCCAAGTCAATTAGCAATCCCTAATTCCAAATCAACAATTGACACAACTATTCAACTTCTTCTAATGATCCAACCCTATGCCAAGTGAGGATTCTCTACTCCATAACTAGTGTTGACATTTTATCAAACATGTGATGAGCAAGAAAGAAAGTCATATTAAAATGAGAAGAAAAGTAGAATTAAAGGTATTGCAATACAAGGAATTAGCAACAATTGTCAAAGAGCAATAATGAGGGTCAAAATCTCAAAGTATTAATGAAATCCAAAAATCATAAAGTTGAATCCTAGATCCAAGGAATTTTGGCAATTACAACTACAACTTGAAATTGGAAAAGAAAACCTATTACATGAACAAAGTGAAGTGAAAGTTGCAATGGATCTCACCAAGGAGTGGGTGAAAATCCAAAATTTTTGATGAAGAAGAACCCTAGTAAGAACTTGAGTCCTCTCTCTCTTCCCACAAGAGTGAAACTCTCTCTCCAAAAAAATATCTCAAAAACTAGAAAATGAACTAAGTGTCTTTGACCCTTGCCCCCCTGGTCCTCTTAAACTTTTCCCGCCAATACACTCCCCAAAAATTAGGATCTCTAACCAACTCCATGCCTGAGTCACGTGACTTCTAAAAAAAAATCATATTCGAACATCGGCGCGTACGCGCAAGGTACGCGCGCGCGCCATAGGTGCATTTTGGAGTGTACGCGGAGGCGAGACGTACGCGCGCGCGCCCAAGAAGATCATGGCTTACCGCTACGCAAGCCGACTCGTGGCTTGACTTTTGGCTTCGGCTTCTAGTTATTTTATCCACGCGGACGCGTCAATTGCGCGCATGCGCCCATGCTGAGATTTCCAAGGCTTGATTCTCTTGCTCCCTTCCTTTACTCCCATCTTCCTTCTCTCTTCCGGTCCACTCCTGCCCTGTATTCTGGAACCACTTAACACACGAGTTACGGCATCGAATGGCATCAAGAGATAGGATTAGAAATGTATCTATTTTAGTGCAAAATAAGTATGTTTTCATCCATGGTGCAAAACTAGGAAAGGAATGCAAATCCTTGTATTTTCATACAGAAAGTGTGTGAAATCATTGATGAAACCCTTGAAATTAGCACGAGATAAACCTTCAAAATGGGGTTTGTCAACCTCCCATGAAGCGCTTCTTTAGCGTCACTAGCTTGACGTTTTTTTTTTCTTTATCAGGGAGGTTGATAGTGCTTCAAGTCTTCTCCTCTGGCCGTAGACCTATATCCATTGGTTGTATCAATGATCTCTACATGTTCCAAGGAGAGGACTCTGTTGATGGTGAAGACTTTAGGTAATTGAGATGGTACAGTGGGGAGATCAGGGGGGATGTCTGGAAAGTAAGCTGAGATTACTTTATCCCCTGGAGAGAAGTCCTCTGTAGGGATCTTCCTGTTCCTCCACCTCCTTGGTACCTTCTTCTTTTTTCCTTGCGATGTTGTCTTGCTCTTCATGACTTCCTCCTCTAAGGAAATGTTGTTGTTGGTCTCATATGATTCTGGTGGTTTAGGTTCCTCCTAATTTTCTTTGAGCTGTGGCAATTGTTGTTTGCCTTGTTCCTCAATCAATGGGATTCCCAGATGTGCTGGTTGTGCTTCAGTGCTTGTTTCTTCCTTTGGTATCTCACATTGATCTTTCCTTGGTTCATTGTTCTCTTGATCTGTTTCTTGTGAGCATTTGAAAACATTGAAGGTGAGCTGTTCATCATGGATCCTCAAAATTAGCTCCCCTGGCTCCACATTTATGAGTGCTCTGGCTGTAGCTAGGAATGGTCTTCCCAATATGATTGGGTGAGTGCGACTCTCTTCCATGTCCAATATGACAAAGTCTGTTGGGAGGAAGTATTTCCCAACCTTTACCAACACGTTTTCCACCACTCCTATTGCTTGTTTTTTAGTTTTGTCGGCCAGCCTGATGACTACATCTGTGGGCATTATCTCATTGATTTGTAGCCTCTTCATAAGGGATAAGGGCATTAAGTTGATGCTTGCTCCCAAATCGCAGAGTCCTTTATCAAACATGGTTTCTCCTATGGCACAGGGAAGGTAGAAACTCCCTGGGTCCTTTCTTTTTGTAGGCAACTCTGGTTGAATGAGAGCACTGCACTCCTTATTCATCACTATAGTTTGGCCTCCCTTGAGTGAGCTTTTCCTGGGAAGCAGCTCCTTCATATACTTGATGTAGTCCGGCATTTGTTGGAGGGTCTTGATGAATGGTATGTTTACATGGAGGGATGCAAACAAATCAAGAAACCTTGAGTATATTCTCTTCTCCACAGCACCATTGAGTAATTGGGGGAAGGGTGCATAGAGTCTCAGCAACTCCTGTTGTGAAATTTTGGGTTCTTGGTGATCTTTTTCCTGCTTCTCTGCTGAGATATCTTCAGGTTGTTCTGACAGCTTGTTTGGCTCGTCCTTGGTCTCCTGATCACATGTAGTGACCATCTTGCAATCTTCCCATCTTACTTTCTTTATTTCTCCTCTCGGATTTTTCTCCGTATCACTTGGGAATCCATCTGTAGGTTTGGGAATGTGCTCAGAGAGATAACCTACTTGAGATTCCAACCTCTTGATGGTGTCTCCCTAGTTCTTAAAGTTGGCTCGCACTTTGATGAGCGGATAATTTATACGCTTTTTGGCATTGTTTTCATATAGTTTTTAGTAAGTTTAAGCTACTTTTAGGGATGTTTTCATTAGTTTTTATGTTAAATTCACATTTCTGGACTTTACTATGAGTTTGTGTGTTTTTCTGTGATTTCAGGTAAATTTAGGTGTTGAGAGGGGTTATTATGTGAGTGTTGATATGGTCTAGGTGTGGCATGTTGGTGAGCTATGTTGCTGGGATTTGGACGTCTTTGATCTTGGCCTTGGTCTTGTTGATTTCCCCATCCAAAGTTGGGGTAGTTTTTCCATCCAGAGTTGTAAGTTTTGGAGTATGGATCATGGACTTGTCTAGGTGAGTTTCCCACATAGTTGGCTTGCTCCCAGTCACCTTCTTCTCCTATGTTTACTCCTTCTTGAGTTGGTGATGAAGTGATGGCTGCTGCAACTTGGTTCTCTTCCACCTTCTTGGTAAGATTTGCTAGCTGCTTGGTGATCATCTTATTTTGGGCTAACAGTGCATCCATGTGGTTCAGCTCCATTACTCCTCTAGTGTTACTTCTTTCAGAGGCATAGAAGTAGTCATTCTCAGCAACTGTTTCGATGACATCTATGGCTTCTTCAATGGTTTTCTTCTTATTTAAAGAGCCTCCTGATGAATGATCCACAGCCTTCTTTGACTCATAGGAAAGACCTTCATAGAAGATGTGACGTTGGACCCACTCATTAAATATTTCTGGTGGGCATCTCCTTGTTAGATCTTTGAACCTTTCCCAAGCTTCATAAAGTGTCTCCCCATCTTGCTGTCTGAATGTCTGCACTTCAAGTCTCAACCTATTGATCCTTTGTGGGGGTAAAACCTTGCCAAAAACTTGTTCACTACCTCTTCCCAATTAGTCAAGCTCTCCTTTGGAAAGGATTCAAGCCACTTGGATGCCTTGTCCCTGAGTGAAAAGGGGAACAAGAGCAGCCTATAGACATATGGGTGGACTCCATTGGACTTCACTGTGTCACAAATCCTCAAGAAGGTGGTCAAGTGTTGATTAGGATCTTCTTGAGCACCTCCTCCAAATGAACAATTATTCTGCACCAGGGTGATGAGCTTAGGTTTTAGCTCGAAATTGTTGGCATGTATGGTGGGTTTTTGAATGCTGCTTCCATAGTTTCTGGGATTAGAATTGATATAGGATCCTAAGACCCTCCTTTCTTGCCCAGCATGGTTGGCATGGCCTTGATTATGAGTCTCCTCTTCATGGTTGTTCTCCAAATTCTCTTCCATGTTGGGTTCGAAGTATTCTTCCTCTTCTTCAGCACCTACTACTCTTTTTCCTCTTGCTTCCCTCCTTAATCTAAGGAAGGTCCTCTCAGGTTTAGAATCAAAGGAAATTGAACCCCGCTTCTTCTCCCTATCATACAATCAGCAAGGCACAAGCAAGGAAATAAATGCAGAAACTATTCTTGTAAAAAAAATGCTGTTAATGTGAGTGATGCAATATATCAAACAGTTAGTGGGTAAGTGAAAAAGATTGTAAACAACTCGAATAAAAGGGTTAAAGGGATGGGAAGAAAAACAAATGAAACTGAAAGTAAATTGCTCAAACAGAATTCTAAATCAGCAGAATGAAAAATGCTCAATCTAATTATCCTCCAACTTAATAATTGTTGATACAAATCAATCCCCGGCAACAGCGCCATAAACTTGATGCACGGAAAATTCGTCTAGTAACAAATTTCCTTCGGCAAGTGTACCGAATTATCGTCAAGTAAAAACTCACTATAGAGTAAGGTCGAATCCCACAGAGATTGATTGATCAAGCAACTTTAATTAGAGGAATGTTCTAGTTGAGCGAACCAGAATTTGATTTGAGATTTGCAGAAAATTAAATAGCGGAAAGGTAAATAGCAGAAAGAGTAAATGCTAGAAATAAAGAGCTGAATGTAAATGGCAGAAAGTAAATTGCAGAATCTTAAATGGGAATGGGGGAAATGCTCATAATAGTAAATGGCAGAAATTAAAAAGAATGGGTAAGATCAAAAAAGGGGAGTTCATTGGGCTAAGGAGATGTTGCATTCTCCGGATCAAATTCATTTTCATCTCTTCCTCAATCAATGCATTCATTGATCTCCTTGGCAATCTTAAGTGATCGAATTCCAATTCCTTGGTAATCCAATCTCTCAAATCTTGATCAATAGCCAATTCCTTGGTCAATTGCTCATGAGAAGAGATGAAGTATGGTCACTGATTATACCACATGCATTCCTAAATCAAGTATTGGTAGGATTATAGTCACATATCCATCCAAACCCAATTTGGTCCAGCATGAGAAAGAATTTCTAGCATGATCTCTTCATTCCTCTTCCAAGGTTCCGAAGAGATCTAAGTATGAATAGTTTCTTTTCCAGGATAACTACCCAATTGGATGAAGATTGAAAGCTTTCTAGTAAAATCAAGAGAAAAGATAGAAGAAGAAGAATGAAAACTAATATTGATCCATCAAATTGCAGCAGAGCTCCCTAACCCAATGAAGGGGTTTAGTTGTTCATAGCTCTAGAAAATGAAAACAAAGATGGAGAATACATCATGAAAATAAAACTAGAAGTTGCAGAGAAAGTAAAATATAGAGAGTAGTTCTATGCCCAAGGCTCCTAAAGTTTTCAACCCCCTATCTAATTCAAAGCTACTCCTATATATACTACTCTTCTGATCTTCTAGTTGGCTCTTCCAGTCTAGGGTATGGGCCTCTGGATCTTGAGTTTTAAGCAATTATCCTCTTTATTGGGCTTAGCTTTGCTTGCAGAGAGAAAATGTGAAGTAGGCAGGGTCTTTGGCTCAGGACATTAGTGGTGTCAACGTTAAGTGAAAGTGTGGTTTCGAGAACGTTAGTGACAATCACCTTTTTCACTAACGTTCCTAACCCAAATATGATCACGTTGACTTCAACGTTAGTGGCACTAACGTGACCACTAACGTTGCCTCTTGGCCCTTCGCATACGTTATTGGGACTTACCATTCCCAATAACGTGGTGAGTCACCCCTTCTCCTTACGTTAGAGTCCATGTTAAGTAGGTTAATGTGGCTTCTAACGTAGCAATGCCAATTCTTCGAGAGCGTTAGTGACACTTACCTTTGTCACTAACGTTCCAATGTGCCCCTACTTCCCACGTTAGAGTCCACGTTAACTAAGTTAGCGTGGCCTCTAACGTAGTCATGCTGGCCATCTCCAACGTTAGTGACAAAGGTGAATGTCACTAACGTTGACTCATCATCTCTTTATCCACGTTAGCTTCCACGTTAACTAATTTAACGTGAGAGTTAACGTGGCTCATGAAGGCTTGGCCAAAGTTAGTAACAAAGGTGAATGTCACTAACGTTGGCTTCTCTTTTTCTTTCCAACATTAGAGTCCACGTTAACTAAGTTAACGTGGCCAATTATGAGCTTGGTCCAACGTTAGTGACAAAGGAGAGTGTCACTAACGTTGGCCTTGTTGTCTTCTTACACGTTAGAGTTCACGTTAACTTAGTTAACGTGACTCTTAACGTGGGCTGTGATGGCTTTGAGGGCATTATTGGCGATTACCTTTCTCACTAACTTTGCAAGCTAGCTCCCATTCCACGTTAGAGGTCACGTTAGTTGAACTAACGTGAATGCTAACGTGGTTCTTCTTTGCTTTCTTTGTCCTGAAATCAAGCAGCAAAGTGCATTACAGTTCTAATCCAAGTCATGAGACATGCATCATCCAATTTGTCATATAATTCATGCAAAATTCTCATGAAATCATGTAAAATGCACAATGTATGCTTGAAACAATATGTAAGTGAATATCTACCAAAAACTAGCTTATTTCTTAAGAAAATGCATGAAACTACCTTAAAAACAGTAAAGAAAGGTCAGTGAAACTGGCCAAAATGCCCTGCATTAATGAATGCTTGAACAGTGCATATTTTTTATCTTGTTGTTTATGAATGTTAAAATTGTTGGCTCTTGAAAGAATGATGAACAAAGAGAAATGTTATTGATAATCTGAAAAATCATAAATTTGATTCTTGAAGCAAGAAAAAGCAATGAATAGCAAAAGCTTGCGAAAAAAAATTTTGCGAAAAAAAGGGAGAAAGAAAAAGAAAAAGCAAGCAGAAAAAGCCAATAGCCCTTAAAACCAAAAGGCAAGGGTGAAAAGGATCCAAGGCTTTGAGCATCAATGGATAGGATGGCCCAAGGAAATAAAATCCAGGCCTAAGCAGCTTAATCAAGCTATCCCTAACCATGTACTTGTGGTATGCAGGTCCAAGTGAAAAGCTTGAGACTGAGTGGTTAAAGTCGTGATCCAAAGCAAAAAGAGTGTGCTTAAGAGCTCTGGACACCTCTAACTGGGGACTTTAGCAAAGCTGAGTCACAATCTGAAAAGGTTCACCCAGTCATGTGTCTGTGCCATTTATGTATCCGGTGGTAATACTGAAAAACAAAGTGCTTAGGGCCACGGCCAAGACTCACAAAAGTAGCTATGTTCAAGAATCAACATACTTAACTAGGAGAATCAATTAACACTATCTGAACTCTGAGTTCCTATAGAAGCCAATCATTCTGAACTTCAAAGGATAAAGTGAGATGCCAAAACTATTCAGAAGCAAAAAGCTACAAGTCCCGCTCATCTAATTAGAACTAATATTCATTGATATTTTGGAATTTATATTATATTCTTTTCTTTTTATCCTAATTGATTTTCAATTGCTTGGGGACAAGCAACAATTTAAGTTTGGTGTTGTGATGAGCGGATAATTTATACGCTTTTTGGCATTATTTTTAGGTAGTTTTTAGTGGGATCTAGCTACTTTTAGGAATGTTTTCGTTAATTTTTATGTAAAATTCACATTTCTGGACTTTACTAAGAGTTTGTGTGTTTTTCTGTGATTTTAGGTATTTTCTGGCTGAAATTGAGGGACCTGAGCAAAACTCTAATAGAAGGCTGACAAAGGACTGCTGATGCTGTTGGATTCTGACCTCCCTGCACTCGAAATAGATTTTTTGGAGCTACAAAACTCCAAATGGTGCACTCTCAATGGCGTTGGAAAATAGACTTCCAGAGCTTTCCAGCAATAGATAATAGTCCATACTTTATTTGAGATTAGATGACACAAACTGGCGCTCAACGCCAGTTCCATGTTGCATTCTGGAGTCAAACGCCAGAAACACGTCAAGAATCAGAGTTAAACGCCAAAAACACGTTACACCTTGGCGTTCAACTCCAAGAGAAGTCTCTGCACGTGTAAAGCTCAAGCTCAGCCCAAGCAGACACCAAGTGGGCCCCGGAAGTAGATTTTTGCATTAATTACTTACTTCTGTAAACTCTAGTAGCTAGTCTAGTATAAATAGAACTTTTTACTATTGTACCGGTGTCTTTTTGACCACATATTTGGATGCCTAGTTCTTAAACCAAGTCCTTCTCCCTATTTTCGAATTCATATCACATTTTGGCGGCTGGCCATTCGGCCATGCCTGGACCACCATCACTTATGTATTTTCAACGGTGGAGTTTCTACACACCATAGATTAAGGATGTTGAGCTCTGCTGTACCTCGAGTTTTAATGCAATTACTACTATTTTCTATTCAATTCAGTTTATTCCTGTTCTAAGATAGTCGTTGTACTTCAACTTGATGAATGTGATGATCCGTGACACTCATTATCATTCTCACCTATGAACGCGTGACTGACAACCACCTCTATTCTACCTTAGACCGAGCGCATATCTCTTGGATTCCTTAGTCAGAATCTTTGTGGTATAAGCTAGAATTGATGGCGGCATTCATGAGAATCCGAAAAGTCTACACCTTGTCTGTGGTATTCTGAGTAGGATTTAAGGATTGAATGACTGTGACGAGCTTCAAACTCGCGATTGTTGGGCGTGATGACAAACACAAAAGAATCAATGGATTCTATTTTGACATGATCGAGAACCGACAGATGATTAGCCGTGCTGTGACAGAGCATTTGGACCATTTTCACTGAGAGGATGGGATGTAGCCATTGACAACAGTGATGCCCTACATACAGCTTGCCATGGAAAGGAGTAAGAAGGATTGAAGGAAGGCAGTAGGAAAGCAGAGATCCAACAGGGACAAAGCATCTCCATACACTTATTTGAAATTCTCACCAATGATTTACATAAGTATTTCTATATTTATTTTCTGTTTATTTATTATTATTATTCGAAAACTCCATAACCATTTATTATCTGCCTAACTCAGATTTACAAGATGACCATAGCTTACTTCATACCAACAATCTCCGTGGGATCGACCCTTACTCACGTAAGGTTTATTACTTGGATGACCTAGTGCACTTGCTGGTTAGTTGTGCGAAGTTGTGAAGAAAGTGCTGAGTTAGTAGATGCGCATACCAAGTTGAATACCATTATTAGAGATCACAATTTCGTGCACCAATAGCCTCTAATATGTGCTTCTGGACTTGGATCTGGGCCAAAAAAGGGTTCAGAAATCACTAGGAGCATTTTCTGCAATTTTTGCACGTGCCGTCTGTCACGCGTCCGCGTCAATTGTGTTCTGCTCAAGGCATGCGTGCGCGTCGTCCATGCGTGCACGTTGTTTGTGTTTTGTGCTAAACACACGTCCGCGTCGTCCATGCGTTTACGTCGCTGCTTTTTCTTCAAAACTCCATTTTTGTGCTTTCCTTCTAGTTTTGTATGTCTCCTTTTTGTCCTCTAAATCATTCCTGCCCTATGAAACCTGAAAATACTTAACACACAAATCACGGCATCGAATGGTAATAAAGGATAATTAAATTTAATATTTTTAAAGCATAGGAAACATGTTTTCATATATATCATAAAACGAGGAAGGAATAGTAAAACCATGCAATTTACATGAATAAGTGGGTGAATATTTGATAAAAATACTCAATTTAAGCACAAGATGACTCATAAAATAGGGGTTATCAACCTCCCCACACTTAAAGAATAGCATGTCCTCATGCTAAATCCAAGAGAAAAGATTAAAGGTAAAATGGTGGAATCTTATGCAATGCAATCTATTCTAAATGCAAGCTACCTAAATGAATCATGCACTTCTAGTTATTATCCACCTATATATATAGAGCTTACATGTGGTTAATTTGCTTCATATCTTCAAGGAATCATATATGTACAATTAACGCCAAACCATATTAAAACATGTTCACAATTGAGTTGGGTTTAAAAATAATTCACAATCTTGCAATAGAATTAACAATTTAAATATGGATATGTCGGATTGAGCCATTGAACCCTCACTGGATTTGTGTTTACTCTCTAGTCACTCAGTATTTGGGGTTAATCACTCTATTCTTTTCTATTCATGCTTTCTAAAACCTTGTTCTTCATCTAACTAATCAACAAATATATAATGTATACATACAAACATCATGAGGTCTTATTCAAGGTTGTAATGGGGCCAAGGTAAAGGTAAGGGTATATATATGGTTAAGTGAGCTATAAATTGAATCCTTGATTAGTCTAAGATCTCACATAACATATACATACTTTATAAAAATTCAAAATTATCCTGGTCTTCCAATAATTTTTTCCATTTTCTGTCACATACTCATGTACTAATTTTATTTTGATTTTTATTTCCATGTGCATTGATTTCTACTAAATTTATTATTGGGGTAATTTTGTCCCATTATCTATTTATGTAACTAAAAGGTCTTTTTTTTAACATAAACATATATCAATGCACATGGTGTTTTAGTTTAATTTGGTTTCACATGAGCATGTTCCCAAGTTTCTGATTATTCTTATTAATTTTGATTCTTTCCTATCAACCCATGTTCCCATGTTTTCCCACACTTAGTGGATACACAATCTCCTATCTTAAGCTAACCAAGGATTCAACTTGGGATTTTTAATTTGTTTTTCTACTTAAGGCTAGTGATATGGTTATAGAACAGAAGGGGGTTAAAAGGGCTCAAGGAGGCTAACAAGGGTGATGTTGGAGGTAGGCTTAGTTGGGATAAGTGAGGGAAAATTTAAATAATGGCTTCAATCATATGTGGGTATGTATCTATATTCTATATTGGACATATCGATTGGAACAAAGTAAAGATTACAAGCATAGAAAAGAAGTGCGAAACACACAAGAATGAAATTTATGGTTGGATGTAACCATACAATTAAGCTCAAAACTCACAGGTTGTGTGTTCTTTGGGTCAGAAATCATATATCAGTTATGTCTGTCACGCAAGTAGAAATCAACAGTTTTCATTTAACTCAATGTGAATCTTAAGGTGGCCCTTAAAATCTTAGTGTTCTTCCTTGAAGAAATGTTGTTAACTAACTCACATTTGTTGCTATATATATATAAGGTGTGTGGATTGTTTTGATTCTATTACACTAAAGTTTCTAGTTTACTCTTTTATTTTCAATTAAACCAACTTATCATATGCTAAAAGGGTAAACTATACTAATTAATCCACATATTCTATAACTAATAAGCTAAAATTGCAAATTAAGCTAAATATCTAAGATATATACAGCCCAAAGTGCAAAATGCAAAAATAAAATAAAAATACAGCAAAAGCAAAAGAAAAATGTGCAAGTACTAAAAGACAAAATAAAATAAGATAAAGTAAAAATAAAATAAAATAAAGTACAGAAAAATAAACAAAATAAGATAGAAGAGTCTGTAGTGGTTCCAAAAAGATTCGCCAGAGATGGCGACCTCCCCACACTTAGATTATAGCATCGTCCTCGATGCTCTATCAAGCTGGGTGTGAAGAAGTGTCATCTTCGGAAGGGTGTGCTGGTGCTGTTTGTATGGGCTCTGGCAGTGAAAGTGTTTGAGGCTCTGCCGGTATAGGTGCCTGTGGGTCCGCTGGCTGTGTCAGCTGAGGCTCCTCATGCTGGGGCTCTGCCTGCTCAGCCTCTACTCGTACATCCTTTTCCTGGTCATCCACCTCTTCCTCAGATGGCTCAGATGGTGTGTCAGGCTCGGAGGGGATGTCAGTGTGGCCAGACCGGATCATCAACTTCAAATGCTCATAGCGGCGCTTGCTGTGACGCTCAGACCACTCATATCGCTGCTGGTTGCGACGTTCCATCTGGTCCAGGAGCTCAAATAGATGGTGCACAAGGTGGTAGATGGGCTCGGGAGCAGGTGATGGTGCAATGGTGGTAGCTGGGGTAGTAGATGCTAAAGGGGCACGTCAGCTCGGCGGCCTAGCTGGGTGATCAGATAAGGGAAAGGGAGAGTGCCTCTAACATGGACCCTGGCCATATAATACCTGATGAAACGTGGAAGATATAGGTCCTTACCCTCCATCACACACCAAATGAGGGTGATTATAGCAGCGGGCACCTCTGTCTCTTGAGTGCTCGGCATAATGTAATTACTCAGAATCTGCTGCCAAAGCCGAGCCTCATCATTCAAATATATCAGCTTGATTCCTTTAGGCACCACTGTATTCTTTCCTATGACCCATGGGGTAGCAGGATCAAGGGCTATTCTCTGCTTGACTGCGTCCTAGTTAAATCGCATAAATCTCATATCCTCTTTAGCCTTTTGGTAACCGTCAGGCTGATCTGACTTAGGCAGAAGCTGGAGAATGTCCTCAATAGCTTCCTCAGTGATCAAGATCTGCTTCCTTCTGAGGTGCACTGCATCCAGGGAAGTCTTGAAATAGTTGTAGTAAAATTCTCTGACCCACGAAGAATTAACTTCATTCAAGTTTCTTTCCAAGAAGAACTAGTCTCTCTGTTTTATCTGTTTAGAGGTGTACTGGGCGAGTTCTTTTGGAATTTTAAGAGTCCATTCCAGATACAGGTTCCTGGAAGTCGTAAATATTAGATACTTGAGCTCACAGTATCTGTTGGCAAACTTAACGGGGTCTGTAGCAGTCACCATCTGATCGGCCTTTTCCTGTGGGGTAAAATACTTTTCCCGCCAGGAATCGTCGTGGAGGATATCTAAAATAGTTCTGGAGGATTTGCCACTTTTTCATTTGCTTGTAGTAGCCTTGCCTTTTCCTTTACCTTTGGGATCAGACAACTTGAAAAGCAGAAGTAGCAGGATATAATTGAAGAACGAAGGCAGGAAAACAAGTAGGCAAGTAGGATTTATCAATATAAGCACAAAGGCAAAAAAGTAGTAGAAGAATGAAATGAGTGAAATATACTAACAGTTTGGATTGCATTCGAGTTAATAGTCTGAAAATAAAAATCACAATCCAAAATATATTATAAGTGGAATTCAAGTGAATTAGGAAAAATAGTAATCATGCCTTGAGTTAGAAAGTTAAAGTAGTTAGGGAAAAAGAGAAGTCAAAAAGTTAAAATGGTTAGTAGGTGAAAAGGAAGTTAGAAAGTTAAAGCAATTAGTTAGTACAAAGAAAGTTAAAGTAAGTGGCATGATAATGGGTTTCATAGTTAACAATAAATTCACAAATTTAAAGAACAATCAACTCGTATTCAAGCAAAGATTTCAGTTTATTGATGATAATTCAGATAGATAAAAGAATTGAAAAATTAAAATGAAATCATCAATAATGCAATTTATTAACCAGGGAACCAGAAAGAAATAAGAATGTTAGCCCATGCATTCATGAATTGGTTTGGTTATAGCCAATTAGAGAAATATTCTAAATTGCCAAAACCAATACATGAATGGAGTTGAGTGAAACAATTTGCTGAAAAAAATTGGGCAGTATTTCGGCTAAAATTGGATGTTCCCAGGTAATAAACAGCAAGAAAATCAGTTTGTATGTCATTAAATAGTGCTGAAAAGATTAACAAATAGCAAGAACATTAGAGAACAGTTTAACAGTAGCATCAAACATGAAAGAACAACATATGAACAGCATCATCATCACAGCAAATTCAAAATTGCAAAATAGATAAAATAGGTAACAAGGACGGTGCAATTATCAGGCCTAAATCTACTAACCACATCCTAGCTACCTAACCACCTAAAATCCACTATAATCATGCATCTCTAACTATCCTAATTTGAACAAAAACTGAAAAAATATGCAACTTATTAACTATGGCAGAGGAAATGGTGTTCAGCGGAACCTGGTGTGTGTATGAACAAGGATTAGGGAACAGAGAGATGGTGGTGGTGATGCGCGGTGCTGGGAGGTGGCACGGTGGCGGTTTGGCAGTGGAGCAAGGCGGTTCGGTGGTCGGGTTAGGGTTATAGAGGGGAATG
>NC_029780.3:63354176-63391546 GCF_000817695.3 Arachis duranensis | reverse complement strand
AGAGGGAGAAGGCAAGTCCTGGTCGGTGATGGTGGTGGCGGCGGTCCTGGTCGGCGATGGTGGTGGTGGCTCGGTGAAGATGGGGCGGTGGTTATGTGGTGGTTGGGGGAGGAGAAGAGAGAGTGCAGAGGGTGGTTGGGGGGAAAGTGACGCGAATTGGGTTAGGGTTTCGCGTAGGTTGGGTTTAGAGGATTCAAATCCACGCGAACGCGTGGTGCACGTGATCACGTGACTGAGGTGGAAAAGGAATGTCGCGAACGCGTCATTAACGCGATCGCGTGAGTGAAGTGATGCGTCCGCGTGAAACAAGCGAACGTGTCGCTTGGAATTGTGCTAAACGCATAATTTCAGCGTCATTTTGGCGCAACACTTTGTGTCCATTTAGGGGGGCAATAATGTTCACGCGACGCGTACGCGTCGCCCACGCTTTCGCATGGTGTGTGTGAAGTGAAAGTGATGCGTTCGCATCATTGACGCGAACGCGTGGCCCAATTTGTGCCTAATGCACACCAGCCGCACGATTCCAGCCCATCTTTCTGGGTGTTGGATGTTTACGCCGATTACCATTCGACGACCATGCGTGGCGTGCGCGCTCGTGTGGATTATCAAAAACAAACAAAACGAAATAAAATTGAAAATGGAACGATCATGCCACGGTGGGTTGTCTCCCACCTAGCACTTTTGGTTAAAGTCCTTAAATTGGACATTTGATGAGCTTCCTGTTATGGTAGCTTGTGCTTGTATTCATCCAAAAATCTCCACCACTGTTTGGAATTCCAACAGCCTCCGGGGTCCCAAACAAGGCATGTAAAGCCCTTGAGCGGTTTCGAACAGGTTCTCAGGCTTCTGGGGTGTTGAATGTCAGAACAGATTCTAAGATCCCAAACTTTGCTTTTGCACCCGTCTTTGTTTCGATTTATATTTTTCCAACCAGGTGGTTTGGAAGTTGTATTCTCACTAAGATGACCAAACATCTTCCGAGACCCAATTAATCGAACTCTGTACTAATCCTTGCTCCTCAAATTGAAGTGTGAAACCTCATTGAATCTTGCATACAAGCTCTGAGTGCGAGTCATTTCTCTTTTACTCTTAAAGCCGCAAAGAGCTCTAAGCTGGCCATCTTTTTCAAGTAAACCATATTCAAGTGGAAAAGTAAAGATAAAAGCTAAGGATTTTACCCGCTTGAAGTTTGTATTAGGCTGTAATGGCCTTGGGATAGGTGTTTCCAGTGGTTTTGCAAGCTCTACTCCCTTGTAGTCTTCTGTGAATTCTTCCACTTTTTTGTGAATTTCTTCAACTGCAACCACGTCTTGATCAAAGTCTTTGATTTCTTCCTCATCACTCAAGTCATAAGTTGGAGGTTAAGAAAAGTCTACCTCAGCATCGTCTTCGTATTCACTTGAGGAAGGTTCTTTTGTCTCAAAGAAGTCACTTGCGGATGTAAGTTCATTACTAGGAGAACTTATCTCATGATTAGCATTATCAAGAAAACTCGTGCCTTGGGTTATTCCATCTAGTTCTTCATAAGATACCTGCTTTGAGGGTTGTGCACTATCCTCCTTAGCATCAATTGCAACGTCCTTAATGGAATTTTCCACAACTCTGGATTCGCATGGAGGTTCAGCGTCTCCTAAATTTTAACTAATTTTTCCTCTGCAACTATTATGGCTTCCTCCACTTGTTCCAATACAAAGCCATGTTCCTCATTGTCCACCGGAGTTTCTGGTGTCTCCTTCATGCTACGCTCTTCTTTCGATTCTCCACATGTAGCCATGGGAGTACTTTAAGTGCTCAGATGTTGGGAAGCTAATTGATTTACTACCTCGATTAAGGCGGTCACGAATTCTAGTACATCCCTTTTCATCTTCGCTTGCCCTTGAAGAAGACCACTGATGAGCGGATAATTTATACGCTTTTTGGCATTGTTTTTAGGTAGTTTTTAGTAGGATCTAGCTACTTTTAGGATGTTTTCATTATTTTTTATGCTAAATTCATATTTCTGGACTTTACTATGAGTTTGTGTGTTTTTCTATGATTTCAGGTATTTTCTGGCTGAAATTGAGGGACCTAAGCAAAACTCTGATAGGAGGCTGACAAAGAACTGCTGATGCTGTTGGATTCTGACCTCCCTGCACTCGAAATGGATTTTTTGGAGCTACAGAACTCCAAATGGCACGCTCTCAACGGCGTTGGAAAGTAGACATCCAGAGATAGTAATATATAATAGTCCAAACTTTATTTGAGATTAGACGATGTAAACTGGCGCTCAACGCCAGTTCTATGCTGCATTCTGGAGTCAAACGCCAGAAACACGTCACGAACCAGAGTTGAACGCCAAAAACACGTTACAACTTGGCGTTCAACTCCAAAAGAAGCCTCAACATGTGTAAAGCTCAAGCTTAGCCCAAGCACACACCAAGTGGGCCCCGAAAGTAGATTTCTGCATCAATTACTTACTTCTGTAAACCCTAGTAGCTAGTCTAGTATAAATAAGACATTTTATTGTTGTATTAGGGAGGCTCGATCCTGGATTGTATTTTTGATCCGGTGATTACATTTTGGGGGCTGGCCATTCGGCCATGCCTGGACCTTCATCACTTATGTATTTTCAACGGTGGAGTTTCTACACACCATAGATTAAGGGTGTGGAGCTCTGTTGTACCTCAAGTTTTAATGCAATTACTACTATTTTCTATTCAATTTAGTTTATTCCTGTTCTAAGATATTCGTTGCACTTCACCATGACGAATGTGATGATTCGTGACACTCATAATCATTCTCACCTATGAATGTGTGACTGACAACCACCTCTGTTCTACCTTAGACCGAGCACATATCTCTTGGATTCCTTAATCAGAGTCTTTGTGGTATAAGCTAGAATTGATGGCGGCATTCGTGAGAATCTGGAAAGTCTAAACCTTGTCCGTGGTATTCCTAGTAGCATTCAGGGATTGAATGACTGTGACGAGCTTCAAACTTGCGATTGTTGGGCGTGATGACAAACGCAAAAGAATCAATGGATTCTATTCCGACATGATCGAGAACCGATAGATGATTAGCCATGCCATGACAAAGCATTTGGACCTTTTTCACTGAGAGGATGGGATGTAGCCATTGACAACGGTGATGCCCTACATACAGCTTGCCATGGAAAGGTGTAAGAAGGATTGGATGAAGGCAGTAGGAAAGCAGAGATTCAAAAGGAACACAGCATCTTCATACGCCTATCTGAAATTCCCACCAATGATTTACATAAGTATTTCTATCTTTATTTTCTGTTTATTTATTATTATTATTTGAAAACTCCATAACCAATTATTATCTGCCTAACTGAGATTTACAAGATGATCGTAGCTTGCTTCTTACCAACAATCTCCGTGGGATCGACCCTTACTCACGTAATGTTTATTACTTGGACGACCCAGTGCACATGCTGGTTAGTTGTGCGAAGTTGTGAAGTTATGTTTTGACCATGGTATCATGCACCAAGTTTTTGGCACCATTACCAGGGAGATAACGAACATGAATGCCATTATCAGAAATCACAATTTTGCCTATCAACCACGAAGGATGTTATCCATTGGAGATTGGGGTGGATATGAGGGTTCATTGTTTGGGAGGAAGGGTTCATAATACGGAGGTAGTTCTTCTTGACAAGGATATGGAGATGGTGAATATTGAGGTGGTGGCTCTGGGTGTGGTTCATATGGTGGTTGGTGTAGTGGATAAGGATTAGGGTCATATGGAGGTGAATGGTTGTAGGTGGCTTGTAAGTATGGTGGTTCAAATGTATGTTGTGGAGGTGTTTCATAAGCATAGGGTGGGGCTTGTTGGTAACTACAAGGTGGTCCACCATATCTATCATCTTGGTACGCACCTCGGAATGGCTCTTCACCATAGTAATTCAGTGGAGGTTGGTTGTCACGAAAGGGTCCACCATAACTATTGTCCTGGTATGCATCACATAGTGTTTGTTGGTGATAGCGCGTTGGAGGGGGTTGCTGCTAAGAGGGCTGATCAAATCCTTGTGGCTCCTCCCATCTTTGATTCTTCCAATCTTGATACCTGATCTCATTGTAGCTTCCATTCCTTACAACAATATTGGAATCAAACTTGAAGCCAGAGGGGTGAGTATTCATAGTAGTTAATAAAAATTAAAAATAAAAACAAATAAACAAGCAAAAGCAAATATTTACAATAACCAATAATAAGGTACACATTTGCAATTCCCCGGCAACGGCACCATTTTGACGAACTGGAATTAATTCTTCACAATTTCCATGTTTGTGGTCAATGACTAGGATAGGACACCTTGAATCTCAACCCTTGTCAACAGGTTCTTTTTTACCATTTGAATTCCCTTTTCATTGATTACTTGCTTTGAGTTTAATTCCTTACATGCTTGACGAACTGAATTCCTGTGCAGTCTAGAATTTTCACAAAATAAATCCTCGTTGCAAGTATAGCTTCTAAACCGGCAAGGAATCCCTTTCGTACAAAAGCTTGGTTGTCACAAGTAACAAAACCCAATAAAATTTATAACCGAAATATTTAAACATCGGGTCGTCTCTCAAGGAATTGCAGGGAGGTATGATTTATTATTGGTTAAAGAAAACATTATAATTTTGGGTTTTTAAAATAAGGAACAGGTTATTAAATGGCAAGGAAAATAAATTAATAATTATAAAATCTCTTAGCAAGGTATAAGAAATTGAAGTCCTATCCTAGTTATCTTTATCAGGTGTGATGAGGATTGGACTCTGCTCCCACTTTAGTTACCCTTACGAAATAAAGAAAAGTCAAGCGGACTAATTAATTTGATCCTCAAGTCCTGGTCAACTCCTATGGAAATACTAGAGTTATTGGAGTACAAATTAATCAGCAAAGAATTCCAATTTCAATCAACAGCTGAGTTTGATAACTCAAGTGTTACTAATTACTCAACCAAGGCCAAAGCGTGTAAAAAGCTAAATTAAAGTCATAAATATGAATTACCTCAAATTGCATAAATAAGAGAAATCAAGTCTGACATAAGGGTTCATAAATTAAAGTAATACAATAAATAAAAGTAGAAAATAAATTAAAGGAACATTGAACATGTGATGAAGAGAAGTAGTCTAAACATAATAGAAATCCTAAATCCTAATTCTAAGAGAGAGGAGAGAACCTCTCTCTCTAAAAACTACATCTAAAAACAAAAAATTGTGAATTTGTATCAATTGTTGTTGATGAATGGATGGATTCCCCACTTTATAGCCTCTAATCTGTGCATCTAGACTTGGATCTGGGCCAAAAGAGGGTTTAGAAATCGCAAGGAGCGTTTTTTGCAATTTCTGCACGTGGCATCTGTCACGCGTACGCGTGGGTCACGCGTTCGCGTCATCTGGAGTTTTGCTCTTCCATGCGTCCGCGTCAATCATGCGTCTGCGTCAATTGCGTTTTGCTCAAGGCATGTGTCTGCATCGTCCATGCGTGCGCGTCGTTTGTGTTTTGCGCTAAGCACGCGTCCGCGTCGTCCATGCGTTCGCGTCGCTACTTTTTCTTCAAAACTCCACTTTTGTGCTTTCCTTCCAGTTTTGTATGTCTCCTTTTTGTCCTCTAAGTCATTCCTGCCCTATGTAACCTGAAAACACTTAACACACAAATCACGGCATCGAATGGTAATAAAGGATAATTAAATTTAATATTTTTAAAGCATAGAAAACATATTTTCACATATATCATAAAATGAGGAGGGAATAGTAAAACCATACAATTTACATGAATAAGTGGGTGAAGATTTGATAAAAACACTCAATTTAAGCACAAGATGACTCATAAAATAGGGGTTTATCAATGCTTCTTTACTTTCTTGTCATTCAATTTTCTTGTTTATTGTGATCCAAAACTCCTTTTTTTCATAGCCAATAAATTAAGCACTTGATTGCAATTTCTAAGGAGAACGACCTGAGATTCTAATCCCAGTTATTTTGGTTTGTATTGTGACAACCTTTTAAACTTTGATTGAGGGTTACTCGTTGGTCTAGACTATGCTTGCAACGAGATTCTTTTATTGAGAAATTCTAAACCGGTATTAATCCTTACATCACTAATTTATTGGTTATATGGCCAAACCCGACATGTTTGGTAGTGAACCATGGACAGTCCCTCTATGCATGCATCCCAAGAGTCTATGCATATATATGATCATTCATTTATCATCTTATTGAGGGATTCCAAAAGGTTAACAGAGTATCGAGTCTCAACCTAAAGCAAGTGGGGGCAAACCACTGCATCTACCCAAGGAAACTTGTACGCCGTCTGGATCTTTCAATCATAATTCATCAATATCATCATCACCCTTATTTGTATCTCATACCATCATAATTCATCATTATCATCATTATTATTCATATCTCATACAGCATTACCCAAGCCTCATTAATTAAATTATTCACTTCACAAATCTCCTTCAATGTTAACCTAACTTCCTCAATAGGTTCGCTCTCTTTCTTAAGCCTGACATTAGCTATCAGACCTTAAACAGGGATTACAGAGGTTGGAAAGCAAGAAAAATGGTTATAAACACAAAAATACAACTTTGGTAAAACAGGGTGGTCATGTGTACGCATGCCACCCACATACGCATGGTTGGGATTTTAAAAATGGCGCATACACGGACACCTTCAGCTTTCGTGAGAAGTTTTAGACAGCAAGGTTGGCTCGCATTGTGTGGCACTTGCCATGTACACAAGATCTCAAAAATTACCATTCTCACGTACGCATGGCCTCCGCGTACGCGAGAGTAGTGCCATGGACTCGCATACGCATGACATTCCCCGTATACACATGAATGTGAATTTCTCCAAAAAGCTATTAAGTTCAGAAAATCAGTTTTGACACTAAACTTATGCACAACTTTTTCGTTAAAAATTATTTTTAGTCCATTCTATGAAATGTTATAAACTTTATGGAAGACAAGTTTCGCAAGATTTGGGGTCTGGAAGCCAAGTTATGGCCCGCTAAAGTTGGTCAAAAATAAGTTTTACCAAAACTTACAAATCCTCTAATTTTTTGAAATTCTCAATTCATAACCAATCAAACCACAACAAAATTAATACCAATTACTCCTAACCATTATCATATACTTCTCAGTCACTCCACAAAAATATGAACACTTAAATTATTCAATATAGAAGAAACTAGCTTGGGCATATGAATATTAGAAGGCTAAAATAATTATTTTGCTCAACACATTTCAACTTGATTGTTTGAGGTTTTATTCTAGAGAAACATTATGAAATCTTTACAAATTGTTTAGAATCTTGAAGAAGAAAAAGTCATCAATCAATAATTAAGTAAGAAGGGGTAAAGAAAGAGAAGCTGAAGGCTCTGAGCACAATAGACTAATCTAAACCATTAGTCAAGTGCTTGTGGTATTTATGCACCAAGTGGTAAAACATGAAAACAAAATACTTATAGTCAAGGCTAGGCTCAAAAGTGCAAAGCATTCCCTTAAGTTCAAGGTTCTGAGCATCAATGACTAGAAAGAAGAGAAAGAACAAATATAAGGCTCAAAGAGTCCTCTAGTCACATGCTTGTGGTACTTATGTACCAAGTGGTAAAACTTGATAACAAAGCACTTAGAGTCAAAGCTAAACTCATGGTGCAATGCACCCAATAAGCTAAGATAAGAAAGAAAAGAGAAAGACAATAAGCTTTCTTCAAGGTAGGAATATTAGAAAAGATTTCATAATATGAACAAGATAGGAACCTTAATACTTAGAATTCTTTTATGAATGATGCATGCTTAAGTGAAACAGCTAACCTAGAACATTAAGAAATGCTAATCTCCACACCCTGGATTTTCAAGATTGAATCTTTATGGTTGATGTACATGATTTCTCATTTGCTTGAGGACAAGTAAAGTTTCAAGTTTGGTGTTATGATGCATGTGCATCATGAGTTGTTTTTCTTTGTTATTTCATATAGAAAGTCAATGAACTATGTGGTGCACGGAATTGTGATTTACACTTTTCACAGCTCCGGTGCCACTATCTAGCAAGTGCACTAGGTCGTCCAAGTAATACCTTACGTGAGTAAGGGTCGATCCCATGTAGATTGTCGGCTTGAAGCAAGCTATGGTTATCTTGTAACTCTTAGTCAGGATATCAATAATAATTCTTAGTTTTATTTGTAAAAAGTAAAAGAATATGAAATAAATAATACTTGTTATGCAGTAATGGAGAACAGGTTGAGGTTTCGGAGATGCTCTACCCTCTGAGTTTCTGCTTTCCTACTGCCTTCTTCTTCAAACACGCCTGGCTCCTTCTATGGCAAGCTTTATGTTGGTGGATCATCATTGTCAATGGCTACCATCCGTCCTCTCAGTGAAAACATATCCGCTACGGTTTTCCGCATGGCTAATCATCTGTCGGTTCTCACTTGTGTTGGAATAAGATCCATTGATCTTTTTGCACATTGTCACTGCGCCCAACAGTCGCGAGTTTGAAGCTCGTCACAGTCATCCCTTCCTAGATCCTACCCGGAATACCATAGACAAGGTTTATACTTTCTGGATCTCAAGAATGCCACCAATTGATTCTAGCCTCAACCACGAAGATTCTGGTCTCATGGATTCGAATTCTCTGTTATCAGGAAAGGTCAACAAACTCGTGAGTCAAGAGTCCAAGAGATACACACTCAAGCTGTCGCCCAATGACTACGTTGAGCTCAGATAGAACGGTAGTGGATGTCAGGCACGCGTTCATAATTTTGGGAATGATTATGAGTGTCACGAATCATCACATTCACCATGGTGAAGTACGAGTGAATATCTTAGAACAGAAACAAGCGTGATTGAATAGAAACAGTAGTAATTGCATTAAGTCATCGAGGCACAGCAGAGCTCCTCACCCCCAACCATGGGGTTTAGAGACTCATGCCGTCAATGATACACTAAGGTTTGTCAAAAATGTCATTCAGTATAAAGTAAATCTCTAAAAGTAGTTTCTATACTAAAGTAGTAACTTAGGTTTACAGAGAATGAGTAACTAGGTGCAGATAGTGCAGAAATCCACTTCTGGGGCCCACTTGGTGTGTGTTTAGGCTGAGCTTCCTAGCTTTCATGTGCACAAGACGTTCTTGGATTCTAGACGCCAGTTTTGGTGCCACTTTGGGCGTTTAACTCCAGCTTTGATGCCAGTTCTGGCGTTTTACGCTAGAAAAGGATCTTTGGTTGGCATTTTGACGCCAGTTTGGGCTATCAAATCTCGAGCAAAGTATGGACTATTATAAATTGCTGGAAAACCCAAGATGTCTACTTTCCAACGCAATTGAGAGCGTGCCAATTGGGCTTCTGTAGCTCCAGAAAATCCACTTTGAGCGTAGGGAGGTCAGAATCCAATAGCATCTTCAGTCCTTTCTCAGCCTCTGAATCAGATTTTTGCTCAGGTCCCTCAATTTCAGCCAGAAAATACCTGAAATCACAGAAAAACACACAAACTAATAAAAATATAATAAAAAGTGAGTAAAACATGCTAAAAACTATGTGAAAATACTACCAAAAAGCGTATAATTTATCCGCTCATCACAGCACCAAACTTAAACTGTTGGTTGTCCCCAAGCAACTAGACAAATAAAATAGGATAAAAGGAAGAAGGCTTTGGTGCAATAACATCTCAGACTCTTTAATGAAGCTCAAATTCAAATTAGATGAGCGGGGCTTAGAGCTTTTTGAATCTGAATAGTTTTGGCATTTCAATTTATCCTTTGAAGTTCAAAATGATTGGCATCCATAAGAACTCAGAATTCAGATAGTGTTATTGATCCTCCTAGTTAAGTATGTTGATTCTTGAACACAGCTACATATGAGTCTTGGCTGTGACCCTAAGCATCTTGTTTTCCAGTATTACCATCGGATACATAAATGCCACAGACACATAACTGAGTGAACTTTTTCAGATTGTGACACAACATTGCTAGAGTCCCCAGTTAGAGGTATCCAGAGTTCTTAAGCACACTCTTTATGCTTTGGATCACGACTTTAACCACTCAGTCTCAAGCTTGTCACTTGGACCTTCATGCCGCAAGTACATGGTTAGGGACAGCTTGATTTAGCCGCTTAGGCCAGAATTTTATTTTCCTTGGGCCTTCCTATCCACTGATACTCAAAGCCTTGGATCTATTTCACCCTTTCCTTTTAGTTTAAAGGGTTACTGGCTTTTTCTGCTTGCTTTTTCTTTTTCTTTCTCCCTTTTTTTTCACTGCTTTTTCCTGCTTCAAGAATCAATTCTATGATTTTTCAGATTATCAATAACATTTCTCTTTGTTCATTATTCTTTCAAGAGCCAACAATTTTAACATTCATAAACTTCACTATAAAAAATATGCACTGTTCAAGCATTCATTCAGAGAGCTAAAGTAATGCCATTGATGATTGTATTTTTGATGGTTTAGAATTCACAAATGAAATTTCGTTGCAATATAGTTTCTAAACTAACAATAGTCCTTTCATACAAAAATTTGTTTGTCACTAAAATAAACCCCTAAAATCTATAAACCGAAGTATTTAAACCTCGGGTTGTTCTCCCTAAGAATTACAATAGAGTGTCTTGTTATTGGTTATGAGATATTTTGGGGTTTTTGAGATTTTAGACAAGAAATATAAATGGCAAAGAAAATAAACTAACAACTAACAAAGCTCTTGGCAAGATATGAGAACTAGAAGTCCTATCTTAGTTATCATCCTCAATTTTGACCACATTTAGAGGCATTCAAATCAATTAGAAACTTCTAATTATCAATCAACAAAGGAATTAGATAACTCAAGAGTGACTAATTACTCTACCTAGGCCAAGAGGAACAAAATTTATACTAAAATCCAACCAAGCATTTTGTCAAACACTTAGAAGGCATGAAAGGAAAGCATAGTAAATTGACAACAACAATGAAATCTAACAACAATTATTGCAAGGAATTTATAACAACAATCAAAAGAAACATAATTATTATGAATTATCTTGAATTGAATGGAAAGAAAATAGAAGAGACAAGAGTAGATCTACAACAAAACATAAAAGCATCATAAAGGAAATTACAACAAAAGAATAGAAGAAGAAGGAATGTAACAACAAGGAATTGAAAAGAAGAAGTAGAAGAAAGCATGAAGGAAAACCTAGATCTAAGAACTAAACCTAATCCTAATCTTAATCCTAGAGAGAAGTGAGAGCTTCTCTCTCTAAAACTAACTCTAAACTAATCCTAATGAGTGTGAATGATGGAATCCCCCTTTGCTCTTCAATCCTTGGCTTTAAATAACATTTTTGGCGCCAAAGTTGGTTGGGATTGGGCTCCACAACCCTTCTGAATTCGCTGGCCACATTTTCATTAAAAAATCATATACCATCACCGACGCGTACGCGCACGGCACGCGTACGCATCCATGGGGTAATTCACAAGGTGCGCATAAGTGCCTGGTGCGCGCGCACGTCCATGGGCGAGTTCAATTCTTTAGCTTTTCAAGATCTTCTCCACTTTGTATGCTTTCTTCTCACTCCTTTGATTCATTCCTAACCTTTTCAACCTGAGATCACTTTACAAACATATCAAGGCATCTAGTGGAATCAAAGGTGAATTAAATTTAGCTAATTAAGGACCTAGAAAGCATGTTTCACACTTAAGCACAAATTGGGAGACAATCATGAAATCATGCTATTTCATTGAATAAATGTGGGTAAAAGGTTATAAAATTTCCTAAATCAAGCACAAGATAAAGCCTACAAATGGAGTTTATCAGCCACCACATATAAATAATTTGAATTTTTCTTATTTTGTACTCGAAATATTTGCACCCTTACTCTTCTAAAAAAAATCTGCTATTTTATTCATGTTTGATGATGATAAGAAAATTAAATTATACCCAAATTGATAAAAATAATACTAATGCTCATTCAATTATAATACTAATAATCATGCAATCTTAATACTAATGTTCATGCAATCCAAATCAATCAGCAAATTCCAATTTTCAATCAACCCGCTGAGTTTGACAACTCAAGTGTTACTAATTACTTAACCAAAGCAAATGGGGAAGAATCTAAATTAAATTAAAATCATTAATAACATAAATTTGAAGAAAGCAATATTTAGATCTAAAATACCTCAATTTATATTAAATAAGAAAATCAATTCTAACATGAAAAGTTCATAAGCCAAATTGAAAAGATAAATAACAATTAAAGTAATAGAATAAATAAAGTAGAAAATAAATAAAAGGAACATTGAACCTGGAATGAAGAGAAGTAGCCTAATCATAATAGAAATCCTAAATCCTAATGCTAATCCTAAATCCTAAGAGAAAGGAGAGAGTCTCTCTCTCTAAAAACTACATCTAAAACCTAAAATTATGAATTATGAATGTTGTGTTAATGAATGGATGTATTCTGCCACTTTATAGCCTCTAATCTGTGTTTTCTGGGTCGAAAACTAGGTCAGAAACGGCCTAGAAATTGCTGGGGGCGAATTTTGCCACGTGCAGGTCGCTGATTTTTTCTGCAGAACAACGTGTCTGTGTAATTCACGCGTGCGCATCATTTTTCTGTACGGCCACTAATAGTGAATTATATATCATTTCGAAGTCCCGAAAGTTAGCTTTCTAACACAACTAGAACCGTATCATTTGGACCTCTGTAGCTCAAGTTATGACCGTTTGAGTGCGAAGAGGTGAGGCTGGTCAGCTCAGCAATTCCTTCAGTTTCTTGTATTCCTTCCACTTTTGCATACTTCCTTTCCATCCTTTAAGTCATTCCTGCCCTATAATCTCGGAAAACACTTAACACACATATCACGGCATTGAATGGTAATAAGAAATGATTAAAATACACAAATTAAAGACTCTAGGAAGCAAGTTTTCAACCATAGATCAAGACTAGGAAGGAGTTGTAAAGTCGTGCAAATCATATGAATAAGTGGGTAAAGACTTGATAAAAACCACTCAATTAAACACAAGATAAACCATAAAATAGTGGTTTATCAATCTCTTAACACTTAAACATTAGCATGTTCTCATGCTAAGCTTAAGAGAAACTATAAGAGTTAAGAGGAATGGTAGGATGTATGAAATGCAACATATTTATATGAATGCAACTACATGCGAAATGCTTTTACCTACTTGGTGAAAAATAAATAAATCTTTCAAGAACAACTATGAACTGGATTTCACTAATTCAAATCATAAAAATGAAGTACAAATAACTTTCAAGAAGAAAGTAGCTCATGAAAGCCGGGAACAAAGGTAGCGTTTGTTTTCGGGAGCTGGACACGGAGACATGGACATATTGTCTCCGAGACAGTTTTTTATACTTTTGTGTCCACTCTTTCACGAAGGACAATGATGGACACGGGATTTGGAAGAATGGACACGGACAATTTTATAAATTTTGTTTTCCTTTTTTTTCACTATTACCCGTTCTTATTTTTCCTATTGCGTTGTTCAGAGATACTTTTTCTTCCTGTTCTTTCTCTATCTCTTTCTTTTCCAGGTATTCTCTCCTTTCTGTAGAATTTTTTATTGGGGGTAGATAATTCTTTTCTTTTTATCGTTTTACTTCAATACCATTTTAACCTTATATTTTATTATTTGATTTGTAATAAAAATAATAACAAAAATAATTAATCTTAAAACTTTTGAAAGATAAATATCATCAAAAATAAAATTGATCTTTTAAAATGCTAAAAATAATTTATAAATTGTAATTGATTTTATATAATTTAAAGAAAAATCAGTTTTTTTATAAAGAAAAATCAGTTTTTAGATAAAAAAAATTAGTTTTTTTAAATAAAAATAATTTTTTATATGCAAAAACTAATTGTTTTTTCATGTAAAAATGGATTTTTTTTAAAATTAATTTTTTATTTGATCAAGTTCCGTCTATACTCATACGTACTCACTTTTTTTATTAAATTAATTTGTATTGATGTAGAAAATTTGGAATCACAGAGATATTTTAGTCATTTAATATAATATTTTAGTCTTGTCCATGTGTATCCAAACATAATACTAGACATTATATTAGTGTCTTGTCCATGGTATCCAAACACAATACACAAAAGATAATTTTTAGTGTCTCCGTCCTATTGTCTCCGTTTGTCATGTTTTGTCCTGTCTCTAAAAATAAACATAGCCAAAGAATCGAGCATCGAACCCTCACTGGAAGTGTATACACTCTAATCGCTCAAGTGTTTAAGGTTCAATTCTCTCAATTCTCTACTGACCTTGCTTTCTAAGACTTGCTCTTCTTCTACCAATCAACAAAATTTTAATGCACAGATACACATATCAAGAGGTCTTTTAAGGGGTTGTAATGGGGTTAGGGTCAAGGTATGATTGTATTTGGTTAAGTGGACTAAAATCTGAATCCTTAATTAACCTAAACTTCCCACCTAGCTTAAGACAATCCATGTAATTACAATGCAAGATCTAACTTCCCATTGACTATGTTTACCACATATTCATGCATCCCAAATTTAAGTACAACTCATATGCATTGATATTATTACTTTAACTTGGGGCATTTTGTCCCCTTTTTATTTATTTGCTCTTTTTCTTTTCTTTTTCCTTGATTTTCTTGTATTAGTTTTTTTCTTTTTTTTCTCAATGCATATGATTAAGGTATTGAATGCATAAACATGTTCTCAACATTTTTCACATTTTCACAGAAGGTCTAACATACTCAATTCCCAAACCAAACGTTTCCAAACCCACTTTTTCCACACTTAATTCATGAGCACTTTCACTAATCTAAGCTAACCAAGGATTCAAATTAGGGACATTATTGTTTTCCGCTTAGAGTTAATGATTTGTTAAAGTAAAGAATAAAGGGGTAAAATAGGCTCAAAATTGGTTTGCAAGGGATAATGAAAAGGTAAGGCCATATGGGTATGTAAGCTCAGTGAAACAAGGCCTCAATCATATAAGTATATGCATACATTAAACAATGGAAATATAGAATTAAGCAAGACAAAGATCACAATATTAGAGAGAACAACACACACCAAAATAAAATATTGGTTGATAAAATGCAACCAACCAAATAGGCTCAAAATCTCACTGATTTTGTGTGTTCGAGCTCTAAACTATGTTCCATAATAATATTCCTTCAAACAAGTTTAACAAAAAATTTTCAATTTAAATTAGTGAAATATTATAAAATAGAGTCTTGATAAAAAATTTATTACTTTAACCAAGCAGTGGTAAAATATGCGCAAAATCAAGCAACATGCAATCAAATTAATGCAAATGCAACAACTAACAAGGAAAATAAAACATTGGTGTTAAGAAAAAAATAACTAACCCACGGAAGTTGGTATCGACCTCCCCACACTTAAAGGTTGCACCGTCCTCGGCGCATGCTAAGATGTGCAAGTAGATGGGTTTCTCCAACTGACGCTTTTCTATCCAAAGAATGTGCAGATAGACTTGTCTGTTACTCATTAAGAAGTTTTTCCTCTCCCTTCTTGGTGGCCATCCTGAAAGAAGAGAAAAAAGAAAGTAACATGTAAAGCTAAGAGTTAAAGCAAGGAAGGGAACATGACAAGTGATAATCAATGCACGGTAAAGAAGGATGTCGTTAACACATGGTCGCGACTACATGTGAAAAGTTCATCAATAAAAATATAGCAAGTGCATGTGATGGCAAATAGATGCAAGATGTTTATTGGCATGCTGGTAAAGGCATGAGTAGCATAGATCAAGCATTAAATGCCCAAATTAGATTATTAACTCTTTCAAAATAACAATCTGTTTGTATTGACAATTATATTCAATTAATAATAAATAAAAAGGTTTTTTTTTTTGTGAAAAACAGGCATTAGAGTAGTAGAATAGAATAATATAAAAATAATGCACAATGTCATACGGGCTTTTTCACAAACACTTAGCATGCATGGTAAATATGTGATTGAAAGTAGTAAAGTTGAACATGCAAACAACCCCAAAAATAATTTGTGATAATTGTCAATAATTCTTTAATAATCCACAAGCAAAATATGGAAAATAATTACCCAAATAAATTTTCAAGACCATTTAAAAGGATTTAAAAAAAAGAAAAAGAAAACATATATATGGAAAGAAAAAGAAAGAGAAGAAGAAAACATAAATAAGAATAAAAAATAATAATGGAAAAGTAAAGAGAGAAGAAGAAAAGAAAAGAACCTTGGTGATGAATGTGAAAAAGAAAGAAGGGGGGATGAAGTAAAAAGTGAGAAGGAATAAAGACGAAAGAAGGAAGAAGAAAGGAATAAGAAGGGAGAAGAGAGAAAATAGGATTGGGAAAAAGATAAGATATCTGGCTCTGATCTGTTAAAATTGTACGTCGCATGTGACGCGGATGCCTGGTTCACGCGTTCATGTGAGTTAATTTGTGCCATTGGCGCGAGAGCAGCCTCGCGTGCGCGCAACTCTCTGTCTCAAACGCATATTGCCAAAATTTACGGTGACTCGTGCGCGTGGGTGACACGTACGCGTGAATGGCCTTACTTTAAAAATGATGCGGATGCGTGGGGGACACGTTCGCGTGATAGGGCTTTATGCTTTTAGCACAATTTCAGCCCTACTCCATCCTAACTCTCTGCCATGCACTCATTTACGTCAATTTCGCGGCGTCACGTGTGCGCGTGGTTGACGCGCACGTGTGGAGGGCTGGTTTCGCACATGACGCGGACGCGTCCCTGACACGTTCGCGTGAACGCATTGGTGCCTAAGGCACGCCTCCAGCCACGCTCCCGCGTGACTTTCTGTTCAATTCCCTTTTTTCGCTCATGCACCTATGATGTGGACGCGTCGCATGCTTCCCCTTTTTTTTGAAAATCGAAATAAAAAGAAAATAAAATAAAATAAATAAAAAATTGAATATAAGTTTCGAAAATTAAGAAGTAAAAAAGAAATAAAAGAAATTAGAAAAATAAACTAATCAATTAATTAAAAATATTTGAAAAATTTTGGATATAATTTTCGAAAAATGAAGAGAGAGAAAGTGGTTAGGAAGTTTTGAAAAAGATATGTCTTAAAATTAAAGATACTTGTACGAAAATAAATAAAAGAAAAGATTTGAAAAAGATATGATTTTAAAATTTGAAATTAGAAAAGATTAGATAAGATTTTGAAAAAGATATGATTTTTGAAAAAGATTTGAATTTTGAAATTTAAAACTAAGATAAGAAAAAAAATTAAAAATTTTAAAATAAAAATCTGAATTTTTTTATATGCAGAATGCAAATGCAAATGTAGATGATGATGCAGAATGTACGAATTGACACTGATAAAATTAAAATAAAATAAAACTAAGAATAAAAAGAGACGATCATACCATGGTGGGTTGTCTCCCACCCAGCACTTTTAGTTAAAGTCCTTAAGTTAGACATTCGGTGAGCTCTTGTCATGGCGGCTTGTGCTTGAACTCATCCAGGAATCTCCACCAATGTTTGTAATTCCAATGGCCTCCGGGATCCCAAACTAGGCGCAAAAAGCCTTCAAGCAAGTTAAAGCAAGTGACAAGGCCCCAAGAGTATTGATTGCTAGACTTAATTCTAGGGTCCCAAATCTTGTTTTTGCACCCGTCTTTTTGTTGGGCAATATTGTTCTATCCGGGTGATAAGCAGTCTGAATTCTCACTAAAGCGGCCAAACAACATCCTAGACCCATTCAATTGAGCTTTATACCAACCTTTGCGTTTAAACTTTGAGCACACAACCATGTTGAACCTTGCTTGGCAACTCCAACTACTAACCATCTTCCTCTTACTCTTAATGCCCCAAAGAGCTCTAAGTTGACCATCCGTCTCTAGTAGCCCATATTCAAGTGGGAAAGTAAAGGTTAAGGATAAGTATTTTACCCACTTGAATGTTGTGTTGGATGGTAATGGCTTTGGGGGGAAGGTCTCCAACAGCTTTGGCAAGGTGGTTTCAAGCTCCATTCCCTTGTGCTCTTCCTTGATAACTTCCACCTTTTTGCAAGCTTCATCAATTCAATCTCTTCCTCTTGGTAGCTTTCTTTCAAATCAATCTCTTCTTTATTACTTACCAAGGGCATGAGAGGTTGTGCTTCTTCTTCTTTAATATTCATGTTAAGTCCAATGGGAGAGGATTCAAATGTAGATAAGAATTCATCAATGATTGAATCCATCTCTTGATCATCCCCTTCAAAGTCTTCAACCATGATATGCCTTAGAGGTTGTACACCCTCCTCAACATCAAATTCAAACTCCTTAGGAGGGGGCTCTATGACTGGGCTTTCCCATGGACGTTCCGCATCTCCTAAGTCTTTGACCACTTCTTCCTCTTCAATGATTACGGCTTCCTCCAATTGTTCTAATACAAAGTCATGCTGCTCACTATCCACCGGAGTTTCTAGCTTCTCCTTCATGATGCGCTCCTCAGTAGATTCTCCACATGAAGCCATGTGGGTTCCTTGAGTGTCCAAATGTTGGGAAGCTAACTAATTTATCGCTTGCTCCAATTGATGAAGAGTTGCATGAAATTGATCTATTGTTTCCTTGAGACAATCCTTTGATTCTTGTTTTGCTTGGGTATCATAAGTAGGACCATAAGGCTCTTGGATTGATAGATATGGATATGGTGCATATAGAGGTGGTGGTCATTGGGAGTAATTGGGTTGGAATTGGGGTGGTTCTATATATGGTTCATATGGTGGTTGGTGTGGTGGATAAGAATTAAGGTCGTATGGGGTGAATGGTGGAAAGGGGCTTGTGAGTTTGGTGGTTCAAAGGTATGTTGTGGAGGTGGTTCATAAGCATAGGGTGGGGCTTGTTGGTAACTACAAGGGAGTCCACCGTATCTATCATCTTGGTACGCACCTCGGAATGGCTATTGACCATAGTAATTTGGTGGGTCTTGGTTGTCACGAGAAGGTCCACCATAACTATTGTCTTGGTATGCATCATAGAATGGTTGTTGGTTATAGCGCATTGGAGGGGGTTGTTTCCAAGAGGTTTGATCAAATCTATCTGGCTCCTATCATCTTTGATTCTTCCAACCTTGATGCCTATTTTCATTATAGTTTCCATTCCTTACAACAACATTGGAACCAAACTTGAAACTAGAGAGGTGAGAATTCATAGTAGTTAATAAAAATTAAAAATAAAAACAAAAAAAACAAATATATAAGCAAAAAGCAAATATTTACAATAACCAATAATAAGGCACACATTTGCAATTTCCCCGCAACGGCGCCATTTTTGACGAACAGATTCTTGCTAGTATAGAATTTCATAGAAATATAATCGCATTAAAACTACATCTAAAACCTAAAATTATGAATTATAATGTTGTGTTAATGAATGAATGTATTCCACCACTTTATAGCCTATAATCTGTGTTTTCTCGGATGAAAACTAGGTCAGAAACAGCCGAAAAATTGCTGGGGGCGAATTTTGCCACGTGCAGGTCACTGATTTTTCTGCAGAATGACACGTCCGCGTGATTCACGTGTGTGCATCATTTTGCTGTATGGCCACTATAGCGAATTATATATCATTTCGTAGTACCAGATGTTAGTTTTCCAATGCAACTGGAACCGCATCATTTGGACGTCTGTAGCTCAAGTTATGACCGTTTGAGTGCGAATAGGTCAGGCTAGACAGCTCAGCAATTCCTTCAGTTTCTTGTATTCCTTCCACTTTTGCATGCTTCCTTTCCATCCTCTAAGCTCCTGCCCTGTAATCTCTGAAAACACTTAACGCACATATCACGGCATCGAATGGTAATAAGAGATGATTAAAATACACAAATTAAAGACTCTAGGAAGCAAGTTTTCAACAGATCAAGACTAGGAAGGAGTTGTAAAGCTATGCAAATCATATGAATAAGTGGGTAAAGACTTGATAAAAACCACTCAATTAAACACAAGATAAACCATAAAATAGTGGTTTATCACCTAGCCTCTATTTTGAATCTGCTCTTGGATCTCCGGATATTCGTCTTCTTTCAGATCGAATTTAACTTCGAGGATCACTGATCTTCTGCATGTGATTTTGAAGTAATGGTCTGCATATTTTTTGGTGCAGAACATCTCATGCATCCAAGGTTTTGTAATGTTCTCTTTCTTTCCTCTCTGAGTGGTTTGTTTTCCTTTAGGGGCCATGATCTTGGTGAGTTTTAGCTCAGTGATCACGAAAAAACATACCAAACATAGAGGTTTGCTTGTTCTCAAGCAAAAGAAAGGAAAGAAAAGGGATAGAAGGAGAGAAGGATTCGAATGGTGAATGAATAGGGATGGCCGAATGGGATTTAAAAGGGAGGGGTGGGTTTCAAAATTTTTGAAAAAGATATGATAGAAAGATATGATTGGTAAAAGATAAACATGATATGAAAAAGATAGGATTTTAAAATTTTGGAAGATATGGAAAAGATATAGGGAAATTGAATTTGAAATTTTTTTTGTTAATGCATCTAAGAAATAAGAGGTAATATGGTTGATTTGAAAAGATATGGAAAGAATTTGGAAAGATGAATGAGTTTTAAAAAGATTTGAAAAAGATTTGAAAAGGATTTATAAGATAATTAATTAATTTTTTCGAAAATGGATTTCGAAATATAAAGATTTGTAATGTGTTTATCCAGAAAATTATGAATTAAAACAAGAAAATTTGAAAAAATTTGAATTGGGAACGAAATTCTGCTCCCCAAGCTCTTTTGGCTTTAAACGCCCAGAATGGTATCCATTCTGGCATTTAACGCCCATTTGCTGGCCAATCTGGGCGTTTAACGCCCAGCCAGGTACCCTCGCTGGCATTTAAACGCCAGAAATCCTTTGTCACTAGGTGTTTTTCTGAACGCCCAGGATGTTGCTCATTCTGGCGTTAAATGCCCAGAATGTTGCCCATTCTGGCGTTTAACACCCAGAATGCTACCTTTACTGGCGTTAAATGCCCAGAATGATACCCATTCTGGAGTTTAACGCCCAGAATGCCTCATTACTGGCGTTTTTATGCCATTGAGCTCTTTTTCTCTATTTTTATGCTCAGAACTCTACTGTAACTCTGTAAACTTCTCTATTTGACCATTAAAAATAAATTGTATCAAACTCGTATAATTATTCTTTAAATAACAAAAATCTTTGCTAATAGCTGGGTTGCCTCCCAGCAAGAGCTTCTCTATTGTTTTTAGCTGGACTGTACTGAGCTTTAATCCAGTCTTAGTTTGGAGCATTCTTGCTCAACATTTCTTTCAAGATAATGTTTGACTCTCTGCCCATTAACAATGCACTTTTTATCAGAGTCAATATCATGAAGCTCTACATATCCATATGGTGACACACCTGTAATCACATATGGACCTTTCCACCGGGATTTTAATTTTCCAGGGAACAATCTGAGCCTAGAATTGAACAGCAGGACCTTCTGTCCTGGCTCAAAGACTCTAGATGATAGCTTTCTATCATGCCATCTTTTTGCTTTCTCCTTATAAAGTTTAGCATTTTCGAAAGCATTGAGTCTGAACTCCTCTAGCTTATTCAGCTGGAGTAATCTCTTCTCTCCAGCTAACTTAGCATCAAGGTTTAGGAACCTGGTTGCCCAGTAGGCCTTGTGTTCCAGTTTGACTGGCAAATGACAAGCCTTGCCATACACAAGCTGGTATGGAGAGGTCCCTATAGGAGTTTTGAATGCTGTTCTGTATGCCCACAGAGCATCATCCAAGCTTCTTGCCCAATCCCTTCTATGGGTACTTACAGTCCGTTCCAGGATTTGTTTTAGTTCTTAATTTGAGACTTCAGCCTACCCATTTGTCTGTGGATGATACGGAGTTGCCACCTTGTGGTTAATTCCATATCGGACCAGAGTCAAGCTGTTTATTACAAAAGTGAGTGCCTCCATCACTGATTAATATTCTAGGGACACCAAACCTGCTGAAGATATGCTTCTAGAGGAACTTCAGCATGGTCCTAGTATCATTAGTAGGCGTTGCAATTACTTCTACCCATTTAGATACATAGTCTACTTCCACCAGAATATAAGTGTTTGAGTATGATGGTGGAAAAGGCCCCATGAAGTCAATACCCCATACATCAAACAACTCAATCTCTAAGATCCCTTGCTGAGGCATGGCATAACCGTGAGGTAGGTTACCAGCTCTCTGGCAACTATCACATTTATGCACAAACTCTCAGGATTCTCTGTAGAGAGTAGGCCAGTAGAAGCCAGACTGGAGAACCTTTGTGGCTGTTCGCTCACCTCCGAAATGTCCTCCATATTGTGATCCATGGCAATGCCATAGGATTTTTTGCGCCTCCTCTCTAGGTACGCATCTACGGATTATTCCACCTGCACAACTCTTAAAGAGATATGGTTCATCCCACAAGTAGTACTTTGCATCGGAAATCAATTTTTTTGTTTGCAACTTATTATAATCCTTGGGTATGAATCTCACAGCTTTGTAGTTTGCAATGTCTACAAACCATGGTACTTCCTAAATGGCAAAGAGTTGCTCATCCGGAAAGGTTTTCGAGATCTCAGTACGAGGGAGGGATGCTCTTGCTACTGGTTCTATTTGGGACAGGTGATTAGCTACTTGGTTCTCTTGATATTTAAGAGCAGCATGGTTAGTGTACACAATCACTTTTGATCCTACTAAATAAGATCTAAACTTGTCAATAGCATAAATCACTGCAAGCAACTCCTTTTCTATGGTTGTGTAATTCTTTAGGGCGTCATTTAAAACACGGCTAGCATAATAAATGACATGTAGAAGCTTGTCATGCCTCTGTCCCAATACTGCACCAATGGCATGGTCACTGGCATCACACATTAGTTCAAATGGTAATATCCAGTCTGGTGCAGAAATGACTGGTGTTGTGACCAGCTTAGCTTTTAGAGTCTCAAAGGCCTACAAACACTCTGTGTCAAAGACAAATGGTGCATCAGCAGCTAGCAGATTGCTCAAAGGCTTGGCAATTTTCAAAAAATCCTTTATAAACCTCCTATAGATTCTTGCATGCCCCCAAAAAACTTCTGATTGCCTTAACATTGATAGGTGGTGGTAATTTTTCAATTACCTCCACTTTAGCTTGGTCCACTTCTATCCCCTTGTTCGAAATTTTGTGCCCAAGGACAATTCCTTCAGTCACCATAAAGTGACATTTTTCCCAATTTAAAATTAGGTTAGTCTCTTGGCATCTTTTTAGAACAAGTGCTAGATGGTCAAGACAGGAGCTGAATGAGTCTCCAAATACTGAGAAGTCATCCATGAAGATTTCCAGGAATTTCTCTACCATATCAGAGAAGATAGAGAGCATGCATCTCTGAAAGGTGGCAGGTGCATTGCATAGACCAAATGGCATCCTTCTGTTGGCGAATACCCCAGATGGACATGTGAATGCTGTTTTCTCTTGATCCTGAGGATCTACTATGATTTGGTTGTAACCTGAATAGCCGTCCAAAAAGTAGTAGTATTCATGACCTGCTAGTCTCTCTAGCATCTGGTCTATGAATGGTAAAGGAAAATGATCCTTTCTGGTGGCTGTATTGAGCCTTCTGTAGTCAATACACATACGACTTGGACAGGGCTCACCCAGGGGCTATCAAAAATAGGATAAATAATCCCAGCCTCCAGTAACTTAGTGACTTCTTTCTGCACCACCTCCTTCATGGCTGGATTCAGCCGCCTCTATGGTTGAACCACTAGCTTAGCATCATCCTCCAATAGGATCTTGTGCATGCATCTAGCTGGGCTAATGCCCTTAAGGTCACTTATGGACCACCCAAGAGCTGTCTTGTGTGTCCTTAGCACTTGAATTAGTGCTTCCTCTTCCTGTGGATCTAAATCGGAGCTTATGATCACTGGAAAAGTGTCGTCTTCTACCAAAAATACATATTTCAGGGATGGTGGTAGTGGTTTGAGCTTGGATTTAGGAGGCTTTTCTTCCTCATGAGGAGTTATCAGAGGTTCTTCTATTTTCTCTGATTCCTCCAAATCAAGCTGAACATCATTAAAGATATCCTCTAGCTCTGATTTGAGACTCTCAGTCATATTAATCTCCTCCACCAAGGAGTCAATAATATCAATGCTCATGCAGTCTCTTGAAGTGTCTGGATGTTGCATAGCTTTGACAGCATTCAATTTAAACTCATCCTCATTGACTCTCAAGGTCACTTCCCCTTTTTGGACGTCAATGAGAGTTCGTCCAGTTGCTAGGAAAGGTTTTCCTAGAATGAGAGTTGCACTCTTGTGATCCTCCATTTCCAGCACTACAAAGTCAGTGGGAAAGGCGAATGGCCCAACCTTGACAATCATGTCCTCAATAACACCTGATGGCATTTTAATAGAGCCATCAGCAAGTTGGAGACATATCCGGGTTGGTTTGACTTCTTCAGTCAAACCAAGCTTTCTGATAGTAGATGCTGGTATCAGGTTGATACTCGCCCCTAGATCACATAGAGTTATCTTGGTACAAGCACCCTCTAATGTGCATGGTATCATAAAGCTTCCGGGATCTTTAAGTTTCTCTGGTAAATTTTCAGAATGACCGCACTGCATTCTTCAGTGAGGAAAAATTTTTTAGTTTCTCTCCAATCCTTCTTATGACTTAAGATCTCTTTCATGAATTTAGCATAAGAGGGTATTTGCTCAAGTGCCTCTGCAAATGGAATCTTTATTTCAAAAGTCCTAAGATAGTTTGCAAAGCGGGTAAATTGTTTATCCTGTTCCGCTTGGTGGAGCTTCTAAGGATAAGGCATCTTAGCTTTGTATTCTTCAACCATAGTTGCTGCAGGTTTATGTCCTACAGAAGTGGTTGGAGAAGCTTGCTTAAGGGAGTTGTTATCAGCACTTGTAGGTGTCTGACCCCTTGCTGGCGTTTGAACGCCAGAACTGGCAGCTAAATGGGCATTTAACGCTAGGTTGCTGCTCTTTTCTAGCGTTTGAATGCCAGAATTGGATGCAGAGTGGGTGTTTAATGCCAGGTTGCTGCCCTTTTCTGGCATTTGAATGCCAGAATTAGTAGCTGAATGGGCGTTTAACGCCAGGTTACTGCCCTTTTCTGGCGTTTGAACACCAGAATCATTCCTCTCTGGGCTCTTACTGTCCTCAGAAGAATTTTGGGCAGTGAATTGATCATCCTCTGTTAGGTGTTCCTTTCTTGGCTTTCTGCTACTTTGAGTTGAGGCATTCAATGTCTTTCCACTCCTTAGTTGAACAGCTTGGCACTTTTCTGTTATTTGTTTAGATAACTGCTGTCTTGTCTGATCCAATTGTACCTCCATGTTTTTGTTAGCATTTCTAGTATCTTGTAACATTTCTTTGAATTCTGCTAACTATTTTGTTAGAAGGAGTATTTGCTGGTTGAGTTCAACAACTTGTTCTGGAGGATTAAGTTCAATGGTTACTGCTTTAGCTTCTTCTTTCATGGAGAATTCACTATTTAAATACATATGCTGATTTCTGGCAACTGTATCAATGAGCTCTTGAGCCTCTTCAATTGTTTTTCTCATGTGTATAAATCCACCAACTGAGTGGTCTAGAGATATCTGAGCCTTTTCTGCAAGCCCATAGAAGAAGATGTCTAATTGCACCCATTCTGAGAATATTTCAAATGGACATTTCCTTAGCATCTCTCTGTACCTCTCCCAGGCATCATAAAGAGATTCATTATCCCCTTGTTTAAAGCCTTGGATGTCCAGCCTTAGCTGTGTCATCATTTTTGGAGGGAAATATTGATTTAGGAATTTGTCTGATAACTGCTTCCATGTTCGTATGCTTGCTTTGGGTTGATCTTTTACAGCATGATCTTTTACAGCAAATGGAAACAGTAGTAATCTGTACACATCCTGATCTACTTCCTTACTGTGTCAGCAATTTGTAAGACCTGTGCCAGAAACTCAGTAGGTTCTTCCTGTGAAAGACCAGAATATTGGCAATTCTGCTGCACCATGATAATGAGTTGAGGGTTTAGCTCAAAGTTGCTAGCATTAATGGGGGGTATACAGATACTACCCCCATAAGAAGCAACAGTGGGGTTAGCATATGACCAGAGTCCTTCTAGACTGTTCAGTTCCACTTAGGTCCATGATGGAGAAAGGGATGTAATGTGAATTGTGAATAAGATTTTATTTTATTTTATTTTATTTTAATATATTTTTATTTATTTTTTCATTTTTTGGACCAAAATAAAAAATAGTAAAAAAATTGGAAACTAAAATAATTAATTATTTAAAAATATTTGAAAATTTTTTATGAGGATTTTTGAAACAAAATGAAGAGAGAGAAGGTGGTTAGGAAGTTTTGAAAAATATATGATTTTAAAAATTTTGACCAACTCAACCCAAGGGATTCGAAAATAATGAGTTACTAAAGGAATATATATTTTTGAATTTAATAAAGAAAGAGAAAAACAGTAAAATAACACTAAACTTAGAATTTTTAGATCAAAACAAAGAAAACAAACAAGAAAAATCTGAATGTCAAGATGAACACCAAGAACACTATGAAGAGCAAGATGAACACTAAGAACAAATTTTGAAAATTTTTTTAAGAAAACAAAAATACAGAAGACACCAAACTTAAAACTTGAAACTAAACTCAAAGAAAAATAAAAAATTAATAAAGAAAAATAAGATTTTTGAAAAGAAAAATAGAAGATGCAACTCTAGTGACTATAAACCAAAAAAAAAAAGATAAAATTTTTCCTAATCTAAGTAACAAGATGAACCCTCAGTTGTCCAAACTCGAACAATCCCCGGCAACGGCGCCAAAAACTTGGTGCACGAAATTGTGATTTACACTTTTCACAGCTCCGGTGCCACTAACCAGCAAGTGCACTGGGTCGTCCAAGTAATACCTTACGTGAGTAAGGGTCGATCCCAAAGAGATTGTCGGCTTGAAACAAGCTGTGGTTATCTTGTAACTCTTAGTCAAGATATCAATAACAATTCTTAGTCTTATTTGTAAAAAGTAAAAGAACATGAAATAAATAATACTTGTTATGCAGTAATGAAGAACAGGTTGAGGTTTCGGAGACGCTCTACCCTCTGAGTTTCTACTTTCCCACTGCCTTCTTCTTCAAACACGCCTGGCTCCTTCTATGGCAAGCTTTATGTTGGTGGATCACCGTTGTCAATGGTTACCATCCGTCCTCTCAGTGAAAACATATCCACTACGGTTTCCCGCATGGCTAATCATCTGTCGGTTCTCAATTGTGTTGGAAAAAGATCAATTGATCTTTTTGCACACTGTCACTGCACCCAACAGTCGCGAGTTTGAAGCTCGTCACAGTCATCCCTTCCTAGATCCTACTCAGAATACCACAGACAAGGTTTAGACTTTCCGGATCTCAAGAATGCCTCCAATTGATTCTAGCATGAAGATTCTGGTCTCACGAATTTGAATGCTCTGTTGTCAGGAGAGGTCATCAAACTCGTGAGTCAGGAGTCCAAGAGATACACACTCAAGCTGTCGCCCAATGACTACGTTGAGCTCAAATAGAACGGTAGTGGTTGTCAGACATGCATTCATAATTTTGGGAATGATAATGAGTGTCACGAATCATCACATTCGCCATGGTGAAGTACGAGTGAATATCTTAGAACAGAAACAAGCGTGATTGAATAGAAACAGTAGTAATTGCATTAAGTCATCGAGGAACAGCAGAGCTCCTCACTCCCAACCATGGGATTTAGAGACTCATGCCGTCAAAGATACACTAAGGTTTGTCAAAAATATCATTTGGTACAAAGTAAATCTCTAAAAGTAGTTTTTATACTAAACTAGTAACCTAGGTTTACAGAGAATGAGTAACTAGGTGCAGATAGTGTAGAAATCCACTTCCGAGGCCCACTTGGTGTATGTTTGGGCTGAGCTTCCTAGCTTTCACGTGCACAGGACGTTCTTGGAGTCTAGACGCCGGTTTTGGTGCCAGTTTGGGCGTTTAACTCCAGCTTTGATGCCAGTTCAGGCGTTTTACGCCGGAAAAGGGTCTTTGGTGGGCGTTTTGACGCCAGTTTGGGCCATCAAATCTCGAGTAAAGTATGGACTATTATACATCGTTGGAAAGTCCAAGATGTCTACTTTTTAACGGAATTGAGAGCGCGCCAATTAGGTGTTTGTAGCTCTAGGAAATCCACTTCGAGCGCAGGGAGGTCAGAATCTAACAGCATCTTCAGTCCTTTCTCAGCCTCTGAATCAGATTTTTGCTCAGGTCCCTCAATTTTTGTCAGAAAATACCTAAAATTACAGAAAAATACACAAACTCATAGTAAAGTGCAGAAATGTGATTTTTGCATAAAAACTAATAAAAATATAATAAAAAGTGAGTAAAACATGCTAAAAACTATATGAAAATACTACCAAAAAGCGTATAATTTATCCGCTCATCACTATGTTCAATTATGAAGTGTTTTAGTGCTTAATTTGAAAATTACTTTGATTGCTTTGAGTTTATGAATTCTTCTAGGAAATTATAGAAAAATAAACAACAAAACCATAAATAGAGGAATCACGCAAGCAACACTTCTAGGGCAACATTCTAAAGGATGAAGAATGGAGTTTTGCCAAATATAAACAAGTCAAATGGTGCAACAATAGGGAACACATTCCAAGCCACATTACTTTTGTCTCCAATGCCACATGATTGGCATTTTGTATACCAAGGATGCTAGCTTCAAGGACCTCAAATTGATGCAACATAATGGCGTCTCCAACGTCAACAATCATCACACTCCAGAGCCTCCATTTGAAGATGAAAGTGGTGTCTCCAACGCCATGGAAAGTGGCATCTCCAATGCCAATAATCATCACACTCCAGGTGCCTTCAATGTGAGACGCCATCTTTCTTCACTATTGGTGGTGTCTCCAACGCCATTCCCTGGAGGCAAATTCTTGCCAACAATGTCGCATCTTAGACGCTATCTTTCCTCACCATTTTGGGCATCCCCAATGCCACTCCTTAGAGCAAGACTTGAGGCAACAATGTGGCGTCTTAGATGCCACAAACATGAAGGAGAAGTGGCGTCTCCAACGCCACAAAAATGCAATCTCCAGGGCCTCCAATTCTTAACAATAACATGGCGTCTCCAACACCACAAGTGGGCATCATTATGAAGCATTCCCCTTAGAGACGCCTTCGATGTTTCAAGCTCAAACAAGGCTTGAATTGGCATCTCCAATGCCATGCATGGAGCCTCACATTCCACCCTTAAAGCACACTTTTAAGACCACACTTTGAGCCTCAATTTTGTTCTCTAGTAAAGCTTATGGCACACATCAATAGTCACATTTTGGTACTCAAAATGACAAAACATTGGCTACATCTAATGTTCATTAAGTCCAACCAATCAAGCTCATAACAATGCACAAGGCTCAGGATCCAATTGAAGCAAGGAAGAACATTAGTGAAGCCAGTTAGAAAGTTTTGGATTGGATTGTAATTTGAATGGCATTTTGAATTTGAATTTTTGGATAATTAGACTAAAGTATAAAAGTCCCAATTATTTTTTTAGAAAGGCGTTCGTAACATTTTCATTATCATCACTTCACTCTTTCTTTCACTTACTTTTCATTCTTATTGGAGAATTCTCTAAGATATGAGTAGCTAAATCTTTTTTTTTTAAGGGGAAGAGCTCTATTACTTCTAATGGATTGATTATTTTTTATCTCCATTTTTAATTCATGCTTTATTGTTTTTTCAGGAAGAGTTTTTGTTCTTTATCACAAAAATAAACTATCAGAAGATAGTTTAAATCTAATTTGGATTTCATGACCACTTAGAAGAGTGAACCATAGAAATCAAGCTTGAAAACTCTTCCTCTCAAATCTCATACTTATATTTGAATTTGATAAGTAGCATTGAATCAAATTTTATCTATATCTTGAGGATTGTGTGGCTCTAAATCAGAGAACATACTTCATCTCTTCTCATAAATAATTAATTAATGAATTGGTGATTGATTAGATTAAAAGAAATTGAATTAATAAGGAATTGAGATTCAATTATCTAAAATTGCCTGAAATCTTTAATTGCATAATTGAGTTAGAGGTGAAATTCATTGATCCAAAGGATTTAATATCTCCGATCCTTAACATTCTCTCTCATCTTGTTTCCTTAATTTGTTGTTATTTCTTTTCTATTTTCAATTAATTCATCGCTAGTTCATTTACTTCATTGATACATTATCTAATTCTCTATTTATGTTATTTTATTGCCTTTAGTTACTTTAATTTTTGTCATTTACATTCAAGTCATTTATTGCTTTCATTTACTTCTTTATCAAGTTATTTCAATTCCAGTTTATTTTTCTTGATGAATCATTATCTAAATTTGAATCGTCTAACTAGAATCACTAATTGATCTTTACTTGCTTAATTTATTAATTCTCGTGGGAACGATAACCCACTCACTTTGATATTAATTAGTGCGATTCGGTGCACTTCTCGATGAGTTAAGCATAGAATTTTAAAATTTAAAAGTTGAATAAATATATTAAAATAAAAGAAGCAATTTTTTTATATAGTTTTACAAATTCAAAAAACATACAGTTATAATTGTAAAATCGGATCAAACTGGTCAATTGAACTAAAAAACTGATAATCAAATTTTAAATCGGTCCATATTATTATTCTGACCATTTAAGAAAATAAATAAGTAAAAACTAACACCCGAATTGGACCAATTAACAGTAACCTGGGACCTGCAATACCCAAGTTCTTACACCAGATGCCTATGCCGCTAAGCTGCTGTTGCTTTTGTTATACGCTACGCTAATAACTTTAGATAGAGAGTACTAGGCAACAAGTTTTTTTTTTTTAATCATATTATCTTTCTTTTTTTTTCAGCATATTTCTATATTAGTCTTTTAATAATATAAATTTTTAAAAGTTCTTTCATTAACTCCAAAATTTAAATACATAACCTTTTACTTTTAGTGAAATATATTTATTAATTTGACAAATTTTAAATTTATTATATTGTCATCTATATTTAATTTATAAATTATTTAAATATTATTAGATTTGAGTGATGTAAAATATTATTTTTATTACTTAGATGTTCAATAATAAATATTGTATTTATTTATTTTTTATTTATTATTATTTTATATATTTATTTAATTATTATTATATTAATGACTCAACTTTTGAATCAGTGAACAAGTGAACCAGTAATCTAATCGATTCGATCACTGATTCAGTTCTGACAATTATACATACATCATTTAATTTTAAATAATATTTTAAATAATTATCCACACGAAAATTTTAAAAACAATTTATTTTAAAAATAATAGAAAAGCAATTTGACAAGTAGGATATATAGTACTCCAGGAAGGTGAAAGCATTTGTGTTTGGAGAGAACTTAATGTGAACGAGCTATACTACATGTGTATGCATTTATATAGCAATGAATAATGTTACGTTGTCCTTGTTATTTTATATTTTATTTATTTATTTATTTATATACACACTTTGTGATAGAATTTGTGATGACACTCTTTAAATGTATTTTTTTCACTTATCTAATAATGTATTGGCTAGGTAGTGTATGATTATATAATAAATTATATTATTTATAATAATTTTAAGTCGACTTTGGTTATATGTACCAGAATTTTGCAAGATATCTGCAATGCAATAGTCAATTCATAATATTCATACAATTATTAAATAGTCATTTAATAACAATAAATCAGGCTACCGTTTAATTTATTATCTTACAATAAATATCATAGTCGTCGGTAATGTGTGTTCATACTACCTCCCAATTTTTATAGTACTATTTTCTTTCTCTCTCTCTCTATATATATATATATCAAATAATTCACTTGATGATTTTCGCATCTGATCTTAGTTCCTTACGTACTGAAAAGAAAAATGGCTTCCAAAAATGCAATACTCATTTTAGGGCTCTTATTATTAGCTATGGTTGTTCTCATTCCTTCAAAGATAGCTACTGCTAGAGATTTTCCTGAAAAAATTTCCTCTAACTCTAAAGCAGGTGATTAATTTGAGATTTGCTTTCAATATAAAATGGTTGTTTTCTCACATATGTTTGAGTTGAATTATAGAAATCACATTCTCTATAATTGGCTATGATATTGTATAAATATTTAAAAAATGATTTATTATCATTTATGAACAAAATAAAGTATAAGTTCAATCTAAAGTCATGCACGGATGTTTTTTTCTGGTGGATCATCGTGAGAGATTCCATCTCTCATCTTATAAACTCTTTTCCTTTTTTATAAGATTCTATGCAAAGTTATTAGTTGCTTATTTGGTGAATTAGTGCCTTAATAAGTTTTAAGAAAACTAAAAAGTTCATTGTATATTTAATTAATTTGCAGTATTAGAAATATCAAACTTCTCAAATGATAATGAAGTAGAAAGTTCTGGTGGAGGAAGAGGAGTTGACCAGCTTCCAAAAGGTTGCCATCATTGCTGCCCCCGCGTGCCGCGTTTCTGCACTGTTTGTTGCAACAAACCTCCTAGCGATAACAATTTATGAACATTATTATATGCTGTGTGTGTAAACCTTCTTAATAAAATATTGAAATAAGAGGAAAAGAATAAAAATTATATTATGATAGAAATAATTAAACCATTTTTTTATTATTACCTCTCTCTCTCTCTCTCTCTCGAGTAAATTAAAGCTTATATATTAACAACAATTCGATAAAGGTTTCGTTAGTGATACTGAATGCCAAAAATTTATGTACGTATGTATGTATAGATTCCAAATTTTTCTGAAAAATATGTAATAAGAAATAACCAAAAGCCAGTTGAAAATTACGTTACAAAGTAATTGTCACATGATAATAGCACATTATAATTTTCTTTTTTTTTTAATGTTTTGCCTTTCTAATAATAGATTTCAACTTAGAAAAATAATTAGAACTTTTAATTTATCTGTATTAGTTTTCAAAAGCCGTAAAAAATAAAAAAAATAAAAATTGTCGTTTAAAAAAAAATAAATAATGGGTTAAAATTCCTAATCAATTTTTGTACCTATACAGTCAGGTATGGGACCTATGTTATAAGTTGTGGGAGCAAGTACCCTAACTAACATTTTAAAAAATGTAAGAAAGTATATGTATAAATATATATGCGTCCCATTGAAAAATTGTACTTGTTTCCACATTAAAAAATACTTATTAATTTTTGTATCAAAATATTTATTATATATATTTTTTAACTTTTAGAATTAAATTTTGAAATACTAAAATAATTTTATATGTGTATCTAATTATGTAATATCATATCATAAAAAATAACTATTTTTTATATTAATTACATTCACGTAAATATTCATCTAAAAAAATAGACGTAATTAGATAATTGTGTAAAATAATTTACACTGTCAATATATTAAAATTAAACTCTAATTTATATTTAAAAGTATAAAATATAAAAATATATATTAAATCAATTTAATAAAATATAAAATATTATTGTAACATTATTTAATTAATGAATTTATTTAGTTTATGTTTATTTATATCCTTGATTTTTTTTTCTAAACAACTATAATATTTACTAGTAAATTGAAAAATTTTGTACTAGATATCTATATATTTTGATAATTAGTTCTCAAATATAAATTTGAGTAAAAACTAATTGAAATAATAATGCATTTTATATTTTTATCTATCTAAATAGCTAACTCTATTATTATTATTATTTGAAATTAATTTTCGATCTTTCTTTTATTAAATGAATGAATAATTATTAAATAGTCTATAAAATATATAATGAGGATATGAGAGATTCGTTACACAATTTCTTTTCTAAATACTTTTAATATTTAATATTTTATATTACTTATTTTTTTATACTTTGATATCTTTTTAAGAATTTTTTTTATTATTTTTATATATTATATGTTTATTTTTATTGCTTAAAGTTTCTAGATCTATCACTATATACGCTGAAAACTGTTAATAAGTTGAAATATATGAATTAATTCTTCTTTATAAGTTGAAACACCTTTATGAAAATATAAGTTCCGATATTTATTCCCTTGTTATAGACTTGCCATTAATCATCAAGATTTGAGTTTCAATATATAATTTTCTTGAGAGTGATATCTTTTGACCACAGTTGGACCGATCAAAAAATCGATAGAGTGATTAGTTTATTGGTTTAGTGGTTTGATTAGGATTTAACCGGGGTTCAATCAGTTTAATTAAATATTAAATAAAATTATTAAAAATTAAATATATAATTTTAAATTTTTTAAAAAAATAATCGATCATCAATAAAATTATTTTAAAAAATTTAACAAAACACCATCAACTATCATCCATCAAAATTTAAGAAAAGTAAAACAGCAGGACAAAATTATCCCAAATTCACTAAAATCAATCATCAACAATTATTCTAATTTAATAACAATTATAAAAACCAAAAACTTAACACACTGAAGTTTGTGTAAAGAAAAATTTTCCATCAATCTAAAGCACCACATGCTCAATTCCTGGAGGTGAGGCAGTAACAACAAAGTATTGAACCATTCATGTCGAAAGATAGTGAAAGATCAAGAGTAACCAAGCATGTAAGTTGAAAAATCTCTATTGGAATTGTCCCACAAAGCTAGCATGTGATAAGTTCAAATAAGTCAAGTTCTCCAATTAAACAGAGGCAGCAACAACGTTATTCTCCCCTGAATTCTCACAAGTAATCAGCCATCTTCATCAATCAGCAACAAAAATATAAAACAAGAAAATTTTTAAAAATAATTTCTTATAATTCAAAAATACAAAAATCAGAGAATCCAAAAATAAAAAAATTAAACAATTAATCCAAACTCAACAATCATACCACCATCAAATCTAACTCAAAACATAACAAACAGAGAAAAATAACAACTCACCCCAACTCAGATGTTTCACATGTAAAAGGGAACTGATGAGCGGATAATTTATACGTTTTTTGGTATTATTTTTAGATAGTTTTTAGTAGGATCTAGCTACTTTTTAGTATATTTTTATTAGTTTTAAGCAAAATTCACATTTCTGGACTTTACTATGAGTTTTTGTGTTTTTCTGTGATTTCAGGTATTTTCTGGCTGAAATTGAGGGACCTGAGCAAAAATCTTATTCAGAGGCTGAAAAATGACTGCTGATGCTGTTGGATTCTGACCTCCCTGCACTCTCAATTGCGTTGGAAAGTAGACATCATGGGCTTTCCAGCAATATATAATAGTCCATACTTTGCTCTAGTTTTGACGATGCAAACTAGCGTTCAAACGCCAACTTCCTGCCCTATTCTGGCGTTAAACGCTAGAAACAGGATAGAAGCTGCAGTTAAACGCCCAAACTGGCATAAAAATTGGTGTTTAACTCCAAGAAAAGTCTCTACACATGAAAGCTTCAATACTCAGCCCAAGCACACACGAAGTGGGCCCGGAAGTGGATTTCTGCATCATTTACTTATTTCTGTAAGCCTAGTAACTAGTTTAGTATAAATAGGACTTTTTACTATTGTACTCACATCTTTGGACGTTTAGTCCTTAGACGGATCTTTTGGAACATCTTTGGACCTTTTGATCATCTTTTGATCTTTTGATCACTTTGGGAGGCTGGCCATTCGTCCATGCCTGGACCTTCATCACTTATGTATTTTCAACGGTGGAGTTTCTACACCCCAAAGATTAAGGTGTGGAGCTCTGCTGTCCCTCGAGTATTAATGCAAAGTACTATTGTTCTTCTATTCAATTCATGCTTATTCTTATTCTAAGATGTACACTCGCACTTCAACCTGATGAATGTGATGATCCGTGACACTCATCACCATTCTCACTTATGAACGCGTGCCTGAGCAAACACTTCCGTTCTACCTGCAAAAGCTAGAGTGTGTATCTCTTGGGTTTCTAATCAACGATTCACATCGACTCCCCTCTAACAATGGAGCATCTGAATCCGAGATTAGAATCTTCGTGGTATAGGCTAGAATCAATTGGCAGCATTCGTGAGATCTGGAAAGTCTAAACCATGTCTGTGGTATTCTGAGTAGGATCTAGGAAGGGATGACTGTGAGGAGCTTCAAACTTGCGACTGTGGGGCGTAGTGACAGACGCAAAAGGATCATTGGATCTTATTCCGACACGATCGAGAACCAATAGCTGATTAGCCATACGGTAGTTGTGCATGGTATTTTTCATCCGAGACGAGAAATCGGATAGTTGATTAGCCATATAGAAACCGTAGAGGACCATTTTCACTGAGAGGACGGGAGGTAGCCATTGACAACAGAGATCCCCAACATATAGCTTGCCATGGAAAGGAGTATGAATGATTGAATGAAGACAGTAGGAAAGCAGAGATTCAGAAGGAATAACGCATCTCCATACACTTATCTGAAATTCCCACCAATGAATTACATAAGTATCTCTATAACCATTTGAATCCACCTGACTGAGATTTACAAGATGACCATAGCATGCTTCAAGCCGACAATTTTTGGAGACCAGTGCACTTGCTGGTCAGTTGTGCGAAGTTGTGAAGAGACGTGTGAATCATGGTATTGTGCACCAAGTTTTTGGAGCCATGCCTGGTGATAACAATTTTTCCTACTGATGAGTGGATAATTTGTACGCTTTTTGGCATTGTTTTTAGTATGTTTTTAGTGTGTTTTAGTTAGTTTTTAGTATATTTCTATTAGTTTTTAGTTAAAATTCACTTTTCTGGACTTTACTATGAGTTTGTGTGTTTTTCTGTGATTTCAGGTATTTTCTGGCTGAAATTGAGGGACTTGAGCAAAAATCTAATTCAGAGGCTGAAAAGGACTGCAGATGCTGTTGGATTCTGACCTCCCTGCACTCAAAATGGATTTTCTGGAGCTACAGAAGCCCAATTGGCTCGCTCTCAACGGCGTTGGAAAGTAGACATCCTGGGCTTTCCAGCAATATATAATAGTCTATACTTTGCCCGAGATTTGATGGCCCAAACCGGCGTTCCAAATCAGCTCAAAACTGTCCGGCGTTAAACGTCGGAACTGGCACAAGAATGGGAGTTAAATGCCCAAACTGGCACAAAAGCTGGCGTTTAACTCCAAGAAGAGTCTCTACACGAAAATGCTTCAATGCTCAGCCCAAGCACACACCAAGTGGGCCCGGAAGTGGATTTTTATCTAATTTACTCATCTTTGTAAACCCTAGACTACTAGTTCTCTACAAATAGGACCTTTTACTATTGTATTTTCATCTTTTGATCACTTTAGATCTTAGATCAGATCTTGGTTCTTCTGGTTCCCTCTCTGGGGCCGAAGCCAATGATCACTATTATCACTTATGTATTTTCAACGGTGGAGTTTCTACACACCATAGATTAAGGTGTGGAGCTCTGCTGTACCTCGAGTATTAATGCAATTACTATTGTTCTTCTATTCAATTC
>NC_029780.3:63352345-63353281 GCF_000817695.3 Arachis duranensis | reverse complement strand
TGGAATTCTCATTAAGAATTTTGATATCTTTATTTTCTTTTTCCACTTAATTTTCAAAAAATTCAAAAAAAAATTACAAAATCATAAAAACCAAAAATATTGTATATTTCTTGTTGAGTCTAGAGTTTCATTTTAAGTTTGGTGTCAATTGCATGTTTTTGTTCTTCTTGCATTCATTCATGTGTCTTAAGTGATCTTCAAGATATTCTTGATGATTTACTTACTCTGATCATTAATTCTCCTGTCTTGAGTATTTTTGTTGTTTGTCATATGCATTCTCAACTTGTTAGTGTCAGTAGTATACAAACTTCTAAGTTTGGTGTCCTGCATGCATTGTTTATTTGATTTTAGTTGCATTTTAATTATTCCTCATTATTAAAAATCCAAAAATATTTTTAATTTGTATCTTTTCAAGTCAATAATACATAGAATTGAAGATTCAGAACATACAGCAGAGGAATTACACAGAAAAAGCTGGGCGTTTAAAACGCCCAGTGAGGAAGGCAAACTGGCGTTTAAACGCCAGCCAGGGTGCCTGGCTGGGCGTTTAACACCCAAAAGGGTAGTGCTTTGGGCGTTAAACGCCAGAATGTGCACCATTCTGGGCGTTTAACGCCAGGATGGCACAAAAGGGAAGATTCTGTTTTCAATTCAAATTTTTTTCAAGTTTTCAACATTTTTCAAAATCAAATCTTTTTCAAATCAAATCTTTTCAATCAAATCTTTTTCAAAATCAATTTCTTTCCATTTTCAAAAATACTTGCTAACAATTAATGATTTGATTCAACAACTCAAGTATGTTGCCTTTTCTGTTGAGAAGGGTTTAATGTTTGAATCATATCTTTTCTTGTTAGCCAAGTCATTAATTTTTCAAAATCAAATCTTTTTAAATTGTTTTTCAAATCATATCTTCTCAATCACATCTTTTTAAAACCA
>NC_029780.3:63351238-63352206 GCF_000817695.3 Arachis duranensis | reverse complement strand
TCACTTTACTTCTTTCTCAATCATGGTTTTCGAAAATCAATTAGTGTTTTTCAAAATGTTTTCAAAATCTTTTACTTAATTTTCGAAAATTTCTTCCCCTCTTTTCACGTCCTTCTATTTATGGACTAACACTCATCCTTAATGCACAATTCAAACTTCATCTTTCTTGATAAGTTCGAATTTTCTACATCTTCATTCCATTTTTCTTTTCCTCTGACACCTTAAGGAATCTCTATACTGTGACATAGAGGATTCCATATTTTCTTGTTGTCTTCTCTTTCATATGAGCAGGAGCAAAGACAAAAGCATTCTTGTTGAGGCTGATCCTGAACCTGAAAGGACCTTGAAGCGAAAACTAAGAGAAGCTAAGGCACAACTCTCTGTAGAGGACCTAACAGAAATCTTCAAAGAAGAAGAACCCATGGCAGCCGAAAACAACAACAATGCCAACAATTCAAGGAAGGTGCTGGGTGACTTTACTGCACCTACTCCCGACTTCTATGGGAGAAACATCTCTATCCCTGCCATTGGAGCAAACAACTTTGAGCTTAAGCCTCAATTAGTTTCTCTAATGCAACAGAATTGCAAGTTCCATGGACTTCCATTGGAAGATCCTCATAAGTTTTTAGCTGAATTCTTGCAAATCTGTGACACTGTCAAGACCGATGGAGTTGACCCTAAGGTCTACAGACTTATGCTATTCCCTTTTGCTGTAAGAGACAGAGCTAGGACATGGTTGGACTCACAACCTAAAGAAAACCTGAACTCTTGGGAAAAGCTAGTTAATGCCTTCTTGGCAAAGTTCTTTCCACCTCAAAATTTGAGTAAGCTTAGAGTGGAAGTCCAAACCTTCAGACAGAAGGAAGGAGAATCCCTCTATGAAACTTGGGAAAGATACAAACAATTAATCAGAAAGTGTCCTTCTGACATGCTTTCTGAATGGAGCATCATAGGTATCTTCTATGATG
>NC_029780.3:63345514-63350493 GCF_000817695.3 Arachis duranensis | reverse complement strand
CGTACTGTGCGCATACGCGTCGATGACCGCACATGACTTCATTAAAGCAACACGTGCCTGGCGATTTGGGAGGGTTTCTGAACCCATTTTGGCGCCAATTGCTGATAGAAAGGAATAAAAGGATCAAGTATTGAAGGGGAGGGGATCTTGGAATCATATAGCCTAATTAGGATTAGTTTAGAGTTAGTTTTAGAGAGAGAAGCTCTCACTTCTCTCTAGAATTAGGATTAGGTTTAGGTTAATCTCTCTTCTTAGATCTAGGTTTAATTCATGCTTTGATTCACTTTTCCTTTATCAATTCTTAATCTTCTCCTCCTCCTCTTTCTAGTCATGTGCTTTAATAATTGTAATTCTTCATTTTGTTTTGGATAGATTGTTGTTTCTTTGTTTTCTTTCAATAATGCAATTTGAGGTAATTCATGATAATTGTGATTTCCTTGATTGTTGTTGTTAATTCCTTGCATTGTTGTTAGATTCTATTCTTGGAGGCAGTGGCTATAGCCTTTCCTTTATTCGACATCCTGAAAAAAAGAAATATGAGAGAATATAAGCAATAAAGCATGTAGCACAAAGCAAAGAAAGCATATTCAGGATGTAAAATAGATGACAAGCAAACATGATGTGAATTGAACTTGAAATATGGCCAACAAATAAGAACAAAAAACACAGCCATAACCCAAGAATTCAAAGTTTCAAACAACGAGCACAATTCAGAAAGAATAAGCATGTTCATCATCAAGACTTAAAAGAATGGTTAAAAGGGTTAAAATGCAAGTTGGGAAGTAAAGAAGTCAATGAGTTAGAAAAAATGGAGTTAAAAATTAGTAGTATGATGAGAGATGAACATTTCAAGCATACAAATCATGGTCACAATGTATAATGCAAATCCCGGAAGTTGAAAATAACGAAAGGTAGCCCAAATTCGTAACAGAGACCAAAATGAAATTAGATTCCTCGAAAATTGGGCAGCATTTCGGTTTAAAATTGGACGTTCCCGGGTAGCAAAATGGCACAAACAACATGATTACAATATCAATTAATCACAACATCAATAAGATAGCATCCAGGAAACACAGATTGCACACAGAGCAACTCAAAAGTGGCACTTATCAGACAAGCGAACAAATAGAAAATAAACACAAACGGAGCACTTATCAGGCCTAGAGTCCTCTATCCAGCCCTAGCTACCTAACCGCAATTATTTCTAACTAATCCTAACATGCAACATTTGAATTCAAACTAACTAACAGAAAATTACAGTAACTAACAGAAATGAACAATTAAAAAGAAAAACAGAAATTGAGTAGGAACCTAGGAGCGAGGAAAAACGGAGAATGGGAAGGGAATTAGGATAGGGGCAGGGGCAGCAGAATCCGAAGTTGCGCCGCCGAGGACGGTGGCGGTGAGGATGGCGGTGACTGCGGCGGCGTGTGGGTTGTGCGAGAGAGTAGAGGACAGAGTGAGTGGATGAGAGAGAGGGAGGGGGCGAGTGGGGTTGATGGTGAGAGAAGGGGGCTGGCCGTGCGGTGGTGGCGACGGCGCTGCTGCAGCAGCGATTGTGGCGGTGAGAAGAAGAAGATGGAAATGGTGAGGGAGAAGAGAGTGCGCGAATGCGCAACGCTCTTCGCATATTAGGGTTATCCCCTTTTTTTGAATCGACGCGAGCGCGCACCTTGCGCGTCCACGTACATTGAGAAAACTTGGGACCCACGCGTGAGCGTGCAGTGCGCTCAAGTGTGGATTGGCAGACTATGCAACGGCGCGTGCGCGTACTGGGGTTGGGCCTGAGGCTTAGAGTGGGCTTGACGCACGCCCAACTCTCTGGGCAAGGGCCTGGAGCGGCATCATATAAGGGACGCGCACGTGGCAAGCGCGCGTCCGCGTACATTGGTAATTTTGCGATAGGGCGCGCTAGCGCGATGCGTGCGCTCGCGTCTGTTCCTCCGTTAGGCATATGGGTGCGCACGCGGTGAGTGCGCGTCTGCACAGATTGAGTTGGGCTGGGGGCTTAAAGTTGGCCCAGATCCAACATAACTCTCTGGGGCTTGGCTCAAAATTTTTTTGCAGCAGCAGATCGACGCGGACGCGGCAGGTGCGCATCCGCGTACATGTCCTTGTTCTTATGATCAGCGCGCACGCACGTAGTGCGCGTCAGCGTGGATTGTGTTGGGCTCAGGGCATAGTGTTTGCCCAAGAGAGGCCCAACTCTCGGGGATGTGGGTGATGCTGCATCCGCTCATGGACGCGTGCGCGTACCTCGTGCGCGCGCGTCTACCCCCCTTTTTTTTATGCTCAGGTGCTCCCCATACTGCTCACAATCACAACTATTCATGCATCTACTATTAAACACAAAAATGCAATTCACAAAAAATGCAATATGATATTATTCATCTACTACTAAACACAACATACATGTGACTGAGCTAACAATTAAGTTGTACCAACAAATTTATATGAAACATCTACCTACAATGGCAAATCAAATCACTTATTAAGCAAAAATAAAAGGGAATGGAAAGAGTTTACCATGGTGGGGTGTCTCCCACCTAGCACTTTTATTTTTAAGTCCTTAAGTTGGACATGTTGAGGCGCTTATTGTCATGGTGGCTTATGTTTGTACTCATCCTTGAATCTCCAAGGATCTTTGCATCTCAATTGGTTGACAGAATTTCCAACCCTTTTCATCAAGCTTGGGCAAAGTTCTACCCAAGATATGAGTCGCCATATTTGGTCTTCACATAGCAAACCGGGATCCCATATCTTATCCTCACACCCGTCTTCAATTTGATCTTCATACTTTTTCTTTCCGGGTGGTTGACATATAGAATTCTCTTTATTCCACCAATGCTTCCTTCTAAACCCATATACGGTGATTTCCGTTCCATCCGCATTCCTATACCTTAGGGTCTTGGCCTTTATGATTTTTGTACTGAATTTTCAACCACTACCCAACTCTCGCTTGAATGTTGTGTTAGATGGTGTCTTGGGAAGGGGGACCTCCCCACACTTAGACAATGCAAGGTCTACTTTGTTAGGCTCTGCTTTGGTTGTTTCAAACTCTTCACAAGCTTCTTCAATTTCAACCTCATCCCCTTTGTCACGTGGCTTGGTGTTGTCTTCAAGAACTTCATCTTGTCTAACGGGAGGTGATTCAATTTTGGATAGGAAGTCATTGATGAATGAATTCATCTCTTGATCAACTTCTTCATATTCTTCAATTTCAATATACACCATGCCATTTTCGTTTTCCTTGGGAGGTTGTGCACACTCTTTTATAATTTCAACTTCATGTCCAATAGGAGAGGATTCCATTGTAGAGAGAAATTCATCCATGATTGAATCCATTTCTTGATAAGCTTCTTCCAAATCTCCGACGATGATATGCCTTGGAGGTTGCGCACCCTCCTCAACATCAATATCAAGCTTCTTGGAAGAGTTCTCCGTGATACTACATTCCCATGGACTTTCGACATCTCCTAGATCTTCAACCACTTCTCCCTTTTCTTCAATGATCATAGGCTCCTCCAAATGTTCTAACACAAAATTTGACTCCTCCTTTTCCACCGGATTTTCCAATTTCTCCTTCATGCTTTGCTCTTCTTTTGATAGTTCACATGTGGTCACGGAATTACCTTGAGTCTTCAAACATTGGTGGGCTAAAGTATGCACCACTTTGGTCAAATTGGTCACAAACTCAAGTGTATCCCGCTTCATGGTCTCTTGTCCTTGAAGTAACAAAGTGAGAGGATCGTCTATTGGGGCTTGGAGTGAGTAAGAAGGTTCATTACTTTGGAGAGAGGGTTCATACTGGGAAGGTGATTCTTCTTGGTAAGGTTGTGGGGATTGTGTGTATTGAGGCGGTTCTTGGGAGTAATCTTGATAGAGTTGTGGTGGTTCTAAAGGTTCTTGCTCATAATGGTCACAAGGATGTAGTATGGGTGATTGGTCATATGGTGGATATGGATTATAGGAAGGTGCTTGATGTGGAGAGGCTTGTGAGTATGGTTGAGGTTTATGTTGAGGATATGGTTCATAGGCATATGGTGGTGGTTCTTGAAAGTCACAAGGTGATTCACCATAGCCATTGGAATAATATGCATTATAGAATGGCTCTTCTTCATAGTGCATTGGTGGAGGTTGTTGCCATGAGGATTGATCATATGCATATGGCTCCTCCCACCTTTGATTGTCCCATCCTTGATACACATCCTCATTGAAGCTCTCATTTCCTACAACATAGTTGTAATCACACTCATAGCCAAAATGAGAATTCATGGTGAAAAGAGAAAACAAAAATCAAAAGCTAATAGAAAATAAGAGAAACAAAATTCTACAAATAGCAAACAAAGCAAAAAGCAAGATATTCACACTATTCACATATGTACAATAACTAATAACACAACACCATTGCAATTCCCTGACAACGGCGCCATTTTGATGATTGGATTTTTGACGGTTTAGAATTTCACTAATGAAATCTCGTTGTAAAGTATAGTTTCTAAACCAAACAATAATCCTTTCATACAAAAAGTTGTTTGTCACTAGTACAAACCCCTAAAATTTATAAACCGAAGTATTTAAACCTCGGGTCGTTCTCCCTAGGAATTACAATAAAATGTCTTGTTATTGGTTGTGAGTTATATTTGGGGTTTTTAAGATTTTAGACAAGAAATTTAAATGGCAAAGAAAACAAACTAACAACTAGTAAAGCTCTTGACAAGATATGAGAACTAGAAGTCCTATCCTAGTTATCCTCCTCAATTGTGATGACAAATTGTCCATTGCTCCCACTTAGTTAACCTCTAACCATGGAGGAAAGTCAAGTGGATGAGTCAATTTGATTCCTCAAGTCCTAATCAACTCTTAAAGGAAAGACTAGCTTTAGAGGCATTCAAATCACTCCCTCCTAGTACTCTTCCAAGCAATACAGAAGAAAATCCAAAAGGAGAGTGCAAGGCCATCAACATGGCCGAATTTGG
>NC_029780.3:63344827-63345354 GCF_000817695.3 Arachis duranensis | reverse complement strand
TGGATTTACTTCTGCCATTCATGAGCTCTGATGAGTATTCTTCCTCTGAAGAGGATGAATATGTCACTGAAGAGCAAGTTGCTAAATACCTTGGAGCAATCATGAAGCTAAATGACAAGTTATTTGGTAATGAGACTTAGGAGGATGAACCCCCTTTGCTCACCGAAGAATTGGATGACTTGTCTAGGCAGAAACTACCTCAAAAGAGACAAGATCCTGGGAAGTTCTCAATACCGTGTGCCATAGGCACCATGACCTTCAAGAAGGCCTTGTGTGACCTAGGGTCAAGTGTAAACCTCATGCCTCTCTCTGTAATGGAGAAGCTAGGGATCTTTGAGGTGTAAGCTGCAAGAATCTCACTAGAGATGGCAGACAATTCAAGAAAACAAGCTTATGGACTTGTAGAGGATGTTCTGGTAAAAGTTGAAGACCATTACATCCCTGCTAATTTCATAGTCCTAGAGACTGGGAAGTGCATGGATGAATCCATCATCCTTGGCAGACCCTTCCTAGCCACAGCAAAGGCT
>NC_029780.3:63343850-63344716 GCF_000817695.3 Arachis duranensis | reverse complement strand
TCTCTGTCACCATGGAGAGGAAGCATGAAGAGCTTCTCTCAAAACAGAGTCAAACAGAGCCCCCACGGTCAAACTCTAAGTTTGGTGTTGGGAGGCCACAACCAAATTCTAAGTTTGGTGTTGAACCCCACATTCAAACTCTAAGTTTGGTGTTGGGAGGTTCCAACATTGCTCTGAGCATCTGTGAGGCTCCATGAGAGCCCTCTGTCAAGCTACTGACATTAAAGAAGCGCTTGTTGGGAGGCAACCCAATGTTATATTTTATCTATTTTTCTTTGTTATTTTATGTTTTCTATAGGTTGATGATTGGTGCACGAAATTGTGATCACTACAACTTCGCATAACTAACCAGCAAGTGTACTGGGTCGTCCAAGTAATAAACCTTACGCGAGTAAGGGTCGATCCCACAGAGATTGTTGGTATGAAGCAAGCTATGGTCACCTTGTAAATCTTAGTCAGTCAAACTCAAATGGATATGAATGATGAATAAAACATAAAGATAAAGATAGAGATACTTATGTAATTCATTGGTGGGAATTTTAGATAAGCGTATGAAGATGCTGGGTCCCTTTTGTCTCTCTGCTTTCCTACTGTCTTCATCCAATCCTTCTTACTCCTTTCCATGGCAAGCTTATGCAAGGGTTTCACCGTTGTCAGTGGCTACCTCCCATCCTCTCAGTAGAAATGTTCAACGCACCCTGTCACGGCACGACTATCCATCTGTCGGTTCTCAATCAGGCCGGAATAGAATCCAGTGATTCTTTTGCATCTGTCACTAACGCCCCGCCCTCAGGAGTTTGAAGCACGTCACAGTCATTCAATCATTGAATCCTACTCAGAATACCACAGACAAGGTTTAGACCTTC
>NC_029780.3:63340266-63341166 GCF_000817695.3 Arachis duranensis | reverse complement strand
TTGTGTGAAAATGAAGGAGTGAAGATGGGTTTATATAGGAGTGGGGGGGCTCATGGTTCGATCATGTATAGGTGGGTTTGGGAGGGAAAGTGGTTTGAATTTGAAGGGTAAGGTAGGTGGGGTTTTATGAAGGATGGATGTGAGTGGTGAAGAGAAAGATGGGATTTGATAGGTGAAGGGTTTTTGGGGAAGAGGTGTTGAGGTGATTGGTGAATGGGTGAAGAAGAGAGAGAGTGGTGGGGTAGGTGGGGATCCTGTGGGGTCCGCAGATCCTGAGGTGTCAAGGAAAAGTCATCCCTGCACAAAGTGGCAAGCAAAAATGCGTTTTGAGCCAATTCTGGCGTTAAACGCCGGGCTGGTGCCCATTTCTGGCGTTTAACGCCAAATGCTTGCCCTTTTCTGGCGTTTAACGCCAGTCTGGTGCCCCTTTCTGGCATTAAACGCCCAGAATGGTGCCAGACTGGGCGTTAAACGCCCAACAGCTAGCCTTACCGGCGTTTAAACGCCAGCACGCTCTCCTCCAGGGTGTGCTGTTTTTCTTTCTGTTTTTCATTCTATTTTTGCTTTTTCAATTGATTTTGTGACTTCTCATAATCATCAACCTACAAAAAATATAAAATAACAAAGAAAAATAGATAAAGACATAACATTGGGTTGCTTCCCAACAAGCGCTTCTTTAATGTCAGTAGCTTGACAGAGGACACTCATGGAGCCTCAGAGATGCTCAGAGCAATGTTGGAACCTCCCAACACCAAACTTAGAGTTTGAATGTGGGGGTTCAACACCAAACTTAGAATTTGGTTGTGGCCTCCCAACACCAAACTTAGAGTTTGAATGTGGGGGTTCAACACCAAACTTAGAATTTGGTTGTGGCCTCCCAACACCAAACTTAGAGTTTGA
>NC_029780.3:63338602-63339042 GCF_000817695.3 Arachis duranensis | reverse complement strand
TGGCCATGTTGATGGCCTTGCACTCTCCTTTTGGATTTTCTTCTGTATTGCTTGGAAGAGTACTAGGAGGGAGTTCAGTAATTTTCTTGCTCAGCTGACCCACTTGTCCCTCCAAGTTTCTAATGGAGGACCTTGTTTCAGTCGTGAAACTTTGAGTGGTTTTGATTAGATTAGAGACCATGGTTGCTAATTCAGAGGTATTCTGCTTAGAACTCTCTGTCTGTTGCTGAGAAGATGATGGAAAAGGCTTGCTATTGCTAAACCTGTTTCTTCCACCATTATTGTTGTTGAAACCTTGTTGAGGTCTCTGTTGATCCTTCCATGAGAGATTTGGATGATTTCTCCATGAAGGATTATAAGTGTTTTCATAGGGTTCTCCCATGTAATTCACCTCTTCTATTGAAGGGTTCTCAGGATCATAAGCTTCTTCTTCAGATGAA
>NC_029780.3:63336815-63338031 GCF_000817695.3 Arachis duranensis | reverse complement strand
GGGAGTAGGTGCAGTAAAGTCACCCAGCACCTTCCTTGCGTTGTTGGCATTGTTGTTGTTTTCGGCTGCCATGTGTTCTTCTTCTTTGAAGATTTCTGTTAGGTCCTCTACAGAGAGTTGTGCCTTGACTTCTCTTAGCTTTCGCTTCAAGGTCCTTTCAGGTTCAGGATCAGCCTCAACAAGAATGCCTTTGTCTTTGTTCCTGCTCATATGAAAGAGAAGAGAACGAGAAAATATGGAATCCTCTATGTCACAGTATAGAGATTCCTTGAGGTGTCAGAGGAAAAGAAAAATGGAAGGAAGAGTTAGAAAATTCGAACTTATCAAGAAAGATGGAGTTCGAATTGTGCATTAAGGAATAGTGTTAGTCCATAAATAGAAGGATGTGAGAAGAGGGGAAGTAATTTCCGAAAATTAAGTAAAAGATTTTGAAAACATTTTGAAAAACACTAATTGATTTTCGAAAATAAAAGTGGGAAAGAAATCAAGTGATTTTTGAAAAAGAAATTGAAATTTGAAATCAAAAAGATTTGATTGAAAGTTATTTTGAAAAAGATGTGGTTAAGAAGATATGATTGGTTTTAAAAAGATGTGATTGAGAAGATATGATTTGAAAAACAATTTAAAAAGATTTGATTTTAAAAAAATTAATGACTTGGCTAACAAGAAAAGATATGATTCAAACATTAAAACTTTCTCAACAGAAAAGGCACATACTTGAAATGTTGAATCAAATCATTAATTGATAGCAAGTATCTTTGAAAATAGAAAGAAATTGATTTTGAAAAAGATTTGATTGAAAAGATTGATTTGAAAAAGATTTGATTTTGAAAAGATTTTGAAAACTTGAAAAAAATTTGCATTGAAAACAAAATCTTCCCTCTTGTGCCATCCTGGCGTTAAACGCCAGAATGGTGCACATTCTGGCGTTTAACGCCCAAAAACTCTACCCTTTTGGGCGTTAAACGCCCAACCAGGCACCTTGGCTGGCGTTTAAACGCCAGTCTGTCCTTCTTTACTGGGCATTTTGAATGCCCAGTTTTTCTGTATAATTCCTCTGCTGTATGTTCTGAACCTTCAATTCTCTATATTATTGACTTGAAAAGACACAAATTAAAAATATTTTTGGATTTTTAATAGTGAGGAATAATTAAAATGCAACTAAAATCAAATAACAATGCATGCAAGACACCAAACTTAGCAGTTTGTATACTAC
>NC_029780.3:63332395-63335173 GCF_000817695.3 Arachis duranensis | reverse complement strand
ATCAAATCTCGGGCAAAGTATGGACTATTATACATTGCTGGAAAGCGCAGGATGTTTACTTTCCAACGCCGTTGAGAGCGCGCCAATTGGGCATCTGTAGCTCCAGAAAATCCGCTTCGAGTGCAGGGAGGTCAGAATCCAACAGCATCTGCAGTCCTTTTTCAGTCTCTGAATCAGATTTTTGCTCAGGTCCCTCAATTTCAGCCAGAAAATACCTGAAATCACAGAAAAACACACAAACTCATAGTAAAGTCCAGAAAAGTGAATTTTAACTAAAAACTAAAAAAAATATACTAAAAACTAACTAGATCATACTAAAAACATACTAAAAACAATGCCAAAAAGCGTACAAATTATCCGCTCATGAATGATCATGAGAAGTCACAAAATAATTGAAAAAGCAAAAACAGAATGAAAAATAGAAAGAAAAATAGCACACCTTGTAGGAGAGCTTGCTGGCATTTAAACGCCAGTGAAGCTAGTAAATGGGCGTTTAACGCCCAGTCTGCCACCATTCTGGGCGTTTAACGCCAGAAAGGGGCACCAGACTGGCGTTAAACGCCAGAAAAGGGCAAGAAGTTGGCGTTAAATACCAGAAATGGGCACCAGCCCGGCGTTTAATGCCAGAATTGGCATAGAGAGCATTTTTGCTCGCCACATGGTGCATGGATGACTTTTCCTTGGCACCTCAGGATCTGTGGACCCCACAGGATCCCCACCTACCCCACCACTCTCTCTCTCTTCTTCAGCTATTCACCAATCACCTCAACACCTCTTCCCCAAAAACCCCTCACCTGTCAAATCCCATCTTTCTCTTCACCACTCACATCCATCCTTCATAAAACCCCACCTACCTAACCATTCAAATTCAAACCACTTTCCCTCCCAAACCCACCCATACATGACCGAACCCTACCCGTCTCTCCACTCCTATATAAACCCATCTTCACTCCTTCATTTTCACACAACCTAAACACTACTTCTCCCCCTTTGGCCGAATCACAAAGCCATCTCCATCTCCTCTATTTCTTCTTCTTCTACTCTCTTCTTTCTTCTTTTGCTCGAGGACGAGCAAATCTTTTAAGTTTGGTGTGGTAAAAGCATTGCTTTTTGGTTTTTCATAACCATTTATGGCATTCAACGCCGGAGAAACCTCTAGAAAGAGGAAAGGGAAGGCAAAAGCTTCCACCTCCGAGTCATGGGAGATGGAGAGATTCATCTCAAGGGTGCATCAATACCACTTCTATGAAGTTGTGGCCTTGAAGAAGGTGATCCCCGAGGTCCCTTTCAAACTCAAAAAGAGTGAATATCCGGAGATCCGACATGAGATCCGAAGAAGAGGTTGGGAAGTTCTTACCAACCCCATTCAACAAGTCGGAATCTTAATGGTTCAAGAGTTTTATGCCAATGTATGGATCACCAAGAACCATGACCAAAGTGTGAACCCGGACCCAAAGAATTGGCTTACAATGGTTCGGGGGAAATACTTGGATTTTAGTCCGGAAAATGTAAGGTTGGCATTCAACTTGCCCATGATGCAAGGAGATAAACACCCTTACACTAGAAGGGTGAACTTTGATCAAAGGTTGGACCAAGTCCTCATAGACATATGTGAAGAGGGCGCCCAATGGAAGAGAGATTCAAGAGGAAAGCCAGTTCAATTGAGAAGGCAAGACCTCAAGCCCGTAGCTAGGGGATGGTTGGAGTTTATCCAACGCTCAATCATTCCCACTAGCAACCGGTCCGAAGTTACTATAGACCGGGCCATCATGATTCATAGCATCATGATTGGAGAAGAAATAGAAGTTCATTAGGTTATAGCCTAAGAACTTTATAAGGTGGCGGACAAGTCCTCTACCTTGGCAAGGTTAGCCTTTCCTCATCTCATTTGTCATCTCTGTTATTCAGTTGGAATTGACATAGAGGGAGACATCCCCATTGATGAGGACAAGCCCATCACTAAGAAAAGGGTGGAGCAAACAAGAGATCCCTCTCGTAATGAAATCCCTGAGATGCCTCAAGCGATGCACTTTCCTCCACAAAACTATTGGGAGCAAATCAATACCTTCCTAGGAGAATTGAGTTCCAACATGGGACAACTAAGGTTGGAGCACCAAGAACATTCCATCCTCCTCCATGAAATTAGAAAAGATCAAAGAATCATGAGAGAGGAGCGACAAAGGCAAGGATGAGACATTGAGGAGCTCAAGCACTCCATAAGATCTTCAAGAGGAAGAACAAGCCGCCATCACTAAGGTGGACCCGTTCTTTAATCTCCTTGTTCTTTATTTTTCTGTTTTTCGAAAAATCTTGCTTATGTCTATCCATGTTTGTGTCTTATGATCATTAGTATCTTAGTGTCTATGCCTTAAAGTTATGAATGTCCTATGAATCCATCACCTTTCCTAAATGAAAAATGTTCTTAATTGAAAAAGAGAAGAATTGCATGAATTTTAAATTTTATAACAGATTAATTATTTTGATGTGGTGGCAATATTTTGGTTTCTGAATGTATGCTTAAACAGTGCATAATTCTTTTGAATTTGTTGTTCATGAATGTTGGCTCTTGAAAGAATGATGAAAAAGGTGACATGTTACTGAGGATCTGAAAAATCATAAAAATGATTCTTGAAGCAAGAAAAAGCAGTGAATATTCAAAAAAAAAAGAAGAGAAAAAAAGAAAAAAAAAAGAAAAAGAAAGAAATAAAGTTGTGATCCAAGTCAAAAAGAGTGTGCTTAAGAACCCTGGACACCTCTAATTGGGGACTCTAGCAAAGC
>NC_029780.3:63315896-63332175 GCF_000817695.3 Arachis duranensis | reverse complement strand
GAAGCCAATCATTCTGAATTTCAAAGGATAGAGTGAGATGCCAAAACTATTCAGAGGCAAAAAACTAAAGCCCCGCTCATCTAATTAATACTGATCTTCATAGATGTTTTTGGAGTTCATTGCATATTCTCTTCTTTTTATCTTATTTGATTTTCAGTTGCTTGAGGACAAGCAACAATTTAAGTTTGGTGTTGTGATGAGCGGATCATTTGTACGCTTTTTGGCATTGTTTTTAGTATGTTTTTAGTGTGTTTTAGTTAGTTTTTAGTATATTTCTATTAGTTTTTAGTTAAAATTCACTTTTCTGGACTTTACTATGAGTTTGTGTGTTTTTTTGTGATTTCAGGTATTTTCTGGCTGAAATTGAGGGACTTGAGCAAAAATCTGATTCAGAGGCTGAAAAGGACTGCAGATGTTGTTGGATTCTGACCTCCCTGCACTCGAAGTGGATTTTCTGGAGCTACAAAAACCCAATTGGCGTGCTCTCAACGGCGTTAAAAAGTAGACATCCTGGGCTTTCCAGCAATATATAATAGTCCATACTTTGCCCGAGATTTGATGGCCCAAACCGGCATTCCAATTCAGCTCAAAACTGCCCGGCGTTAAACGCCGGAACTGGCACAAGAATGGGAGTTAAACGCCCAAACTGGCACAAAAGCTGATGTTTAATGATGACAAGTCATCATATACCTATTTTTCTATGCTTTTTCATACAAGAAATTGATGATTAGTGCTTAATTATTGCATTCTTTTGTGCTTAATTGGAAGATTTCCTTGATCTTTTAATTTTATAAATCTTGTAGGAAATAAGAAGAAAAAGAAGCAAAGAAGCACAAAAAAGGGAGAAAAAAAGAGTTTTGGGACACACTTTGAAGTTGGAGCACACTTAGAAGCCTTAGGCCACGCTTTTTGCCAAGGGCAAGGGCAGAATCATGATGAAACAAAGTGAGGTTGGAGCAAATTTTCGCTAAGTTAAAATCTGGCCGCTCACAGCATGACCATGCCTACTTCAAAGGGCTATAACTTGAACTATAGACGTCCGATTGATGTGCTTCCAGTTGCGTTGGAAAGCTGATATTCAGAGCTTTCCAATGATATATAGCAATCCATATTTGGCGTAAAATTGAGGCATGAGTGAAAGGCATCTTTAAGGGCCAAAAACAAGCAAAAATAAACCAAAATGCTTCCACCAAGGCTCGAAGAGGGAGACACAAGGAAACCAAGGAAGTCTGCCCTCTTGGAGGGCAATGTCGTGTTTTCTTCATGAAAATTCAAGGAAAAATTGCAACAACTTCCTCCACCAAGTTTCGAACACAAGACCTCTAGGAAGCCAAGCCTTAGGCATGAATTAGGTGCCAAGAAGAAAAAGCCAAGCAATGCACTCCATGGGATTCGAACTTGGCACTCCCCAAGGAAACATTGCCCTGCCCTCCACAAGGGCAGGGCAGCATTTTATGGTGCACGGCCAGCGCACCAGATTGGCGCACCAAGGGAGCTTCGGCAGCAACATAGCGCACGCACAGGCAGAATCTGGCGCACCAAAAATTTCTGTCCTGCCCTCCACAAGGGCAGGGCAGCATGCTGCAGCAACCCAACACGCCCACAAGCACCAACACGCACCATTTTCTGCCCTGCCCTCCACAAGGGCAGGGCAGGCTCCTGGGAGCAACATATGGGCCAAAATTCAATTTAATTCAATTCCTCACCAAATTGAATCAAAGCCAACCAAACCCATTTCTCCTCAAATCCAAAGCAAGCAAAGCCCACATCATCACTCAAAGGCACATGGATCAATTAAATTAGGATTTTCATTTTTGTAATTTGTTTTAATTTCATTTTCATTTTATCTTGTAAAGCCTATATAAGGCATCACTTCCATCTTTGTAAGGAGGCCGGCTCCATTACGAATAGATAGCTCTCTCCTTTAGTTTTCTTTTCTGTTTTAAATCTTGAGTGAGATTGGAGGAATTCTGTTTCATTCTCACCTTGAGATCTCTTGGTTACTTTTTCTGCATAATTGAAATTCACATACTGCTTCATCTTCTCTTTTAATTCTACATAATTGAGAATTGGATTTACATTTCACTTGCTGCTTGATTTACTTCTCTTCTGCTGATTATTTTCTACTTTGATCAAGGACGGAATTGAGATCTAGACTTGTTTTCTAGTCTCTTTGATTTCCTGAGATCTTCATTTTGATTGTCCAATTGAGTTAAATTTAATTTCTGTTTTCTTCTTCAAGCAATTATGCTTTCTGTTTAAGATCGGTTGCAAGTTACTGCATCTTTTACTTCTCTGTTTGATTGCCATTTACAATTTCTTGTGTGATTTCTTGAATCCCAGCTCCCAAAATCCTTTAATTCTTCCTGCAATTTAAATTTTCAGTTGCTTGATCTATTGCTTCCTTTAATTCCCAGCACCCACTCCCCTTTACATTTAATGCAATTTACATTTCTTGTCATTTAAGATTCTTGCAATTTACAATTCTTGCAATTTAAGTTTCGCAATTTACATTGCTTGTTCTTTAAGCTTCCTGCCTATTTACATTCTGCACTTTAAGTTCATTGCTATTTACATTTTGCTGCCACAATTCTCACTTAAATGATAGCTTGACTAAACTAATCACCCACTAAAGTTGCTTGATCCATCAATCCCTGTGGGATCGACCTCACTCTTGTGAGTTATTACTACTTGATGCGACCCGGTACACTTGCCGGTGAGTTATGTGTGTTGGAAATTCATTTTTCCACAAAACACCATTATGCGTTTTCCGCAAAAACACCATCATTTAACTCCAAGAAGAGTCTCTACACGAAAATTCTTCAATGCTCAGCCCAAGCACACACCAAGTGGGCCCGGAAGTGGATTTTTATGTAATTTACTCATCTTTGTAAACCCTAGGCTACTAGTTCTCTACAAATAGGACCTTTTACTATTGTATTTTCATCTTTTGATCACTTTAGATCTTAGATCAGATCTTGGTTTTTCTGGTTCCTCTCTGGGGCCGAAGCCAATGATCACTACTATCACTTATGTATTTTCAACGGTGGAGTTTCTACACACCATAGATTAAGGTGTGGAGCTCTGCTGTACCTCGAGTATTAATGCAATTACTATTGTTCTTCTATTCAATTCAGCTTATTCTTGTTTTAAGATATTCATTTGCAACCAAGAACATGATGAATGTGATGATTATATGACATTCATCATCATTCTCACTTATGAATGAGTGCCTGACAACCACTTCTGTTCTACAAGCAAACAAGGCTTGAATGTTTATCTCTTGGATCCTTTGATCGGAATCTTTGTGGTATAAGCTAGAATTGATGGCGGCATTCAAGAGAATCCAGAAGGTCTAAACCTTGTCTGTGGTATTCTGAGTAGGATTCAATGGTTGAATGACTGTGACGAGCTTCAAACTCGTGATTGTGGGGCGTTAGTGACAGACGCAAAAGAATCACTGGATTCTATTCCGACATGATCGAGAACCGACAGCTGATTAGCCGTGCCGTGACAGGGTGCGTTGAACATTTTCACTGAGAGGATGGGAGGTAGCCATTGACGGTTCATCTTGTTGCTCAGATTAGGTAATTTTCTTCTTGTTTTAACCATTATTTTATTTTTAAAAAGTTTTCAAAATCTTTCAAAATTTTTCTTCTTTTTCGTTTTTCTAAAAATAATTTTCGAAAAATCCAAAAAAATTTATAAAATCATAAAATCAAAAATATTTTGTGTTTCTTGTTTGAGTTAGTGTCAATTTTTAAGTTTGGTATCAATTGCATCTTTTTTAATTTTCTAAAAAATTTCAAAAAATTCATGCATGTGTTCTTCATGATCTTCAAGTTGTTCTTAATGAGTCCCCTTGTTTGATCTTCATATTTTCTTGTTTTGTGTCTTTTGTTGTTTTTCATATGCATTTTTGAATTCATAGTGTCTAAACATTAAAAATCTCTAAGTTTAGTGTCTTGCATGTTTTTCTTTTCTTGAAAATTTTTCAAAAATATGTTCTTAATGTTCATCATGATTTTCTAAGTGTTCTTGGTGTTCATTTTGACATTCAAAGTGTTCTTGCATGTTGTTTTGGATTGACTCAGTCAAATTTTTTTTTTAAAATTTAGTTGTTTCTTATGTGTCAAGTCAAATTTTCAATTTAAAAATCCTATCTTTTCAAAACTTTTTCAAAAATCAAATCTTTTTCATGTTTATTTCATGGTTTTCGAAAAATTTTTAAAAATTGATTTTCAAAATCTTTTTCTTATCTTTATTTCATAATTTTCGAAATTATTACTAACAATTAATGTTTTGATTCAAAAATTTCAAGTTTGTTACTTTCTTGTTAAGAAAGGTTCAATCTTTAAATTCTAGAATAATATCTTTTAGTTTCTTGTTAGTCAAGTCATCAACTTCAATTTTCAAAATCAAATCTTTTTAAAAAATTTTTTCAAATCTTTTTCAAAATAAATTTCAATCATATCTTTTTAATCATATCTTTTTCAAATCATATCTTTTTCAAATTTTAATTTCAAAATCTTTTTTAACTTCTTATCTTTTCAAAATTGATTTTCAAATCTTTTTCAATTAACTAATTGACTTTTGTTTGTTTTACTATTTCTTATCTTTTTCAAAACCACCTAACTACTTTTCTCTCTCTAATTTTCGAAAATCACCTTCCTCTTTTTCAAAAATCTTTTTATTTAACTAATTGTTTTAACTTTTAATTTTATTCCTTTTCTTAATTTTCGAATACTAACTAATTTTAAAATAAAAACAAAAATATTTTCCTTTTCCTTTTAATTAGTTTCAAAAACTCTCTTTCTCATCTTCTTCTATTCATTTATTTAATCACTAACACTCTTATCTTCTTCTTATAATTCGAACCCTCTCTCCCTCTCTGTGTTCGAATTCTTCATCTCTTCTCTCTGCATCATTCTTCTATTTTTTTCTTCTTCTTCTTCCTTTTCTGTCCTCTTCTTTTTCATATGAGCAGGAGCAAGGACAAAGACATTCATGTTGAAGCAGATCCTGAACCTGAAAGGACTCTGAAGAAGAAGCTAAGAGAAGCTAAAGCACAACAATCCAGAGAAAACCTTACAGAGAATCTCGAAAGAGAAGTAATGGCCAAACCCAACAACAATGCAAGGAAGATGCTTGGTGACTTCACTGCACCAAATTCCAACTTCCATGGAAGAAGCATCTCAATCCCTGCCATTGGAGCAAACAATTTTGAGCTAAAGCCTCAATTAGTTTCTTTGATGCAACAGAATTACAAGTTTTATGGACTTCCATCAGAAGATACTTTTCAGTTCTTAACTGAATTCTTGCAGATCTGTGATACTGTTAAGACCAATGGAGTTGATCTCGAGGTCTACAAGCTTATACTTTTCCCTTTTGCTGTAAGAGACAGAGCTAGAATATGGTTGGACTCTCAACCTAGAGATAGCCTGACCTCTTGGATAAGCTGGTCACGACTTTCTTAGCGAAATTCTTTCCTCCTCAAAAGTTGAGCAAGCTTAGAGTGGATGTTTAAACCTTCAGATAGAAAGAATGTGAATTCCTCTATAAAGCTTGGGAAAGATACAAGCAACTAACCAAAAAGTGTCCGTCTTACATGCTCTCAGAATGGACCATCCGGATATATTATATGATGGTCTGTCTGAATTGTCCAAAATGTCATCGGACCATTCTGCAGGTGGATCTATTCACCTGAAGAAAATGCCTGCAGAAGCTCAGAAACTCATTGAAATGGTTGCAAATAATCAGTTCATGTACACCTCTGAAAGGAATCCTGTGAATAATGGGACGCCTCAGAGGAAGGGAGTTCTTGAAATTGATGTTCTAAATTCCATATTGGCTCAGAACAAAATGTTGACTCAGCAAGTCAATATGATTTCTTAGAGTCTGAATGGATTGCAAAATGCATCCAACAGTACTAAAGAAGCATCTTCTGAAGAAGAAGCTTATGATCCTGAGAACCCTGCAATGGCAGAGGTGAATTACACGGGTGAAGCCTATGGAAACACCTATAATTCCCTCATGGAGAAATCATCCAAATTTCTCATGGAAGGATTAACAAAAGCCTCAGCAAGGCTTTAACAATAATAATGGTGGAAGAAACAGGTTTAGCAATGGCAAGCCTTTTCCATTGTCTTGTCAACAACAGATAGAGAATTCTGAGCAGAATCCATCTAGCTTAGCAAATATAGTCTCTGATCTATCTAAGGCTACTCTCAGTTTCATGAATGAAACAAGGTCCTCTATCAGAAACTTAGAGGCACAAGTGGGTTAGCTAAGTAAAAGGGTTACTGAAACTCCTCCTAGCACTCTCCCAAGCAATACAGAAGAGAATCCCAAAAGAGAGTGCAAGGCCATAACCGTGAACAACATGGACAAACCTGGAGAGAGTGAAAAGGCAGTAATTCCCAGTGAGGAAGACCTCAAGGAACGTCCACTGGCCATTAAGGAGTACCCCAATGAGGAACCAAAGGAATCCGAGGCTCATATAAAGACCATAGAGATTCCTTTGACCTTCCTTTTACCATTCATGAGCTCTGATGACTATTCATCTTCTGAAGAAGATGAAGACATTGCTGAAGGGCAAGTTGCCCAGTATTTAGGAGCAATCATGAAGCTGAATGCCAAGCTATTTGGTAATGAGATTTGTGAGGATGAACCTCCATTTTTCATTAATGAACTGAATACCTAGGTTCAGCAAACTTTACCTCATAAGAAACAGGATCTTGGTAAATTCTTAATACCATGTACCATAGGCACTATGACCTTTGAAAAGGCTCTGTGTGACCTAGGGTCAGGTATTAACCTCATGTCACTCTCTATAATGGAGAAACTAGGAAGCTTTGAGGTACAAGCTGTAAGAATCTCACTAGAGATGGCAGACAAATCAATGAAACAGGCTTATAGACTAGTAGATAACGTGCTAGTGAAGGTTGAAGGCCTTTACATCCCTGCTGATTTCATAATCCTAGACACTGGAAAGAATGAGGATGAATCCATCATCCTTGGTTGACCTTTCCTAGCCACAGCAAAATCTGTGATTGATGTTGACAGAGGAGAGTTGGTCCTTCAATTGAATGAGGACTACCTTGTATTCAAGACTCAAGGTTTTCCTTCTGTACACATGGAAAAGAAGCATGAAAAGCTTTTCTCAGTGCAGAGTCAAACAAAGCCCCCACATTCAAATTCTAAGTTTGGTGTTAGGAGGCCACAACCAAACTCTAAGTTTGGTTTTGAGAGGCCACAACCAAACTCTAAGTGTGGTGTTGGGAGGCCCCAACCATGCTTTTAATATCTGTGAGGCTCCATGAGAGCTCACTGTCAAGCTATTGACATTAAAGAAGCGCTTATTGGGAGGCAACCCAATTTTTATTTATCTATGTTATTTTATATTTCTTTAGGTTGATGATCATGTGGAGTCACAAAAACAACTGCAAAAATCAAAGCAAATTCAAAAACAGCATTAAAAATAGCACACCCTGAATGATAAGCTTACTGGCGTTTAAACTCCAGTAAGAGTAGCAGAATGGGCATTAAACGCCCAGTCTGGCGCCATTCTGGGCATTTAACGCCAGAAATAGGCATCTAACTAGCGTTTAACGCCATAATAGAGCACCAAGTTGGCGTTAAATGCCAGAAACAAGCAACAGCTTGGCATTAAACACCAGGAAAGGTATAAAAGCTGGTGTTTAGCGTTAGAAACAGGCAGCAGTCTGGCTTTAAACGCCAAAATTGCACTGTAAGGGTGTTTTTACACGCCTAAATAGAGTAGGGATGAGAATTACTTGAACCCTCAGGATGTGTGAACCCCACAGGATCTCCACCTACCCCACCTCTCTCTCTCTCCCCCCACACATATCTATAACACTCTACCCAAAACACTACTCACTTATCAAATCCTATTCTTTTACCTATATTATCTTCACCAATCACCTCCATCCCTCTTTCCCCAAAAAACCCCACCTACCTCACTTTTTCCTCCCAAACCCACCCAATTCCATTCGGCCACTCTCCCTCTCTTTCCCTATATATACCCCTCTTCACTCCTTCATTTTTACACATCACAAATACTCTCCTACCCCCTTGGCCGCTATCTCCTCCATTTTCTTCTTCTTCCCCTTCTTTCTTTCTTCTTTTGCTCGAGGATGAGTAAACCTTTTAAGTTTGGTGTCGTAAAAGCATTGCTTTTTGTTTTTCCATAACCATTTATGACACCTAAGGCCGGAGAAACCTCTAGAAAGAGGAAAGGGAAGGCAAAAGCTTCTACCTCCGAGTCATGATAGATGGAGAGATTCATCTCAAAGGTCCATGAAGACCACTTCTACGAAGTTGTGGCCAAGAAGAAAGTGATCCCTGAGGTTCCTTTCATGCTCAAGAAGAATGAGTACCCGGAGATCCGACATGAGATCTGAAGAAGAGGTTGGGAAGTTCTCACCAACCCCAATCAACAAGTCAGAATCTTAATGGTTCAAGAGTTCTATGCCAATGCATGGATCACTAGGAACCATGATCAAAGTATGAACTTGAATCCAAAGAATTGGCTTACAATGGTTCGGGGGAAATACTTAATTTCAGTCCGGAAAATGTAAGGTTGGCGTTCAACTTGCCAATGATGCAAGAAAATGCATGCCCCTACACTCGAAGGGTCATCTTTGATCAAAGGTTGGACCAAGTCCTCATGGACATATGTGTGGAAGGAGCTCAATGGAAAAGAGACTCAAAAAGCAAGCCGGTTCAACTGAGAAAACCGGACCTTAAGCCTGTGGCTAGAGGATGGTAGGAGTTCATCCAACGCTCCATCATTCCTACTAGCAACTGATCTGAAGTGACTGTGGATCGGGCTATCATGATCCATAGTATCATGGTTGGGGAGGAAGTGGAAGTTCATGAGATCATACCTCTAGAACTCTACAAGGTGGCTGACAAGTCCTCCACTTTGGCAAGGTTAGCCTTTTCTCATCTCATTTGTTACCTATGCAATTCGGCTAGGATTGACATAGAAGGAGATATCCTGATTGAAGAGGACAAGCCCATCACTAAGAAAAGAATGGAGCAAACAAGAGAGCCCACTCATGGACCTCAATAAGAGCATGAGGAAATTCCTCATCAAGAAATCCCTGAGATGCCTCAAGGGATGCATTTTTCTCCACACAACTATTGGGAGCAACTCAACACCTCTTTGGAAGGCTTGAGTTACAACATGGACCAACTAAGGGTGGAGCACCAGGAGCACTCCATCATTCTCTATGAGATTAGAGAAGATTAAAGAGCTGTGAGGGAGGAGCAACAAAGGCAAGGAAGAGACATAGAAGAGCTCAGGCATTCCATTAGATCTTCAAGAGGAAGAACTAGCCGCCATCACTAAGGTGGATCCGTTCTTTGATTTCCTTGTTCTTATTTTTCTATTTTTCGAATTTGATGCTTTATGTTTGTCTATGTTTGTGTCTTCATTACATTATCATTAGAGTCTAGTGTCTATGTCTTAAAACTATGAATAACTCCATGAATCCTTCACATCTCTTAAATGAAAAATGTGCCTAATTACAAAAGAATGAGAAGTACTTGGATTTCAAATTTTATCTTGAAATTAGTTTAATTATTTTGATGTGGTGGCAATACTTTTGTTTTCTGAATGAATGCTTGAACAGTGCATATTTTTGATAGTGAAGTTTATGAATGTTAAAATTGTTGGCTCTTGAAAGAATGATGAACAAAGAGAAATGTTATTGATAATCTGAAAAATTATGAAATTGATTCTTGAAGCAAGAAAAAGCAGTGAAAAAAAAATATGGCGAAAAAAAAGAGAAACAAAGAAAAAGAAAAAGCAAGCAGAAAAATCCAATAGCCCTTTAAACCAAAAGGCAAGGGTAAAGAGGATCCAAGGCTTTGAGCATCAATGGATAGGAGGGCCCAAAGGAATAAAATCCTGGCCTAAACGGCTAAATCAAGTTGTCCCTAACCATGTGCTTGTGTTATGAAGGTCCAAGTGAAAAGCTTGAGACTGAGTGGTTAAAGTCGTGATCCAAAGCAAAAAGAGTGTGCTTAAGAACTCTGGATATAACAACACCAATTTTCGAGTACGTGAGATCTTTTTTGAAAACACGGATTTCTCCGGAAGATCAGTAAGGGGAGAATTTCCACTATATCATCAAGTATCTCAATCCTCATTTTCATTATGTCATCTTTAAGATAGAAACTTTTTTGAGGCAAGCTCGATAATGCAATCACGAAGAACCTAGTTTTTGAACAGTATTGGTTAGGAGTTTTGATTCTAGTTTTCGTAAATAGTATCTATTTGACGAACCGGACTCGATTAATGAGAGAAGAGAGATAATTTTATAATATTATCATTACATTAGTATTAGAAGATGCTTGAATGATATTATAAGGTTACCTAGTCTGTTTTAGTTAAAAACAAGAAATCGGTTTAACCGGGTTCACAGTTTACTGGTGCAGCTTAACACCAGCACTCTCTGATGACTTTGGCAATGCTAAGGCCTCATTATACATGTTCTATTCTCATAATAAATATGTTACTAGTGTCACTTATGCTAGTAGCTCAGAAAATAATTTTTAGAGATGTTTTTACAAGTGTTCCGATACATCTAGTTTTAGTAGTTATACACCTGAGATATTTTAATATTATTTTAACCCACCTCCAAGCCAACCAATCACAACTCACCTTACACCCGCAAGACCTCCAAGGCTGTCTCATTTCATCATTTTGGCCGAAAATAACAAGAGAGAAAAGAGAGAAAATTTCATGAACACTTAATCTTCAAAGCTTGATTTCTTCTAAACTAAAACTCAAATCAAAATTCCGATTTCACCAAAATGATCCTCTCTTCTTCCTCTACATAACCATGTAACTTATCAAGGCTGGAAATAAGGTGAGATGGCTGTCTCCCTCCCTCTTCAATTCAGTTTTCAAGGAAGCATGCTTAAACATGTATTTTCTTGATGTTCTTCCTTAGGAATCATGTTTAACTTGACTTGAGGGCCAAGAAACGTGATTTTCCAGCAAGTCTTTGGTTAACAATAGTTGTACTTTTACCAATAGCCGGGGGTTCCTTAATATTCTTATTTCCTCATCGAGGAAATAAGGTAATTAAGTGGTATACAATTTGCATATGTTTAATCGATCTGTTGATAACAGCCTATGCATTTTGTTATCATTTCCAATTGGATGATCCATTAATCCAACTGACAGAAAATTATAAATGGATTAATTGTTTTGATTTTTACTGGAGATTCGGAATAGATGGACTCTCTATAGGACCCATTTTATTGACGGGATTTATTACCACTATAGCTACTTTAGCGGCTCAACCGGTTACTCGAGAATCCCGATTATTCCATTTCCTGATGCTAATAGCCATACTAGTGATTTAGAGGAGATTTCCCGAAAAGTATTTAGTGCCCATTTCGGCCAACTCTCTATCATCTTTCTTTGGCTTAGTGGCATGTATTTCCATGGTGCTCGTTTTTCCAATTATGAAGCATGGCTAAGTGATCCAACTCACATTGGACCTAGTGCCCAAGTGGTTTGGCCAATAGTGGGCCAAGAAATATTAAATGGTGATGTTGGCGGGGGTTTCCGAGGAATACAAATAACCTCCGGTTTTTTCCAGATTTGGCGAGCATCTGGAATAACTAGTGAATTACAACTTTATTGCACCGCAATTGGTGCATTAGTATTTGCAGCCTTAATGCTTTTTGCTGGTTGGTTTCATTATCACAAAGCTGCTCCAAAATTGGCTTGGTTCCAAGATGTAGAATCTATGTTGAATCACCATTTGGCAGGATTACTAGGACTTGGATCTCTTTCTTGGGCCGGGCATCAAGTACATGTATCTTTACCAATTAACCAATTTTTAAATGCTGGAGTAGATCCAAAGGAGATTCCACTTCCTCATGAATTTCAATTGAAAAAATAGATGGTTGAATCAAAATAATTCCTTTCAAGTTCTATTTATTTTGAGGGCAATATGAATATTCTATTATGTTCCATCAACACATTAAAAAGATTATATGAGATATCTTCCGTGGAAGTAGGTCAACATCTCTATTGGCAATTAGGGGGGTTTCGGACCCATTTTTTTTATGAGCCTTCGATAAAAAGATTCATTCTCTTCATAAAAAAGAGGAGGTAGAAACAATAAAGATTTATTTTTCGACTCATCCCTGGAGTTGAATACCCCCCTCAAGAATTGTTTTTGATCTAATCTGGAGGAATCAATAGAAAAGGCAAATCCCTTATGATACACCAGATCCGGCTCGGTTATTGATAGAGTGAATAGATCTGCCATTTCTTGAGATCTCTCTTCTGATTCAAAATCGTGGTGTAACGTGTATCCCCCCCTGTTCCATGAATCATCTCCTAACATGCTGAGTGAGATTTGGTTAGTTGAGGGTTTTTGGATTTAAAGTTGTTATTGATGTGATTTAGGAGGAAAAAGTGCTTAAGGACCACCTGAAAGTCTAACCGAATTTGGAGCAGCAAAACTAGGTAGGATTTGATGAAATTAATCTTGATTGATTGTGTTTGAGTTGTGTGATTATGATATGGTTTGACTGTGCTTGACATTGATGGTTTATATGAGTGATTCTTGTTGAAATTTTGGTGAAAATTTGATGAAATTTGATGATATTCAAGCTATGAATGCATGTTCTTATGGCTGATGGAAAAATGAACCCTAGAGCTTGAATTGGGGTTCAATTTGTGTTAAAATCATGTGGAAAAGATGGGGTTTTAGTGGCTGGGAATTTATTATGAATTTCGGTAAAAATTGTTTGCTGAAAAGATTGAAAAACGGGTAAAAACAGAGTCTGCCGCCACCTGTAAGGCAGAGTTTGCTTACAGAGGATATGATGCATACATCAATTAGCAAGAACTGTACCTATGCTGACTGGAAAACCATACCCATTTTAGTTGCTTCGGGTTACGTCGGGAGTGGGTAGAAACTGACAAATGAGCTCATTATCTGCGCTAGGACTAGACATGCATCATACTTGGTTGCGCATTTCCTTTGTTATGATTGTGGTATGAATGTATGCTTTCCTTGTTTGTATTCTATTCTCTGTGTTTGTGTTGTATTTTTTTGTATTTTTCTGTTTGTGTTCTATTTTCTATTTTCTCTATTTCCTCTATTTATCTTCATCTTCTATTTACTGCTTTTTTTATTTTGCTATTCGTTTGCAAAACAATATATAAGTAATGAACTTAACTAATAACCCCGACCCTACTAAGAACTCCCCAGTTCTTACCCCTTCTCCCTCCCTTCCCCCTTCAGATGGAAGCATGAGTACCCTTCCGTAGTTCGCTGACGGTCGATCCCAAAAAGGATTCTGCCCTAGGTAGTTTTCTGAGTCTAGGGTGAATCTCGTTTTCTATTTATATGTATATACTGTGAGACCAGCCAATGTCTGCACCCCGTTTGTACGTGAACTTTAACCTAAATCCTGTGTACAAGACTCCTGTTGTATGGCTACTTGATGAGGTACTAGAGAGATGTCATATGGCAATGTCTGATCGTGAAGAGGAGTGGCAGATGATGTCTACCTTTTGATGATGTTCCACCTGACTTGAGTTTTAAAGACTTAGAACGTATTTTCCCTCGCTTTAGTAGTTTAGAAGGACTAGGTGAGTATAGAGTCTAGACTAGCCTGGGTGCCAGCTTAGGGACTTCTTGAATAGGTCAGGGCCTGGGATGTTGTATGTATATATATGTATATAGTTATTATCTAGCTATATCTAGGGGTCTTCTAACTAACAGTCTATACTCTAATAAAGGCTAAATCACCGAATATTGTCTACTACTTGTGATGTATTTATGTATAGTTGTATATAATTGTTTTATCTGTTATTATTTGTGAATTGATTATAAATGATTCTATTTATTAATTCAAACATTTTCAAAAAAAAAGTACCTTGCAAACTAACTACGCTTTTAACAACGAATCAGGCTCATATAATAAATAATAGATAATAAATAGGATGACAAATTGGTAGCACTCAGTTTTCGGTGTGTCCTAGGCATACTGAAAATTGGGTCGTTACACTAGACACCTCTAATTAGGGACTTTAGCAAAGCTAAGTCACAATCTGAAAAGGTTCACCCAGTTATGTGTCTGTGGCATTTATGTGTCTGGTGGTAATACTGGAAAACAAAGTGCTTAGGGCCATGGCCAAGACTCATAAAGTAGCTGTGTTCAAGAATCAACATACTGAACTAGGAGAATCAACAACACTATCTAAAATTCTGAGTTCCTATAGATGCCAATCATTCTGAATATCAAAGGATAAAGTGAGATGCCAAAATTTTTTAGAAGCAAAAAGCTACTAGCCCCGCTCATCTAATTTGGACTAAGTTTCATTGATATTGTGAGATTCATTGTATATTCTCTTCTTTTTGTTCTATTTTATTTTCAGTTGCTTGGGGACAAGCAACAATTTAAGTTTGGTGTTGTGATGAGCGGATAATTTATACGCTTTTTGGCATTGTTTTTAGATAGTTTTTAGTAGGATCTAGCTACTTTTTAGTATATTTTTATTATTTTTAAGCAAAATTCACATTTCTATACTTTACTATGAGTTTGTGTGTTTTTCTGTGATTTCAGGTATTTTCTGGCTGAAATTGAGGGAGCTAAGCAAAAATCTGATTCAGAGGCTAAAAAAGGACTGCTGATGCTGTTGGATTCTGATCTCCGTGCACTCGAAATGGATTTTCTAAAGCTACAGAAGCCCAATTGGCGCGCTTTCAATTGAGTTGGCAAGTAGACATTCTGGGCTTTCCAGATATATATAATAGTAAAATTCGAGCAAACTGGCGTTCAAACGCCAACTTCCTGCCCTATTCTGGCGTTAAACGCTAGAAACATGATAAAAGCTGCAGTTAAATGCCCAAACTGGCATAAAACTGGCGTTTAACTCCAAGAAAAGTCTCTACACATGAAAGCTTCAATGCTCAGCCTAAACACACACCAAGTGGGCCCAGAAGTGGATTTCTGCATCATTTACTTATTTGTCTGTAACCCTAGTAACTAGTTTAGTATAAATAGGACTTTTTACTATTATACTCACATCTTTGGACGTTTAGTCCTTAGACGGATCCTTTTGGAACATCTTTGGATCTTTTGATCATCTTTTGATCTTTTGATCACTTTGGGAGGCTGGCCATTTAGCCATGCTTGGACCTTCATCACTTATGTATTTTCAACGGTGGAGTTTCTACACCCTATAGATTAAGGTGTGGAGCTCTGCTGTCCCTCGAGTATTAATGTAAAGTACTATTGTTCTTCTATTCAATTCAAGCTTATTCTTATTCTAAGATGTTCACTCGCACTTCAACCTGATGAATGTGATGATCCGTGACACTCATCACCATTCTCACTTATGAACACGTGCCGGACAAACACTTCTGTTCTACCTGCAAAAGCTAGAGTGTGTTGATGAGTGGATAATTTATACGCTTTTTGGCATTGTTTTTAGGTAGTTTTTAGTAAGTTCAAGCTACTTTTAGGGATGTTTTCATTAGTTTTTATGTTAAATTCACATTTCTGGACTTTACTATGAGTTTGTGTGTTTTTCTGTGATTTCAGGTAATTTTTGGCTAAAATTGAGGGACTTGAGCAAAACTCTGAAAAAGGCTGACAAAAGGACTGCTGATGCTATTGGAATCTGACCTCCCTGCACTCGAAATGGATTTTCTGGAGCTATAGAACTCCAATTGGCGCGCTCTTAATGGCGTTGGAAAGTAGACATCCAGAGCTTTCCAGCAATACATAATAGTCCATACTTTATTTGGAAATTGATGACGTAACTTGGCGTTGAACGCCAAGTACATGCTGCTGTCTGGAGTTAAACGCCAGAAACACGTCATGATCCGGAGTTGAACGCCCAAAACACGCTATAACTTGGAGTTCAACTCCAGGAAAAGTCTCAGCTCCTGGATAGATCAAGCTCAGCCCAAGCATACACTAAGTGGGCCCCGGAAGTGGATTTATGCATCAATTACTTACTCATGTAAATCCTAGTAGCTAGTCTAGTATAAATAGGATAAGTTACTATCGTATTGGGAATCTTTTGACAGTTTAATCTCTGACTATTTTAGTCTTTGATCATTCGGTCTCTTGATCATTCAGGGGGCTGGCCATTCGGCCATGCCTGAACCTTTCACTTATGTATTTTCAACAATGGAGTTTCTGCACACCGTAGATTAAGGGTGTGGAGCTCTGCTGTACCTCAAGTTTCAATACAATTACTATT
>NC_029780.3:63284920-63315796 GCF_000817695.3 Arachis duranensis | reverse complement strand
TGACAACCACTTCCGTTCTACTTTAGGCCGGGCGCATATCTCTTGGATTCCCCAACAGAATCTTCGTGGTATAAGCTAGATAGATGGCAGCATTCATGGGGATCCGGAAAGTTTAACCTTGTCTGTGGTATTCCGAGTAGGATCCTAGGAATCCGGAAAGTCTAACTTTGTCTGTGGTATTCTGAGTAGGATTCCGGTATTGAATGACCGTGAAGAGCTTCAAACTCCTGAAGGTTGGGCGTGATGACAAATGCAAAAGAATCAAGGGATTCTACTCCAACCTGATTGAGAATCGACAAATGATTAGCCATGCTGTGATAGAGCATTTGGACCATTTTCACTGAGAGGATGGGATGTAGCTATCAACAAGGGTGATGCCTCCAGACGATTAGCCGTGCAGTGACAGCGCATAGGACCATTTTCCTGAGAGGATTAAAAGTAGCCATTGATGATGGTGATGCCCTACATACAGCTTGCCATGGAAGGGAGTAAGAAGGATTGGATGAATGTAATAAAAAAGTAGAGATTCGAGAGGATTCTAGCATCTCCACACGCCTATCTGAAATTCCCACTATTGATCTACATAAGTATTTCTATCCCTTTTTATTTTCTATTTATTATTAATTTTCAAAACCCATAACCATTTAATCTGCCTAACTGAGATTTACAAGGTGACCATAGCTTGCTTCATACCAACAATCTCTGTGGGATCGACCCTTACTCACATAAGGTATTACTTGGATGACCCGGTACACTTGCTGGTTAAGTTGAACGGAGTTGTGAGCTTCTCTAACAGTGCCTGGAACTCTTTTATCACAATTTCGTCCACCATGTGTATCTCTTGGGTTTCTAATCAACGATTCACATTGACTCCCCTCTAACAATGGAGCATCTGAATCCGAGATTAGAATCTTCGTGGTATAGGCTAGAATCGATTGGCAGCATTCCTAAGATCTGAAAAGTCTAAACCTTGTCTGTGGTATTCCGAGTAGGATCTGGGAAGGGATGACTGTGACGAGCTTCAAAGTCGCGACTGTGGGGCGTAGTGACAGACGCAAAAGGATCATTGGATATTATTCCGACACGATCGAGAACCAACAGCTGATCAGCCATGCGGTAGCTGTGCCTGGTATTTTTCATCCGAGATGAGAAATCCGACAGTTGATTAGCCGTATAGAAACCGTAGAGGACCATTTTTACTGAGAGGACGAGAGGTAGCCATTGACAACAGTGATCCCCAACATACATCTTGCCATGGAAAGGAGTATGAATGATTGAATGAAGACAGTAGGAAAGTATAGATTCAGAAGGAATAACGCATCTCCATATGCTTATTTGAAATTCCCACCAATGAATTACATAAGTATCTCTATCTTTATTTTATGTTTATTTATCTTTTAATTATCAAAACTCTATAACCATTTGAATCTGCCTGACTGAGATTTACAAGATGACCATAGCTTGCTTCAAGCTGACAATCTCCGTGGGATCGACCCTTACTCACATAAGGTATTACTTGGACGACCCAGTGCACTTGCTGGTCAGCTGCGAAGTTGTGAAGAGACGTGTGAATCATGGTATTGTGCACCATGTTTTTGGAGCCATGCCTAGTGATAACAATTTTGCCTACCAGGAACCATCAACATTGTTGACAGCAGTTTTAGTGGTAGTAATACTAAACAAAGTCAAAAAAAGATTATGCAGAGGAGACATGTGATTAAAACAACCAGAATCAAAATACCATTTATAATTACCTAGAGCGGTGAAAAGAACAGCAGGAGTATTACTAGAAAAGGAGAAAAATTACTTAAGAAGAGACTCAATCTCTAATGGAGATATAGAAGACGGATAAAGAAAATTAGATTTGGTAGATTTATTAGCAGCATCAGTAGAAGCAAATTTATTCTTGGAGAAATTGGGGCAAGAATGATACTTGTTTTGTTCTAGACTTTGTGGGAGAGTAAGACTGGTACTAATCCAGTATCCCAAGAGCTTATAATAATGATAGAATAGTTTTGGACAGTTGAAGAAAATGTGACCTTCCTGCTTGCATCTTTGGCATTCAACAGAGGGACAATCTAGGAGAAGGTGACCAGGACGGTTATAGTTGCAACAAAATTTACCCGTTTTATTTGTAACTACAACGAAAATTTCACTCTTTTCGTGAGTCAACCCTAGACACGTCTTTTTAAACTTAAGACAATGGAGGGCATCTTTAAGACTAGGCAAGGAATTCTGATGAAGAAGAGAAGATCAAACTAGCTCATAGTCATCATTAAGTGCAATAAGAAACTATATGAGACGTGTTCGATTGTGATACTCCTCATATGCTTTAGTAATAGTTGTATCTTTAAGAACACCATAGAGGTCAATTGATCCTAAATAATTTTCATCTAAGCAAGAAAATAAAAAATTGATTATCCATAGTCTTGCTTAAGGCTATGAAGCTCCTTTAGCAATTGGTACGGATGGGAGTAGGCCATAAATGGTGCAACGTTTTTGCCAAATGATCCCATACATCTTTAGGAGTAGAAGTGTTGCCAAACCAAGTAATAATTTGGTGATTTTTACTATCCTAAGATTCTAATTTCTCTGTAAAATCCTTACCAGCATCCTCCTTGGATTTGGAAGTCCCATCTTTTGATTTTTCAATCACAATTGGCTTAACAAAACAAACAATATCACTAGTCAAATAGTGCCATAATTTGTGCCTTTTAAGAAATTCTCTCATAGCTTCAACCCATAGTTAGAGCAATTAAGGATAATAGAAATAGGCTGAAAAACATCAATTTTCCACAATAACATATATAAAATTTAGATAGGAAAGAAAATTGAGAAAACAAACAAAGAGCTCACCAAAAAATCTTACGGTTGGTCCCACTATGCGCCACGTTAGTAGATAAAGGACACGTGGCGATCCCTGAATGGAGGAAGAAAACCCGTCATTGCTGACTTACTGCAGTTGGACATGCGAGTCAAGCAATAGTTTGGGTCGGGCCAAACACGAGTTTAGAGAATGTTGATGGAAACGTGGGTCATTGACACTTCTAGATTATTGATCGTGGCTGTTAATCCAACAGTGCTAGATGTGTTTGGAGAGAAAGAAAAGGAGAAGCACACAGGACCTTGTAGTGGTGCATGGAGGCTCATGCAGGGGGTTATTGTTGATTGGGTTTAGTTTTTTTAACTCACAATGATGAGACAAAGACAATGGTATGGTTGGTGACCAAGGATGACATTGGGAAAGTGATTGAAAAATAAGTACAAAACACATTGTGGGAATAGAAAACAAAGGGGCCATGGACTAATTTCCTTGGAGAGCATTTTACTATTGGGTTGTAAATGATACAATATATAATGGTATATAGGTAATAAAAGAATCAAAATAATAAAAGCATAATATTCTATAATAAATAGACAAATATGCTAAATAATTCTAATTGATGCTAATTGCTCCTAATTATACTCTAACCAAACAAACAAACAAAAATATGCAAAAATTCATAGAGATTCACACTAACGCCAGTACCAACGTGACTCAAGAAGAAGGCAACGTTAATGGCCAAAGTTAGCTCACCAACGCCATTACGCAAGGAAGAAGGAGCCAACGTTAGTGTGCTAATGCCACCAACATTTTCACACTAACGTCTTCAATCATTGCACAAAGTTAGGACTAGAAGAATTGGCTAGCGTGCATACGCACGAAGCAGTGTGTGTATGCACAAGTGGCAAAACTCACCAAGATGCGCACACACGAGTTAACATGCGTATGCACAATAGGCGCTGGCATTAGTGGCAGTGTTAGCATGCTAACGCTAGTATTAACGCCAGATTGGAAGAGAATTGTGGTATTAGCAATGCTCTTAGCGCTAGTACCAACGCCAGTTCTAGGGGCACTCATGCAAGTATGAAAGCATTAATGAATGGTATATATAGGAGCAGTATATATAGGAGGAGTTTTAAACTTAGAAGGAGGACGGACTCTTACAGAAGAAGATCTGAATTGGGAAACTCTGAATACTTTTCTTTCTTCTTTGTACTTAGTTTTACTTTTCATGTACTTTATTTTTCTCTCTGAGTTTTCCAGAGCAATGATGAACTAAACCTCACATCATTAGGGGGAGAAGCTCTGTTGTAATTCAAATGAATTAATGCAATTCTTCTTCTTCTTCTCAATCCGCTTGTTGTAGCTAAGGGAAAGCTTTTGTGCTTCATAGATCCATTCACTACTGTAAGGAGGTTTGGATCTACTTGAATCTCGATGTGAGCTTTGGAAAAGGGATCATAGGATTCAGTCTGAAGCTTCTCCCTAATAACTCTTTTTGATCAACACATTCTTAGTTGGTACTTGACATATAACCTCTTTGAATTGAGATCCTAAGAGATGTGTAGCTTATGGATTAGAAATTTGAACTTAACCTCTTCTCATGAACAATTAGATCAAGGAATTGGCAATTGATTGTGTTAAGAGAAATTGGGTTGCCAAGGAATTGGAACTCAATTATTTACAATCCGTTATAGATCTACTTCATATGATTGAGAATGAAGTTGAGACCCATTGATTTATGAAGGATTATAATATCTCTTATCCCTAATGAATCTTACCCATTGTTGCCCTTCTTTTCAAGTACTTTAAATTTCTTGTTATCTTTGATTCCCAGCACCTAGAACCCATTTACATTTCATGCAATTTATTTTACATTGCTATTTACATTCTTGCTTTTACTTTCTTGTCATTTAAGTTTCGGCTCTTTAATTTCTTGTCATTTAAGTTTCAGCCATTTACCTTTCATAATTTACTTTCAGCTTTTTATTCTTCAGCAATTTAAATTTAGTATAGTTACTTTCTTTGTCAATCACATTATGTTCGTTCAATTACACCAAAATCATCAAATATTAGCTTGACTACATAAATCAACTAACTAAATTTGCTTAATCCATCAATTCCTATGGGATTGGCCTCACTCAACAGTGAGTTATTACTTGGCGAGGTACACATGCCGAAGGAATTTATGTTGTGCAAATTTCTAGTCATCTAGTTTTTGGCGCCGTTGCCGGGGATTGATTCAAATTAACAATGATTAAGTGGGTGATAATCTAGATTGAGTATTTTTCTTTGTTTTTGTTTAAGCATACTAACTATTTGACACATTCTGTCAGCTAATTCTAACACACACTCTAGCAAATAGAGTGTTCACTTTTCATTTGGTTTGTCTTTGTGTTGTGTGTGCCAGGAGGGAGAAAGGCGAATCAACTTCCTTTGATTCTGAGCCAGAGAGAACTCTTCTAAGATTGAGAAGAGAAGCCATAGGGAAAAGAGTTATTGGTGCGAAGGACTCAGAAGAGGACTTGGATCAAGTCATAGAAGACGAGATGCATGAGGAAGGGGTGGCTAACAACAGCGCCCAACCTGCCAGGAGGGTGCTAGGCTCCTATACTATTCCTGATCCTAGGAACTGTGGGAGTAGTTTACTCACTCCTAATGTACACGCCAATAATTTTGAGCTTAAACTTCAGCTGATTACTTTGGTTCAGAATAACTGTCAGTATGGAGGAGGTGCTTTAGAGGACCCTAATCAACACCTATTTCTTTTCCTAAGGATATGTGACACTGTCAAAACTAATGGAATACACCCAGACATCTATAAGCTACTGCTATTTCCCTTCACTTTAAGGGACCAAGCAACTCAATGGTTGGAGAGCTTTCCAAAGGAGAGCATCACAAATTGGGATGACTTGGTTAACAAATTCTTGGCCAAGTTCTATCCCCCTAAAAGAATTATCAAACTCAGGACTGAGGTGCAAACTTTTTGACAATTGGAGGGAGAATCATTATATAAATGAGGCTTGGAAGAGGTATAAAGCATTTATAAGGAGATGTCCTTCATATATGTTCAGTGAATGGGTAAAACTCCAGAACTTCTATGAAAGTCTCTATATGAAAGCAAGAAAAGAACTGGATTATTGATGACAAGTCATCTTATGCTAGTTACACAAGCATTTCTCACTTGTTTCATTAGGTTTTATGCACTTTCTTGAGCAATAAGTAAGCAATTGAATTAAAGTTTCACACATTTCCTAAGACAATTAAGCATGTTTGTTTATGTGCTTTCTCATAAGGTTTTATGCCAATTTTGCTTGATATGAATGATGCAAACACCTTGTGATTATAGCCAACTTTGATGCAATTGTTTAATTGATTATAGGTGGGAAGGAGGCAAGAAAGAAGCAAGAATGGCCAAGGAAAGAAGAAGAGGAAGCAACGTTGGTGGCCAAGTTGGTCCACCAACGTTGCCTCAAATGTGGAGAGAGGGCTAAGTTTTGATGCCAATGTTAGAGGGAACGTTGGCAAGCCAACGTTACCCATAACTTTTTAATGTAATGTGCTTTCTGGAAAATGAGAAAAGTGTAGCGGCGCGTACGCATGCTATGCGCGCATGCGTGGATTTGCAATTTTTACAATCCACGCGCACGCATGGGTTATGCGCACGCTTGGATAGAGCAACATTGGAGGGAATGTTGCCAGTCCAACGCTGATGCCAATGTGCACAATCTGAGTTCCAAAATCTTGATTTTTAAAAAGCGCATCGATGCACACGCGTATTCCACAAGTGCGCGTGAGTGCGAATTTTGGCAATCCACGCGCACGCGTAAGTGACGCGCACACGTGGATGAATCAGCATTGGAGGGAGCGTTGTCACTCAAATGCTGGGTCCAACGTCTTCGAAAAGCTTTTAAAAGTTGGAATTTGGGGATTTGCATCCACGTGTACGCGTAGGTTACGCGCACGCGTGGATGTGTATTCTGACCCCAAACGCGCAAAAGCGCAGGTCACGCTTACACGTAAAGTGGTAATTTGTGCTATGCATGCGTATGCGTGAGCCACGTGTACGCATGGATAGGCAAATGTTGGCACTCCAATGTTGAGTCAAATACTGATGACAGCAACCAGACCCCATTTATCCAAAGGGACGTTTGACTCAACATTTACCCAAAAATGTTGACTCCAACTTCAATACCAGAAAAGCACAATTAGCACACTCCTCTCCTCAATTGCATTTGGAGCCAATTCAATCAATCCTAACAAAGATCGAAAGGCCCAATACAATAACTTGAAGGCTCAATTGAAAGTGTATAAATAGAGAGGAATTTGATTTAGAGGGGGTTAGCTAGGCAGTAGGGAATTTTAGTGTAGAAAGTTAGTTAGATCTGAAATTGTATTTTTCCTTCTGCATTTCTTTTTTGCAATTCTCTGTTATTTTTCATTTTTCTAGTTTTACTTGAGCTATGATGAACTAAACCCCAAATTCATTAGGGGGAGGAGCTCTATTGTAATTCCAATGAATCACTGAAATTCTTCTTCATCTTACTTCACTTGTGTAGCTATTGGGTATCTTCTGTATTGACTGTGAATTATCTTCTTCACTACTCTCTTGATCAACACTATTCGGGAGGAATTGAGATCTTGAGAGTCAGTGTGGCTCATGGATGAGAGATTTGCACTTAACCTCTTCTCATGACAATTAGATCAAGGAATTGGCAAGATTAATTGTGATTAGAGAGATTGAATTGCCAAGAAATTGGGATCCAATCAATTTCAATCCGCCAAAGATTTGCTCAAATGATTGAGAAAGGAGTTGAGACTCAATTGATTCACGATGAATTATGATATCTCCAATCCTTGATGAATCATTTTCTTCTGATTTTCTTCATTATAAACCCTTCTGATTTCAGTTCTTATTTGATTTGTCTTACTGTTTGGTTTTCTACACCCAATTCCCTTTACAATTCTAGCAATTTGAGTTTCTCTTTAATTTAGATTCTGCAATTTTATTTTCTTGCACTCTAAGATTCAGTCATTTACTTTTCTTGCAATTTAAGTTTCAGCTCTTTTGGATTTCTTGCACTTTAAGTTTCAGCTATTTACCTTTCTTGCCATTTAAGTTTCTGCTAATTTACTTCCAGCATCTCAATTTCTTGCCATTTACCTTCTGTCTATCAAATTTCACTCAAATCACCAAATATTAGCTTAACTAAATTCATCACCTAACTAAAATTGCTTAATCCATCAATCCCTGTGGGATCGACCTCACTCTTGTGAGTTATCACTTGATGCGACCCGGTTCACTTACCGATTAGGTTGAGCTGAAATCCATTTTTTAGCCATCAAGTTTTTGGTGCCGTTGCCGGAGATTGATTTAGATTGACAATGATTAAGTATGTGATAATCTAGATTAAGCATTTTCTTTTGTTTTCGATAAGCATACTAACTGTTTGAGATTTTGTTTCTGCTAACCTTAACTTCACTCTAGCTATAGAGTGCTCTGTTCTGTCTTGGTTTATTTGTGTTATATGCCAGGAGGGAGAAGAGGTGAATCCATCTCCTTTGATTCTGAACCAGGGAGAACTTTCTTGATATTGAGAAGAGAAGCAAGAGGGAAGGGAGTGATTGGAGAAGAAGACTCAGAAGAGGAAGATCAAGAAATGGAGGGTAATCTCTCGAATCCACCAGAGGATGTGGCTAATAACAATGGCCAACCTCAGAGAAGAGTTTTAGCTTCCTATACCATCCCCAACCAAAGGAATTGTGGGAATAGCATCTTAACTCCCAATGTCCATGCTAATAACTACAAACTCAAGCCTCAACCTATCACTCTAGTTTAGAATAATTGTCAGTATGGAGGGAGTGATGCTGAGGACCCAAACTAACACCTCTATGTGTTTTTAAGAATTTGTGACACTGTTAAAACCCATGGAGTCCATCCTGACATCTATAAGCTTTTGTTATTCCCATTTTCACTGAGAGACAAAGCCACACATTGGTTAGAAACTTTCCCAAAAGAGAGCATCACCAACTGGGATGATTTGGTTAGCAAGTTCTTAGCCAAATTCTACCCCCCTCAAAGAGTTATTAAACTGAAGACTGATGTTCAAACCTTGAGGCAGCAAGAAGAAGAGTCATTGTGTGAAGCCTGGAAGAGGTATAAAGCTTTGATTATAAGGTTTCCAGAGGGAATGTTCAGTGAATGGGTTGAGCTCCAAAATTTCTATGAAGGCTTGTCCTTGAGCTCAAGAAAAGCTCTATATTATGCTTCAGGAGGATCCTTGCAGATGATGAAGACAGCTCAAGATGCACATGATCTCATATATATGGTGGCTAACAATGAGTATTTCTACTCCTCTGAAAGACAAGTAGCTCCCACGAGAGGCATATTTGAGCTTGACGGTGTTAACACAATCTTGGCTGAAAACAAGATTATGCATCAGCAACTTCAACAGCAAATTGAAATGATGTCAAAGAGGATGGATGGACTACAACTTGCAGCAGTATACACAACTAATCAACCACAAGTTGTGTGGGGACAGCAGGAGGAAAGCTATAAAGAGCAGCAACCTAAACAAGTGCAGTACATGCACAATCAAGGTGCTGGATAGAATGAGTTCCATGCAGACACTTACAACTCATCTTGGAGGAACCACCCCAACTTGAAGTGGGGAGAGAACCAGAACCAGCAACCTTGGCAGAGGCACCCCAACCAAAATAGCTCCCGCAACACAAACCATCAAAACCATCAAAACACTAACCTAAATACATATAGAAAACCACAAAATAACTATCCTGAATCCACTTACTACCCACCAAATAACCCATCAACTAACCAAAATAACTATCATCCACCATCTACATCCCATACTCAACCGTAACTACCCGAAGATTCTCAAAGAATCTGTAATCTATAGATGATGATGGAGAAAATGATAAAGCATCAAGAATTGGCCAACAAGAACCATAAAGCTTCGCTAAGGAATCTGGAGAGACAAATTGGACAATTGTCCAAGCAAATAATTGCTGAAAGACCAACCAATGCACTACCAGGTGACACCATTCCCAACCCCAAGGAAGAATGTAAAGCAATTCAACTCAGGAGTGGAAGGACATTGGAGAATGAAAAGGCTAACAGTAAGAAAGAAGAGGCAGTTGAAGAGAAGGATCAATAGTGTTCCAAGAAGAAAGAGGATGAACCACAAGCTTCAAAGAAAGGAAAACAAGTCATGGTGGAGCAACGACAAGAATAGAGGAAGGAGGTTAAACCTTACATCCCTCCTCTGCCATATCCTCAAAGGTTGCAAAGGGTGCTCAAAGACCAGCAATTTCCCAAGTTTTTAGAAGTCTTTAAGAAGCTGAAAATTAATCTCACCCTTGCTGAAGCATTGGAGCAAATCCCTTTGTATGCCAAATTCTTCAAGGAACTTATCAAAAAGAAGAGAAGCTAGATGAAAAAGAGACTGTAATCTTAACCCAAGAGTGTAGTGTTGTAATTCAGAAAGGCCTACCACCAAAACATAAGGATCCTGGAAGTTTCTTTCTACCATGTACCATTGGCAGCATGCCAATTGATGAGGCCCTTTGTGACTTAGGCTCAAGCATAAACTTGATGCCATTCTCCATGATGAGAAGGCTATCCATAGAAGAAGTGAAGCCTACACGGATGTCCTTGCAACTTGTAGATAGATCATTGGTAATTCCCAATGGAGTGGTTGAGAATCTTTTAGTTAAGGTGGGGAAATTCATATTTCCAGCAGATTTTGTGATCCTAGATCTGGATGAAGAAGGAAATGATTCCATCATATTGGGAAGACCTTTTCTAGCCACAGCAAAGGCCATTATAGATGTAGAGAAAGGAGAAATGATCTTGAGGGTACATGAATAGCAAATAATCCTCAATATCTTTAAGGAGATGCACAACTCACCCTTGGTGCAGAAGGCAGATGTTGAAGAAAAATCAGGTGGTCATGAGAAGAAGGAAGCTGAGGCAGGGTTGCAGAAAGAAGCCACAAATTTGATCACTAAGAAGAAGGCCCCTAACATAAAGCCTGTTGCCAAGAAAGAAAGATCATCAGAGAAAGGAAAGAAAAAACAAGAAAAAGATTCCCAAAGGGTGGAGAAATAAGAAAATTCCAACTAAAGGGCTCTCAGAGGGAAAGAAAGTAAAGTTGATCTACCAACAGTTGGACACACCTCCACACTCTGACGATTATTACACTATGAGTAAAATACTTGATAAACGCCGTTTTTAGGGTTTATCTTATGTTGAATTTAGAGTATTTTGTTAACCTTTTTTCATATTTATCCAATAAAATAGCATAGCTTTATGATTGTCGCCTGATTTGTGCTTAAACGTGAAAACATGCTTTTGGACCCTTGATTTGATAATTTTAATCTTCCTTTGATTCCACTAGATGCCTTGATGTGTCTGCTAGTGATTTCAGATTGAAAAGTGCTAGGAATGGATCAAAGGAATGAAGAGAAAGCACGCAAAGTGGAGAAATCATGAAAAGCCAAAGATTTGGAATACGTCCATGGATGCGCACGCTCACTAGATGCATACGCGTGGATCGTCAAAACCCCATGGAGTATGCGTACGCGTCGGTGCTGGCACGTGATTTTTAAGTGAAATTGTGCCCAGCAAATTTAGAGAAGCTGTGGGGCCCAATCTGAACCAACTTTTGCGCCAAAATGCTTAAAAGGATCAAGGATTGAAGGGGAATTCATCTTAGACACATTACACACATAACACACTTTAGATTTAGTTTTAGTTTTAGTTTTTCTAGAGAGAGAAGCTCTCTCTTCTCTCTAGAATTAGGATTAGGTTTAGGTTAGAATTTCTACTTCTACCTTTGAATTCTGTGTTTCTACATCTTGTTCTTCTATTCTCTTGTTGCAATTACTTCTATTTTGTCTCCATACTTTGTAGTTGATATAATCTTGTTCCTTTTGTTTTCTTTTAATACAATTTGAGGTAATTCATGTTAATTGTGTCATCTTTGATTGTTGTTGTTAATCTTTTGCAATTAGTTGTTGTTAGAATTCATTCTTGTTGTTAATTTACCATGCTTTCCTTTTGTGCCTTCCAAGTGTTTGATAAAATGCTTGGAAGGATGTTAGAGTAGAATTTTATGTTCTTGGCTTGAGATGGTAATTTAGGAACTCTTGAGTTACTAATGCCCAAGTGATTGATGATTGGTAGCCATTGACTCTAGCTCTCATTAATTCAATTAGTGAATAGTTAGGACCTATGGGCTTGGATTGATATAGCTCATTTGACCTTCCTTTACTAGTTAAAAGATGATTTAATGAGATTGATCCTTGCAATTATCATGATGTGATTAGTGATAAGGATAGAGATCCTTAACCACTAAACCTTGCCAAGACCGCTTTATAATTTGATTTTCATTGCCATTTACTTTTAATGTTTCTCATCCAAAACCCCAAAATATACAACTCATAACCAATAACAAGAATACTACCCTGTAATTTCTTTGAGAGACGACCCGAGGTTTAAATACTTCGGTTATTAGATTTAATAAGGTTTTGTTACTTGTGACAAACAAATTTATGTATGAAAGGATTATTGTTGGTTTAGAAACTATACTATCAACGAGATTTCATTAGCAAAATTCTTTACCACACAAAAGTCTGATCATCAAAATGGCGTCGTTGCCGGGAATTTGCAATTGTGTGCTTTGTTATTGGTATTATATATATGTAAATATTGTGAATATATTTATCTTTTGCTTGTTTGTTAGTTTTTGCTAGTTTTTAGGACTTTGTTAGTTTTATTTTGTTTCCACTATGAGTTCTCACCCTCTTGGCTTTGAGTTTGGATCAAATTGTGTTGAAGGAAAGGTGAACCTCAATGACAACATGCATCAAGGATGGAATAATCAAGGAAGGGAGGAGCCATAAGCTTATGGACAACCTTTTTGGCAACAACCCCCTCTAGTCTCATATAGGTATAACTTCAATCCTAATGCATACCAATCTAATAGCCGTGGTAACTCTTGTTGTACGTGTCGCCAACCCCTATCACATGCCTATGGATCCCCTTATCAACATGATCCTCAACCATACTCACAAGCCCCTTTCCACCAACAACCTCCTTATGACCGTTATCCATCATATGACCAATCACCCATACCATATCCTTGTGACCATTACGAGCCACACATAGAACCACCACAACCCTATCATGATTGCTACTAGGAACCACATTCCTACTATGAACCCTTTTTCCAAAATAATGAACCTTCCTACCCACCCCATGCCCCAATGGACAACTCTCTCACTTTGTTACTTCAAGGACAAGAGGGCATGCAAAGGAATGCACTAGATTTTGTAGCTAACTTGACCGAGGTAGTGCACACTTTAGCCTACCAATGCTTGAACACTCAAGGTATTTCCGTGGACACATGTGAAAAATCAAAAGAAGAACAAAGCATGAAGGAGAGATTAGAAGCTTCGGTGGAAAGTGAGGAGTTAGATTTTGTATTGGAACAATTGGAGGAAGCCATGGTCATTGAAGAGGAGGAAGAAGTGGTTGAAGATTTAGGAGATGTAGAACCACCATGGGAATCTCAAAAACCTCTCTCCAAGAAGTTTAATATTGATGTTGAGGTGGGTGTACAACCTTCAAAGCATATCATAGTTAGAGACCTTGAAGAGGATGATCAAGAGAAAGATTCCATCATTGATGAATTCCTATCCAAAATGGAATCCTTTTCCATGGAATTTGAAGTGGAAGTTATTAAAGAAAACTCAACACCAAGTGATGTTAGTGATCTCATTAAAGACTCTTCCAATAAATGTGAAGCCGATGTTGGAGTAGATTTCACACAACCTACATGGTTTGACTTGATTGATGATGAGGAGGAATTGGAAGAATCCAACAAGCAAGAGGAATTTGAAGAAAGTTTCCAAGAGGTGGAAACAACCAAGGAAGAGCATAAGGGAGTAAACCTCGCATTGTTTAAGTGTGGGAAAGTCACCCTTCCTAAGTCACCATCCAACACAACATTTAAGTGGGTCAAATTCCTATCCTCAAGCTTTATTTTCTCACTTGAATATGGGTTGATTGAAAATGATGGTCAACTTAGAGCTCTTTGTAGAACTAAGAGTAAAAGGGAGTTGTGTAGTGGTTGGAAGTTTGGAATTAGGCTCATTAAGGTCAAACTCTCAAGGCATAGGACCACGATTGGATGAACGCTACTTTGTATGGGTCTAGAAGGAAAACTTGGTGTGCTAAAGAGAATTCTATGTGTCAACCACCCAGATGGAAGAATCATGAGGACCAACTTGATGACGGGTGCAAAAATAAGATATGGGATCCCGGATCAAAACATGAAGGCCAACCATGGGAGCTCATATCTTGGGTAGAACTTTGCCCAAGCTTGGTGAAGACAATTGGAATTTCTGTCAACCATTTGAGGAATAAAGATCCTTGGAGAATCAAGGATATGAGTACAAGCATAAGCCCACAATGACAAAGAGTTTCCCAAATATCCAACTTAAGGACTTAAACTAAAAGTACTAGGTGGGAGACACCCCACCATGGTACACTCTTTCCACCCTCTTGTAGATCTCATTAATAAGTGATTTGAGTTACCATTGTAGGTAGTTGTTTTTCCTTTCATATACTTGTTTTAATACTTTGGTTGTTGGTTGCTTGACATGCAAGTTATGCTTGTTAGTAGTTAGAAAAGTTTCAACACCAAAAAGATTTTTGTAATTTTGCATTTTTGATTGGTTTTGAGTTGTAGTTAGTGTTAGGGAGATTTTAAGCTGTTTTTAGGTTTCTGAAAAAAAAAGAGAAAAGAAAAAAGGTGGAGGGACACGTACGCACGTTGTATGCGTACGCGTCGTTATGCGGATGCAGCATTGATAAACCCCAATTTTGTGGTTTATCTTGTGCTTAATTTGGGGGTTTTTGTCAATATGTCTCGCACTTATTCACAAGAAATGCATGGTTTTGTGTTATAACTTCCTAATATTGCTCCATGATGGAAAAAATGCTTATTTTGCCTTAGAATTGTTATATTTTGATCATTTTTATTGCCATTCGATGCCGTGATGTATTTGTTGAGTGATTTCAGAATTAATAGGATAAGAATGGCCTAAAAGAGAGAAAGAAAGCATGCACAAAAAGAAGGGACATGAAGATTTAGATTTTGGGAACTTCAGTATCGACGCGCACGCGCACTTCACGCGCACGCGTGGATGAGGATAGCTGAAAGCGGCGTGCAAGGATGGACACATCCACGCGGGCTAGAGAATTTCAACCGACGCGCACGCGCACTGGGCGCGTACGCGTAGATCACAAAAGCAATCCGCGCGCACGCATGCATGGTGCGCACGCGCGGAAAGCTACACGTGACCTCATTAAAGAAAATCGTGCCTGGCAATTTCTGAGGCTCATTAGGCCCAATTTCAAGCTATTTCTGCATGGGAAAATACCCAAGGATGCAAGGGAGAAGGGGGGATCAATCATTTTTACACTAAGACACATTTTCTAGTTTTTGGTTTTTTGTTCTTCTAGAGAGAGAAACCCTTGTTCTTCTCTAGATCTAGCTTTAATTTGATCTTCCCTTGTTGAGTTCTGAATTAGATCTTGTTAATTACTAGTTTTGATTGTTTAATTTGAATCTCTTAGTATAATTTTGCTTAGATTTTGTGTTAGTTTTATGGATCCTTATCAATTGTTACTTTATACCCATTGCATGAATGTTGTGAATCTTGATTTGTTGATGTTACATTAATGATTTCTATTATTAATCGTGTTGTTTGAGTGATTGTATGTTGATAATTGTTAGTGGGTATTTATCAATTTCAATCCAATTGCAATTTGAACATGTCTTTTGTTAATGCTTACCATGTGTTTGATGAATTGTTTACCTTGATTATGGAGTAGTTCTTTTTACTCTTGGCTTAGACCAAGGGAATTGGGTAAACTTGAGTCATTGGGTCTAATGGATTTGATGATTTGGGAACCCTTAGTGGTGAATTTGATAGCCATTAACACTAGCCTACTACTAGGTTAATTAGTAGTGAGGTTAGACCTTATGGGTTGATGTTGACCAAACCATTTGACGTACTTCAAGTATAGAAGTAGACTTAGTGGGTTTGGCTCCTCATAATTGTCAAGATATGGTTATTAGACAAGGATAGTGACCCCAATTCCCATGTCTAGCCAAGAGTTGCTTTTATCATTCTTATTTGGAAACCCAAAAATCTTGATTGCCTTGCCTTAGTTATAGCTATTGTTTAGTTGAGAGTAGAATTATATTGAATGTTGTCTTCTTAGTTTGGAATTGCTCACATCTTGCTTAGTTACTTGAATTAGTTCCTTGCACTTTAAGATTACTTGTTTGCTAAGATTCCTAGTTTAATTCCTTGCACATGATTTACAACCCCGGATTTCTAACCAATGTTGAAGCATATGTTTGCCCATTCCTTGTGAGACGACCCGAGGTTTGAATACTTCGGTTATTTTATTGGGGTTGAACTTGTGACAACCAATTCCTTTCTAAATTTGATCCTCGAGGATTATTGTTGGTAGAGCTATACTTGCAACGCAACTTCATTGAGAAATTCTCTTCCGACATAGTCCACGAGTGCATTATCAAGCATCATACTTAATACCAGAAAGTTAGGCAAACATGATGCAAACGTTGGACGTATAGCACAAGTCTCATGCACGCGGACGCGTGCATGACGCGTACGCGTCGATGCGCTGACACAGTTCCAATACACATGACCCGAGAGTTGTGCTAACTCTGGGCCAACACCATGCCTTTAGCCCAATCCCCAATGCACACGGACGCGTACCTTACGCGTATGCATCTAGTGCGCATGCGCGTCAATGCGCCTGCTCCCCATCCGCGCTCAAGCGCACAAGACGCTTCCGCGTCCATCCCTTTCTCGCCTACCCACGCGAACGCGTGCAGGACGCGGACGCGTGGATTCAAAATGCCTTAACCCCATGGACGCGAGCCCTAGTGCGGTTGCGTCCATCCCCCTCTCTTTAACGTTCACTCTTCTTTCTCCCAACATTCCCCCTCTCCATCATTCCCTCCATAACCACCCTCAACCATCGCAACCATCACCGTCCGGCAAGTTCACCACCGCTGCCGAACCACTGCAACCTCCTTTCCCCTTCTCCCTTCTCTTCCCTCTTCTCTCACCTCTATCTCTCTCTCCTATCTCCACCAACCCCCTTCTGCCTCCACCAAGCACCACCACGACAAACCATTGTCGCCGGTGAACCTTCTACGGCACCACTCACATCATCTCATCCCGTCTTTCTCTTTCTCTCCGCACCTTAATCCTCACTATGCCGTTGTTAACTGTATTTTCCACCCCTATTCAGCGTTTCTCCTTTGTTTGAAACTGCCGCCACGAGCCCGTCACTGCCACCACCACTGGGCAGCACCGCGCCGTTGCTGTTCTTCCCATTCCCCAGTTCCACCTTCCAATTATGCTTCTGCATTCTTGGTTCACCATTCCCCTACCTTCATTGCTCGGTTTTCCTTAATTTTTTATTAATTTTGTTTGTTAATCTTAGTTAGTTAGTTGATTCATTTCTGCTTGTTAGGTTAGATAGAGATACATGTGGTTAGGTAGTTAGGATGTGGTTAGAAGATTCTAGGCCTGATAATTGCTCTGTTCGTCTTTATTTTCCGAATGTAAAGTACTTGGTTATTGTGTGGTGATGTCTTGTGTTAATTTTGTTACTGTTTTGCTGCCTTTTAACTGCTGCCTTACTGAACTTCAGTTTTATGATTGAGCTTGCTGCTGCCTGAACTTATGTTTTGATGTATCATATGTGATTTCTGCTACTTTTTACAATCCGAGAATGTCCAATTTATGCCGGAATGCTGCCCAAATTTCTAAAAATTCTTTTGTTCTTTAACTTGAACCATAGGTATTGAACTCGGCACTTTTGATTTGAGACTTACTTGACTTACACCAAGTTCAATTCTTAGGTTACTTTGGTTGGCATTCCCGTGGTTGTTCTGTTTCCCGTGATATGCATTGGACCTTCATGTGATTTCACTCTTTTAGTTAAATCAAATGCCTCTTGACTCATACTAAGCTTACTATTTGATCGTAACTTGCATTTTCTTGAATATGGTTCATTCTTTTGCAATAATTGGTGCATTCCACTAGTGCAACCCTTTTTAAAACTGTCTTCAACTTACCTTTGTTACACTAGTACATATTTCAATTTCGCAACACCATTTATTGCAAATTTAGTGACCTTGACATTGATTGATGATTTACTTTCCATTTCTATGCGTCTATGCAATTTCCATATTTCATCATCAATGACTGCATCTTCCTCATGATTGTGAGTGTGCCTGTTTTCCATACTTTGTGAATTTCTTTTGGCTGAGCCAATGACCGTCATGCCCCTAACCTTCGAACTAGTTTTCCAACTTCTAACTTGATTAACCAACTAATTTTTCTTTTTAGTTTTCAACTAACACTTTGACCATTCTTTTTGGGTATGACGCTTATTGAGCTTAATAAAACAAACATTGTGCAATTATTGCTTGAATCCCTGGTTTACAGCTTCGTTTTGATTCCTGATTTTTGTTGCCTACTTTCCAAGAATTCTTTTCTTTTAACTCACTTTATGAACATGTCATTCCTTGCTTTCTACTCCTCTACTTGGCTTAAGTGTTTATATCCTATCATATCTATTTTTTTAGGATGTCTGATAGGGGGAAAGCCAAGGTTATCTCTAGAAAGAGGAAGACACCTCAAGCCTCTACCCTTTTTCCTTACGCCAACTATGCTAAGAACCCACTTAATGAACAGGATAAAGAGAACCAGCAGCTACCTGCCACTAAAACAGACAGGTTTTCTAACCTGTACTGTGAACTCCACAACCCAACCTATCAGAAGAAGAATCTGAACATTGAGAAGAAATTGGCCATTCCCGCTGACCTGAGGCAATCAATTGAGACCCGTATTGAGGGACTAGGCCTAGGTTTTATTGATAGGGAGTTGGGTAGGATAAACATATCATGGGTCAAGGAATTTTACTGTAATTTCTTTAGAGCGACCCTTGATTCGATTTACCTACGCGGCGGGGTTACTAAGGCTGCTATTGAGGATGCACTACATTGTCTACCTAAGACCGGTGCCACAGATGCCTATGAGCAAGTGGAGGTGGCAATGTATTGTATGACCTTTGATTACAAGGCTCTGAGATGTGTTATTGCCACCCCGAATGCCCCTTGGGTGATGGATGTCGACAATAAGAAACCCAAGGGGATGCTATTTGCTCACCTATCGAGAGAGGCTAGGACGTGGCAGCAGATCTTTGCCACCTATGTCATGCCTACTACCCATTTTACTAAGATTCCGGAGGACATGCTCATCCTGATCAGCTGTGTTATAGAGGGGAAGGAGGTATACTTTTCCCGGTTGATCAGGAGATATATGTGGTGAGCACATGTCCGTGGCATACTTCCATTTCCCACTTTGGTCACTAGGATAGCTGAGCTAGCCGGTGCCCCATAGAGAGACGATGACATATCACCACTGCCCCCAGACGACGGCAAGGAGAATGTTATTCCATGGGGTACGTGGGTGAATGAGCCCGAGCGTGCATCTAGAGCTCGAGCCAGAGCAGCCGCAGCTGGACCCTCTTCTTTGTCAGCCGCAATAGGACCTTTAGCACCAGCAACACCCTTAGCACCACCACCAGCACCCCAGCCGACATGTCTATTGGTACAGCGTCTGTTTCGCTTCATGGAGCGTAGTGAGCGCCGCATTATGCAACGCCTTGATAGAGTGGATCAGATGTTCATGGCACTGGGCGTTGAGTTACCCCCTCTTCCAGACTTTTCTGCATTTTAGGAGGAGCACAAGGAGAAGCAAGCTCAGCCAGAAGCACCTCCACAGACACAAGCCACGCTGGAGGCACAACAGCACCCTGAGGAGCCGCAGCCTGAGATTGGATATATTTCATATTTTTAGTTGGATTTTCTTTATATATTTGTTGTAGCTCTTGGTTGTGATTGGAAAAATATTTTGGGTTGTTGAAACCTAAGTTGACCCTTTTTGGATGGAAATTGATTTTGATTGAAAAAGGGGATTGATGAACAGATTTTTGTGTTGTTTAGAAATTCACAAATAAATTCTCATTGCAAGTATATCTTCTAAACTAACTAAAATCCTTTCATACAAAAAATTGGTTGTCACAAGTAACAAATCCTATAAAAATAATAACCGAAGTATTCAAACCTCGGGTCGTCTCTCAAGGAATTATAGGGAAGTGTGTTACTATTGGTTATGGGTTTTTTTGGGAATTTTTAGAGTGGGGAATGATAAAATAATTAATTATAATTTTAAGCAAGGAACATTAACAAGAGGTTTTATGCAATTGAAATAAAAAGCCTTGGCTAGGAGAAGATTAATCGAAAGTTCTATCCTTGTTGGATTTCCCAAGATTAATAATAATAGGTTGTTGTTTCTACTTAGTTAACCCTCAACGAATGAAGAAAAGTCAAGTAGTTGAGCCAACTTCTATTCACAAGTCCTAATCCTCTCCCTTGGGAAGGATTAGTGTTAGCAACTAGAGAGCTAGCCAACAACTTCCAGTTACTATTTAACTCTTGAGTTTTCCAACTCAAGGGTCTCCAAATATTAATCTAACTCCAAAGCCAAGTTGAAAACCTACTCCATTGACATGGATGCCAATTTTGCATACATGTAAAGGGAGTAGAAAGAAGACATAATAATCAAATTAATTGGAATGGAAGTGAGAATAATGAATGGATAAAGAAACTAAATAGAAAAGTATCTTTTGCATTAATAAATCCCAAAATCAGAAATATTTATATGTAACTCGTGAATAAGATAAATGGAAATTAAAAAAGTAAGGAAATAGGAAACAAACTAGAATGATAAAAACTTCACGGAGGTAGTAATTCTGTCAATATCCAACTCAAACGCATAAAACTAGGAATCCTAAAACTTAGAGAGAGGAGAGAGCCTCTCTTTCTAGAAACTACATCTAAAACCTAAAATTATGTGAATGGAAAGTGTCTTGCTGATTCCTCCACTCTGCAGCCTCTAATCTGTGTTTTTCAGGCAAAAAATTGGGTCAATAATAGCCCAGAAATCGCCCCAGTGTTTTCTGCACATGGATCATGTCACGCGTACATGACAAGTACGCGTGCGCGTCGATGGTCCTCTGCGCATGTCATGCGTCCGCGGCAGGTGCGCGTCCACGTCCATAGAGAAGGTGCCAGTTTGCGCGTATGCGGTTGGTACGCGTGCGCGCCGGTCCTCACTGGTCAGCTTTTTTATTTTCTTGTATTCCTTCCACTTTTGCATGCTTCCTTTCCATCCTCTAGGCCATTCCTGCCATGTAATCTTTGAAAACACTTAACACACATATCATGGCACCAAATGGTAATAAGAGAGGATTAAAATTAGCTAAATTAAGACCAAAGAAACATGTTTTCAATCATAGCACACAATCAGGAAAGAAAATGTAAAACATGCAATTTACATGAATAAGTGTGAGAATAATGGATAAAATCCACTCAATTAAGCACAAGATGTACCACGAAATAGTGGTGCATTAAATCTTCCCACACATAAACATTTGCGTGTCCTCATGCTAAGCTCAAGAGTGGCTATAAAGAGTGAAGGCAAAATGGTAGGATGTATGAAATGCAACTTATTTGTATGAATGCATTTAAATGCAAAATGCTTTTACCTACTTGGTGAAAAGTTAATAAACCTTTCTAGAACAAATATATACTGGATTTCACTAACTCAAATCATAAAAATAAAGTACAAATAGACTTGCAGAAGAAAGTAGCTCATGAAAGCCGGGAACAGAGAATCGAGCATCGAACCCTCACTAGAAGTGTATGCACTCTAATTGCTCAAGTGTTTAAGGTTCGATCTCTCAGTTCTCTACTAATCTTGCTTTCTAAGGCTTTCTTTTCTTCTATCAATCAACAAAAAATTTAATGCACAGATACACATATTAAGAGGTCTTTTAAGGGTTGTAATGGGGTTAGGGTCAAGGTAGGATTGTATTTGGTTAAGTAGACTAAACTCCGAATCCTTGATTAACCTTAACTTCTCACTTAGCCTAAGACATTCCATGTAATTACAATGCAAAATGTAACTGCCCATTAACTATGTTTACCACATATTCATGCATCCCAAATTCAAGTACAACTCATATGCATTGCTACCGACATTTACTTTGGGGCATTTTGTCCCCTTTTTATTATTTACTCTTTTTCTTTTCTTTTTCTCATAATTTTTCTTTCTTTTGCTTTTCTCAAGGCATATGATTAAGGTATTGAATGCATGAATATATTCTCAACATTCTTTCACATTTTCAGAAAATTCTAGCATACTCAATTCTCAAACCAAATGTTTCCAAACTCAATTTTTCCACACTTAAATCATGAGCACTCTCACTAGTCTAAGCTAACCAAGGATTCAAATTCAGGACATTATTATTTTTCGCTTATAGTTAATGATGTGCTAAAGTAAAGAACAAAGGGGTTAAAAGGCTCAACTTTGGTTTGCAAAGGATAGTGAAAAGGTTAAGGCCATATGGGTATGTAAGCTTAGTGAAATAAGGCCTCAATCATGTAAGTGCATGCATACATCAAATAATGGAAATATAGAATTAAGCAAGACAAAGATCACAATTTTAGAGAAAACAACACACACCAAAAATAAAATATTGGTTGATAAAATACAACCAATCAAATAGGGTAAATTCTATTATGTAGAAAGAAAGATTCTTCTAATGTGTATGTTTGTGTTGTCAAAAGGGTAGTGTGACAAGTGTTTAGAAAAAGAGTAAATCAAGAGACAAGATTTGACATATTACAAGTAAAATGTAGTGTATTTTGTCTTATGTAACATGTTAATAATGTATTAATTAAATAGGCTAATTATATTTATATTAATTAATTATTAAAGATAATATTAGACCTTGTATGGTTTTTTTTTATTTTTGGACTTTTTGAATGTACGCTCTCTCTCTCCAAAAATATTAACTTTACACACAAAAATTTATTAATATTTATTTATTTTAATATAATCCTTTTTTCTTTTTTGATGACTTAGATATATTTAGTTTCACAAATATAAAAATGTATTTACATATTTTAACCAACAAAAAAACATATAACTTTACGTTTTTACTTAATAAAACAAAAAAAATTATATTTAATTATTTAAAAAATATTGATGTCAAAATAGCATTTGTAATATTGTCATTTTTATGGTGTAGAAAGAGAGAATATATATTTTGGGAGAGTTAATTTTTTTTAAGAATATAATAAGAAATTTTGGTTTTTGTTATAAAGGGAAATTAAAAATAAATTTAATTTTAATATAGTGTTAGTATAAAATAATTTTATATTTACATCTAATGACGTAACACTACGTTAACAAAAATAATTATTTTTGGATGACAATTCACAATGTCTTTTGGATGACAATTCACACTGTTTATAAAAAGTAATTATTTTTGTTAACGTAGTGTTACGTCATTAGATGTAAATATAAAATTATTTTATACTAAAACTATATTAAAATTAAATTTATTTTTAATTTCCCTTTATAACAAAAAACAAAATTTCTTATTACAATTTTCATTTTTTAAAAAAATCAATTCTCCCAAAATATATATTCTCTCTTTCTACACCATAAAAATGGCAGTATTATAAATGCTATTTTGATATCAATATTTTTTAAACAATTAAATATAATTTTTTTGTTTTATTAATTAAAAAATTTAAATATATAAATAATTAATAATAAACTATTTTTATAAAATGTCAAGAATATGTAGTGTTTGAATAATGTTTTTTAATAAATATCTATATGTATTCAGAGAAATATTTACAGATATATTAATATAATATTTAAATTTAATATCTATAAATATTATCGTTAATTTAAATATATGTAAATATATAAAGTTATGTTTTTTTTTGTTGGTTAAAATATATAGACACATTTTTATATTTGTGAAGTTGAATATATTTACATCATAAAAAGGTATATATATTAAAATAAATAATTATTAATATGTCATCAAAAAAAGGAATATATTAAAATAAATAAATATTAATAAATTTTTGTGTGCAAAGTTAATATTTTTGGAGAGAGAGAGAGAGCGTACATTCAAAGAGTCCAAAAATAAAAAAACCATACAAGATCTAATATTATCTTTAATAATTAGTTAACAAAAATATAATTAGCCTATTTAATCAATACATTATTTACATGTTACATAAGACAAAATACACTATATTTTACTTGTAACATGTCAAATCTTGTCTCTTGATTTACTCTTTTTATAAACACTTGTCACACTACCCTTTTAACAACACAAACATACACATGTAGAAGAATCTTTCTTTCTACATCATAGAATTCACCATCAAATAGGCTCAAAATCTCACTGGTTTTGTGTGTTCGAGCTCTAAACCATGTTCCAAATTAAATTTCTTCAAACAAGTTTAGCAAAAATTTTAATTCAAATTAGTGAAATGCTATAAAACATATATTGAAAAGAGAATAACTACTTCAACTAAGTAGTGGTAGAATATGCACAAAAATCTAACAAACATGCAATCAATCATGCAAATGCAATAATGAACTAACAAAGGGAATTAAACATTGGTGTTGAGTAGGAACTAACTAACCCGCAGAGATCGATATCGACCTCTCCACACTTACAGATTGCACCGTCCTCGGTGCATGCAAAGATGTGCAAGTGGGCGGGTGGCTCCAACTGAAGCATTTCTCCAAAGATTGTGCAAATGGACTTGTTTGTTGCCCTATTGAGAAGCTTTTCCTTTCCCTTCTCGGTGGTCATCCTGAAAGAAGAGAAAAAGGTGGAAAAGTAACCCAGAAATAGAGATAAGAAAAAAAAATATGGATGGATTAATGCCAAATAATGAGAATGTCAACTACATGGTAGCTACAACATGTGAGTGAGAAAATAGTAGAAGCAAATGGCATATAAATAGTGTAAAAATTGCAATAATGGGGGAGAGAGTGTGGGTAATGAAAGACAATATAGGTGCATATCAATGCAAATGGAATACAAGTATCATAAAAACTAGCATTGACGTATAATTAATAACACCCAACAGTTTAAACAAGTCATGAAGCACCAAAATAATTCAAGAAAAGATACAATAGGTGAATAAGAACATTTAACACCAATGGTAAAATAGGAAATTAGAAAAGGAGATAAAAAGATGAATAAAGTCAAAAAGTAATGAAGGAAAGTATGCAAATGCAGTAAGCAAAAGAGAATGAAAGAGAGTAAGGAGGAGAAGGGAGGAGAGAAATTTGGAATCTGGCGGCGCAATCGACGCTCACGCGTATGGAACGCGTACGCGTGTGACGTCGGGATTTTTTGCTAGTAAAGAATTTTGTAAAAATATAGTCGCGTTGTGAGTATAGATTCTAAACCAACAGAAAATCCCTTCGTACAAACGTTTTGGTTGTCACAAGTAACAAACCCCTTTAAAATTGATAACTGAGTATTTAGACCACGGGTCGTCTTCTCAAAGAATTGTAGGGAAGTATGATTTATTATTGGTTATGGAAAAAAATAGTATTTGGGGTTGAAAAAGGTTTTAAGCAAGAGAAACAGATCACAAGAATTAATAAATTAATAACTAATAAAACTCTTGGCAATGTATGAGAACTGGAAATCCTATCCAGTTGTCCTTATCAATTGTGAAGAGAATTGGATTTTTCTCCCACTTAGTTAAACTTTACTAAAGCAAAGGAAAGTCAAGTGAACTAATTAGTTTGATCCTCAAGCCCTAGTCAATCCCTGTGGGAAGACTAGTTTCAGAGCGATCTAGATCAATTATAATCTGCCAATTTCAACCACTGCTGAGTTCGACAACTCAAGAGTTACCAAATAATCAACCAAAGCCAAAAGGAAATAAAATCTACTTGAATGAAAATAATTTGGATAGAGCTAAAGCATTCATAACATATAAGTCTGAAATACCTCAATTTATATTAAATAAAGAAAATCCTAACATGAATGGCTCAAAAGCCAAATAGGCAACATATGTAATACAAACATTAAATAATCTGAGAGTAAAAGAGAAAATAAATAAGAAAGGAACATTGAACCTAATATGAAGATGAAATAATCCTGAAGTGAAAAGAAATCCTAATCCTAAAACCTAAGAGAGAGGAGAGAACCTCTCTCTCTAAAACTACATCTAAAACTAAAAATTATGAGTTATCAAAAAAGCATGTGAAGTCCTGCATGTTTCCTGATTTTAATCTGTGTTTTTAGGCCGAAAACTGGGTTGAAATGCGGCCCAGAATCTTTGCCAGCGACTTTTTTAATTCTGCAGATCGCGCACGTCATGCGTCCGCGTCGTCCATGCGATCGCATCACTCAGTGTTTTTCGTTGCACGCGTGCACGTCATCCACGCATTCACATCATTTGTGCAGCTTCCAATCCGTGTGGTCGCGTCAGGCACGCGAAGGCGTCACTCTGATTTCTTCCATCTCGCGCGGTCGCATGAGCCATGTGACCACGTGACTTCTCGCTGGTCATCTCCTTAATTCCTTGTGTTCCTTCCATTTTTGCACGCTTCCTCTTTATTCTCTAAGCTATTCCTGCCCTATAAAGCCTGAAATACTTAGCACATAGATCAAGGCATAGTATGATAATGAGAAAGGATTAAGATAAGCTAAATTAAGACCAAAGAAGCGTCTTTTCAATCATAGAACTAAACTAGGAAGGAACTGTAAAATCATGCAAATCCTATGAATAAGTGGGTGAAAAGCTTGATAAAACCACTCAATTAAATGCAATATAAACCATAAAATAGTGGTTTATCAGCGTGCATGGAGAGAAAAGAGAGGGTGCGAAGGCACACGGTGCGCAGACGCGTGGGTGGCCATGTGCAGAAAATGAAGCGCACACGTCAGGGACGTGTACGTGTCGGTGATTTTGTGCCTCGAGCATAGTACCAGCCCTAGTCCAGCATAACTCTTGGGTAAAACAAGGTTTTATGCCGATTTTCACAATGACACGGACGCGCCAAGGGCGCAGACGCGTGGGTTGCCAAAAGTGGAAACGGCGCGCACGCATACAGTACGCTTGTGCGTGGGTGGGATTGTGCCTAACGCATGTTTCTTGCCCAGCTCCCGCGCCACTCTCTATTCAATCTAACCCTTTTCGCATCCACAAAGGACGTGGACGTGCACTAGGCACTGGCGCGTCGATCCCCTTTTTTTATATGCAGAATGCATGTGAAGATGCAGAATGAATGAATGAATGAACACTAATAAAAATAAAACAAAAGAAAACTAAGAATGAAAAGGAACGATCATACCACGGTGGGTTGTCTCCCACCTAGCACTGTTAGTTAAAATCCTTAAGTTGGAAATGTGGTGAGCTCCTTGTCATGGTGGCTTGTGCTTGAACTCTTCCAGGAATTCCCACCAATGCTTGCAATTCCAATAACCTCTGGGATCCCAAACTAAGCACATCAAGCTTCCAAGCAAATGTGAATAAGTGACAAGGCCCCAAGAGTGTTGATTGTTAGACTGAATTCCGGGATCCCAAACCTTGCCTTTACACTCGTCTTCTTGTTGATCATTATTGTCCCAACCGGGTGGCAAGCAATCTGAATTCTCACTGAGACTTCAAAATAACTTCCTAGACCCATTCAATCGAGCTCTACACCAATCCTTGCGCTTCAAATTTGAGCATGCAACTGTATCGAACCTTGCCTGACAACTCCAACCATTACCCATCTCCCTCTTACTTGTAAAGCGACAAAGAGCTCTAAGTTGACCATCCGTCTCCAGTAGCCCATATTCAAGTGGGAAAGTGAAGGTTAAGGACAAGAATTTACCCACATGAATGTTGTATTGGATGGTAATGGCTTTGGGAGAGATGTTTCCAATGATTGTGCAAGTTCCACTCCCTTGTGCTCTTCTTTGAATTCCTCCACCTCCTTGCAAGCCTCTTCAACTTCAACTGCTTCCTCTTGGTAGCTTTCTTCCAATTCAATCTTTTTCTCCTTGCCTACCAAGGGCATGGGGGGCTGTGCTTCTTCTTCTTTAATCTTCATCTCTTGATCTACCTCTGCAAAGTCTTCAACCAGGATATGCCTTGGAGGTTGTACACCCTTCTCAACATCAACATCAAACACCTTTGAAGGAGGTTCTATGACTGGACTTTCCTATGGAGGTTTTGCATCTCCCAAGTCTTCAACCACTTCCTCTTTTGTGATAATTTTGGCATTCTCCACTTGCTATAATAAAAAATCAAACTCCTCCTTGATGTCATTTAGTGTAGAGTCGTCTTCAATGATGGAGCTTCCCTCTTGTTCAATCTTCACTAATTTGTCAACTACTTCATCTTCAAGGGTCTCTCCTACCTCCACCTTATGGGCCTCTTCTTGCTTCTCTTGAGGTATGTGTGTGTAAAATTGTTCCATTACATCCCTAAGATGATCTCTTTGCTTTTGTTCTGGGTCAGTAGCATCATTGGGATTATGTTGCTCTTGGATTGATGGATGTGGGTGCTCTTCCATGGAGGGTGGTGATGGGATGGAGAGATCATTATGTGGTTAAAAAGGAAGTCCAACCTGTGAGGCGAGAGCTTGTAAAGCAGAGCTCAGACCATTTAAGGTAGAGTTAAGTGTGGTTTGAAGCTCTCTTTGCCCTTGGTGAATAGCATGAAGAGTGTTGTTATCCAACGGATGTTGGGGTGGATAGGAGGGTTCATTTGTTGGGAGAAAGGGCTCATAATACAGTGGTGGTTCTTCTTGATAAGGATGTGGAGATAGTGTATATTAAGGTGGTAGTTCTAAGTGTGACTCATAAGGCTCTTGATATGGTGGGTAAGGATTAGGGTCATATGGGGGTGTTCGATGGTAAGGTTCTTGTGAGTATGGTGGTGGTTATTGACACGTACAAGAAGGGCTACCACATCCATTAGATTGGTATGCATTAGGATTGGAGTTATACCTATTGATGACAAGTCATCATATACCCATTTTTCAAGCTAATGTCACTTGTTTTGCTAGCATTTATGCACTTTCTTGTATCCTAAGTAAGTGATTTGGAGTGAAAATGCATAACTTCTTTAAATCAAGCAACCACCATGAAATTAATGATAAATCATGAGGTTTAAGCTAATTTTAATTGAACTTTAATTGATTTATAAGCCTCTTGAATTTAGTGATACTTTGAGTGGTTGTTTGGTTTATTATAGGTGAAGAAAAGAAAAGAGAAGGAAAAGCGTGGCATAAAAAGTGTAGCCCAAGAAAAGGAAAGCGTGGCCAAAGAGGAGAGAAGCGTGCCGCATTGCAGTGGAGGGCAGAATCGGGCTCTATAAGGAAGAAAATCAAGAGGAAAATATCAACCATGCATGCTACAAGGTTCGAACAAGGAACCATGAGGAAGCTAAGCACTAAGGTCCACTACCGTGCCAAGAAGCCAAGAAAAAATGTAGCGTGTTTGCCTCCTCCGTGATTCGAACTTGGGACGTGAAGGGAGGAACATTGCCCTGCCCTTGGCGCGGGCAGGGCAGCATTTGGATGGCACAAGAACTTGGCGCACCAAGCAGCAAATTTGGCGCACCAATTTCCTCCCCTGGCAGCACCAAGCGCGCGCACTCCTCAATTATGGCGCATCAAACTCTTCCTGCCCTGCCCTTGGCACGGGCAGGGCAGCGTCCCACGCACCAACGCACATCCTGGCGCACCAGTTTTCTTCCTGGCGCACCAATTTTCAACCTTGGCAGCACCAACGCGCGCACTCCTCAACCCTGGCAGCACCAACTTTTCTGCCCTGCCCTTGGCGCGGGCAGGGCAGCCTCTGGCGCACCAAGGGCGCACCAAACTTGCGCCAAACTCACACCACGCTGCACCAACTCGCACCATGGCCGCACCAAGCTCTTGCACCATGCATCAATTTTCTGCCCTGCCCTCCACAAGGGCAGGGCAGCCTCCTGGGAGTGATTTTCATGGGCCGAAAATCCAAATTAAATTCCCATTTTAATTCATTTCTTCACCAAACCAAAAGCCCATCCAAATCCTAAAATCCAAGAATAGAAAGTGTATAAATAGAAGCTAGTTTGATGGAATTAGGACCTTTGCTTTTCATTTTAACTTTTTACCTCTATTTTCAATTCTTACTTAGCATTTTGCACTTCCTTTGAGCTTTCTTGAGAGACTTGTCCGAGCACTAAGAGGATCAAGGGAGAATTGACCGATCTCCTTCCTCATTTCACTTGGGCAATTCTACTTTTCTGTTTTTGAGATTTGAGTGTGTGAAATTGGGGAAATTCTGTCCCAATTCCCATTCAAACTCTTTTCAATTTGTTTTCTGCATAACTCAATTTCAATTCTGTTCTTCTATTGCTTCATCTTAAATTTTCTGTCAATTGCTTAGATAATTTAGATCTGGGAAGGAAATTGGGTTTTAGGCTCTGCTACCTAAGCCCTTGGGTCCTGAGATCACAATTCATTTTGGGTTCTTCTGTGAACCTTTACTGCATCTTATTTTCTTTCTGTTTGAATGATATTTGCTTCTGATTTAATTTCTGCTCAATCAATTGCTGCAATTTACTTCTTCTTGGTTTAGATTCTGCAATCCCAGTCCTCAAACCCCTTTTATATTCAAGCAATTTACATTCCTTGCCATTTAAGTTACTGCAATTTAAATTTCTTGCACTTTAAGTTTCAGTCATTTACTTTCTTGCTCTTTAAGATTCTGCAAATTTACAATTCTGCTCTTCAATTTACTGCACTTTTCCTTTCCCCCTTTACATTTACTGTCATTTATTTCTTGTTAAACACAAACCACTCAACCAAAACTTGATTCGCTTGACTAAATCACCCACTAAACTAAAATTGCTCAATCCTTCAATCCCTGTGGGATCGACCTCACTCATGTGAGTTATTATTACTTGATGCGACCCGGTACACTTGCCGGTGAGTTTTGTGTTGGATCGTTTTCCACACATCAA
>NC_029780.3:63282215-63283952 GCF_000817695.3 Arachis duranensis | reverse complement strand
AACCAATATTTCTTTGCTCATCAAAGGCAACGCCAACCATCACAGAGAAGAGGAGTAATGGAGTTGGAAGGAGTGGATTCAATCTTAGCTCAAAACAAGATAATGTAGCAGCAGATTCAACAACAATTTGAGCAAATGGCTAAGAGAATTGATGGCTTGCAAGTGGCAGCAGTGAGCACCACAAGCCAACCTCCAACCACTTGGGTGCAAAGTGAAGAAACTCAAGAAGAGCAACAACAAGAGCAAGTCCAATACATACACAATCAAAATCCTGGAACAAATGAAGTTTATGGAGATACTTACAATCCATCTTGGAAGAACCATCCCAACCTCAGATGGGGAGACAACCATAATCAAAACCAACAACCATGGCAAAGAAACACAGGCCAGAACAATTGGAAAAACACAAACTATAACCCCCAGCCAAACACTAACCAAAACTCATACAGAAAACCACAAAACAACTACCCAAATTCTAACCAATACCCACCCAATAACCACCCAACTAACCAAAACACTTATCTTCATCCCTCAACACCCCAAAATCAACCTATCACACAAGACTCACAGAGAATTACCAATCTAGAGCTACTCATGGAGAAACTAATGAAGAGCCAAGAATTGACAACCAAGAATCAAGAAGCCTCCATGAAGAACCTAGAGAGGCAGATTGGACAAATCTCTAAAAAGATTTCTGTTGAAAAACCATCAAGTTCACTACCTAGTGATACCATTCCCAACCCAAAGGAGGAATGCAAGGTTGTGCAACTAAGAAGTGGAAAAGTGTTAGTGGATGGCAACCAAGGAGCAACAAAGAAGCTTATGGAGAATGACACTGAGTGGTAACCAAGGGGCAACCAAGCATAATGACACTGAGCCAACAAAGAATGATGAAGCCATCAACAAGGACATGATGACCAAGAATGTCCCAGAAAAGCTCACAGAGGAAGACAACAAGCCACAGAATTTGAAGAAAGGAAAGAAGATCTTGGAAGAACCAATTCTAAAACAGCATCAAGAGGAGAAGAGCTCAACACCACCACTACCTTATCCACAAAGATTTCACAAGGAAACAAAGGACCAGCACTTCGACAAATTTCTTGAGACTTTCAAGAAGTTGGAAATCAACATACCTTTGGCAGAAGCTTTGGAGCAAATGCCTTTGTATGCCAAATTCTTAAAGGAGCTCATCAACAAGAAAAGAGATTGGAATGAGAAGGAAACGGTAATGCTCAGTGAGGAATGCAGTGCACTCATTAAAAAGGGACTCCCTCCCAAGCTTGAAGACCCTGGAGGTTTCTTCTTACCATGCACTATTGGAAACCTACTCATTAACAAGGGGATGTGCGATTTAGGAGCAAGCATAAATCTAATCCCATATTCTCTAGTGAAAAAGCTTGGCATAGAGGAGGTGAAACCAACAGAGATAACTTTGGAATTGGTGGATCAATCAATAGTCTATCCTAAGGGGCTGATTGAGAACCTTTTAGTTAAGGTTGACAGGTTTATCTATCCAACAGATTTTGTGATCCTAGATTCTTCAGAACATGGAAATGACTCCATAATACTTGGTCGACCATTTTTGGCCACTGCTAGAGCCATTGTGGACATAGAGCAAGGAGAATTAACCCTCAGGATGCATGAGGAGAGCATCATCCTGAAAGTCTTCCCAGAATTACAAAGGGATGAAGAAACAAGCAAAATGAGTGATGATCTCCTTCCAAAGCAATCAACTGA
>NC_029780.3:63274010-63278965 GCF_000817695.3 Arachis duranensis | reverse complement strand
AACTCCGCACAACTAACCAGCAAGTGCACTGGGTCGTCTAAGTAATACCTTACGTGAGTAAGGGTCGATCCCACGGAGATTGACGGCTTGAAGCAAGTTATGGTCATCTTGTAAATCTCAGTCAGGTAGATTCAAATGTTTTTGAGGTATTGATAATTAAAAGATAAACAAACGGAAATTAACAAAGAGATACTTATGTAATACATTGGTGGAAATTTCAGATAAGCGTTTGGAGATGTTTGTTGCTTCTGAACCTTTGCTTTCCTATTGTCTTCATCCAATCATGCGTCCTCCCTTCCATGGCAAGCTGTATGATCCTCTTAGTGAAAATGTTCTGGCTACGGTTTTTGTACAGCTAATCAACTGTCGGATTTCTCGTCTCAGATGAAAAATACCAGGCACAGCTACCGCAGGGCTAATCATTTGTTGGTTCTTACTTGTGTCGGAATAGGATCCCCTGATCCTTTTGCACACTGTCACTGTGCCCAACAGTCCTGAGTTTGAAGCTCGTCACAGTCATCCCTTCCCAGATCCTACTCGAAATACCAGAAACAAGGTTTAGATTTTTCAGATCTCAGGAATGCTGTCTATTGGTTCTAGCCTATACCACGAAGGTTCTAATCACGAATTCAGATGCTCTATTGTCAGGAGATACGATGCGAATCCGTGGATCAGAGACCCAAGAGAATATATTCTGGTTGTCGTCCAATGACTACATTGAACATCATGTAGACCGCTTTGTGGTTGTCAGGCACGCGGATCTTGTCTAAGCGAGTAACGAAGATAGTGGGTGATTGTCACGGGTCACCCCCTTCATTCTGACTTAACTGAAGTAAGTCCTAAACTAACAAAACTAGCAAACAAGCAAAAGGCAAATATTTACAATAACCAATAATAAGGCACACGTTTACAATTCCCAGACAACGGTGCCATTTTTGGCGAACAGATTTTTGTGTGGTTTAGAAATTCACAAATAAATTCTCGTTGCAAGTATAGCTTCTAAACCAACTAAAATCCTTTCATATAAAAAATTGGTTGTCACATGTAACAAATCCTATAAAAATAATAACCGAAGTATTCAAACCTCGGGTCATCTCTCAAGGAATTATAGGGAAGTGTGTTACTATTGGTTATGGGTTTTTATGAGAATTTTTAGAGTGAGCAATGATAAAATAATTAATTATAATTTAAAGCAAGGAAAATTAACAAGAGGATTTATGCAATTGAAATAAAAAGCCTTGGCTAGGAGAAGATTAATCGGAAGTTCTATCCTTGTTGGATTTCCCAAGATTAATAATAATAGGTTGTTATTTCTACTTAGTTAACCCTCAACGAATGAAGAAAAGTCAAGTAGTTGAGCCAACTTCTATTCACAAGTCCTAATCCTGCCCTTGGGAAGGATTAGCATTAGCAACTAGAGAGCTAGCCAACAACTTCCAGTTACTATTTAACTCTTGAGTTTTCCAACTCAAGGGTCTCCAAATATTAATCTAACTCCAAAGCCAAGTTGGAAGCCTACTCCATTGACATGGATGCCAATTTCGCATACATGTAAAGGGAGTAGAAAGAAGACATAATAATCAAATTAATTGGAATGGAAGTGAGAATAATCAACGGATGAGGAAATTAAATAGAAAAGTATCTTTTGCATTAATAAATCCCAAAATCAGAAATATTCATATGTAACACGTGAATAAGTGATAAACCACTATTTTATGATTCATATTGTGTTTAATTGTGTGGTTTTATCAAGTCTTTGCCCACTTATTCATATGATTTGCATGTAATTACAATTCCTTCCTAAAAATATTCTATGATTGAAAACATGCTTCTGTGGCTTTTATTATCTTTTATTTAATCCTCTCTTATTACCATTAGATGCCTTGATATGTGTGTTAAGTGATTTCAGGAATTACAAGGCAGGAATGGCTTAAAGGATGGAAAGGAAGCATGCAAAACTGGAAGGAACACAAAGAATTGAGGAGATAACCAGTGAGAAGTCAAGCGGTCGCATGGCTGACCCGACCACGCGAAAAGAAAGAAATCACAGTGACGCGCTCGCGTGCCTGACGCAACCGCGCGGATTGGAAGCTACATGAATGACGTGAATGCGTGGACGACGCGCACGCGTGGTACGAGAAACGCTGAGTGACGCGAATGCGTGGACGACGCGGCCGCGTGACGTGCGCGATCTGCAGAATTTCAGAAGTTGCTGGAAGAGTTTCTGGGCCGGATTTCAACCCAGTTTTCGGCCCAGAAAAACAGATTAGAGCTAGGGAACATGCAGAGACAGGGAACAACATTCACTCCGCATAATTTTTAGTTTTTAGATCTGAATTTACTCCTCCCCTATGTTTACTCACTTGAACATTCATAATTAGGATTTTGAAGGTTTTGGCTTTAGCTTTTGAGAAGAGTCTACCTCCGGTACCAGTTACTATAGTCTGTTATTTACTTTTCATTTATTCGTCCATATTCTTAATTCCCTCAGAGTTGACATTGGATTATTGCTTGAATTTCCTTTACCTAGTAAGGGATAACTAAGCAGAGCAACTTCCAATTATTAATTAATCTTGAGAGTACTTCAACAAGAATAGGGCTTCCAACTAATCTACTCTCAGTCAAGGCTTTTATTTAAAATTAATTAAATTCTCTAAATTAATTTCCTGTTTATCAACTCAACCATTTTTGAAAACACCTGATTGATAAAATAGCACATCTTTCTGCAACTCGTTGGGAGACGACCTGGAATTCATACTCCCAGTATTTTAATTTCAATATTATGACAACCCTTCTAAATTGATAAGCGGATTTTCGGCTGGTTAAGGACTGTACTTGCAACGTATTTCTATTAATAATTTCTTAACTCGCCAATTTCCGCAACGTCAATTTTTGGCGCCGTTGCCGGGGAGTTGTAACAGTATGCTAATTTATTGATTGGCATTTATTTAATTGCAATTTTTCTTTTTATTTTGTCACTATGAGCTGTACATTTCTTTCGTTAAATGACGCGTTCACTTCCTGATCCAAACTTGCCAGTATTTGACCCTAAGATTGAAAGAACTATTTCACGTATAAGGCAAGCTCAGCGTCGGTGAGTCCTCTCTAAGGACAAACCTGAAATGTCATCTAGGGAAGACACAAGCTCCCTCTCTACTGATCCAGTTGATTTACGTGCAGCTGACATGGCAGCACCTAGGAGAGTCACTATCCAGGAGGAAGGAGCCCCTGATTTTACACTACAACCATTCCAGGCACACCACCCAGCAGTGGCTGTGGATTTTGAAATAAAGTCTTCGCTACTCAACTTGATGCCCAAGTTTCATGGCTTACCTGCTCAAGAGCCTATCAAGCACCTTAGGGATTTTCAGACTGCTTGTTCTACTGTTAAGCGTGATGGCACTGATGAAACTTCCTTTCTGTTAAAAGCCTTCTCATTCTCTCTTGAGGGAAAGGCAAGCGAATGGTACTACACTCAACCCAGAACAACTGTTTCCAACTGGGATATGCTTAGAAGAGAATTTCTAGAGAAATTCTTTCCAGTTGAGGTTGCCGATAAACTGAGGAAAGACATGTCCATGATCGTTCAGGATGAATTTGAGACTCTCTATGAATACTTGGAATGCTTCAATAATCTTCTAGAAGCATGTCCCCACCATATGATTGACAAGATAGTGTTGCTCAGCTACTTTACACAGGGCATGAAATCTCAAGATAGGACCACATTGGAAGGTGCTAGCAATAGGTCTATGAAAAAGTACAAGACTACGGAAGAAGCATGGCAATTGATCAGCGACTTAGCTGAATCTACTAGGAATCACAGGCAGAAACAGAGTCGGTCAAGAATTGTTGCAGAGGTATCCACTAGCAAAGAGACTGCTGCTATAGCTCAGAGCTTATGTGAAATGACTAACTTGCTGAAGTAGATGCAGCTAAGTCAACAACAGGCTCAGCGAGTTCAGCCTTCTTCACCACAGCACAGCCAGCAGTTGGTTCCATAAAGAGTATGCAAAATATGTGCAGATTACAGTCATTATACTGATGAGTGTTCGCAACTCCAACCGGAAGACCACACTGTAGCAGCCACTCATAACTTCTATGGCAGCCACTCATAACTTCTATTACCGCCCCAATCAAGGGTACAATCAAGGTGGCAGCTATAACCATGGATGGCAGGATAACTCTAACCAAGGCTGGAGAGATAATTCTAACCAGGGTTGGAGGGACAATCATAACAGAGGAGGCAGAGATAACAATGGAAATCAGAGGTGGAATAACAATAACAACTTTAGGCAGTAGAATCAGAATCAGGCCTACAGAGCACCTCATCTAAGATAGCCTCAAGCATCTCAGCAGACCTCTCAGATCACTTATCCTTCTTCATCTCCTAATGATGAGTTACTACAATCTATTGATCGGAGACAACAGGCCATGGAAAACAACTTTACTGCTACTCTGAATGGTCTAAATTCTACTTTGCAAGCCCTTGTCTCACAGATTGGATCACTGAACAACTCTAATAACTAGTCCTCAAGCTCTGGTGGACTCCCCTCTCAACCATTACCCAATCCAAAGGGAGGCATTAATGCCATCACCCTAAGGTCTGGAACCAGATTACAAGAGAGGAATCAGGAAGAGCCAAACCCACCAGAACACACCTCAGCTGAAGAGGTAGTGGAAATAGAAGATATTGAGGAAGAAAAAGGTATACAGGACATGGTTGAGGAAGAAGACACTAAATTACAGGAAGAAGCACCAAAGGGCACAGACATTGTAGAAAATGCCATTCCTATTCCATTTCCACAGCTTGCAAGGAAGCCCAGGAAGCAGTTGGAACCTGATCCCAAAATGGTAGAAATATTCAAAAAGGTTGAGGTAACTGTTCCCCTTTTTGATGTTATTCAACAGGTACCTAAATACGCAAAGTTTCTAAAGGATTTATGCATACATAAAGA
>NC_029780.3:63270711-63273910 GCF_000817695.3 Arachis duranensis | reverse complement strand
ATGTTTTGAGGCTCCCTCCCTTAAAAAGGTCGGCAGCTCGTTTTGTGTTAGCAAATAAAAGTATTATTACAGTGGCTGGAGTTGCTGAAGATGTATTAGTGGGTATTAAAGGTCTCACTTTCCCCATTGATTTTTACATCCTGAAGATGCCCCAAAATGACTCAGAGAAGCCATCATCAATCCTAATCGGAAGACCTTTCTTGAAGACCTCGAAGTTCAAATTAGATGCTTTTGTAGGAACATACTCTTTTGAAATAGACGGCCGAGTAGTAAGCTTCAATCTGAATGGAGTTATGAAGCACCCTCCAGAAGATCATTCTATCCTCCAGTGTGACATCATAGATGAAACCGTAGCTGAAGTTCACTAGGAGGAGTTTGAAGAAAAGTACATAGGACAAGGTCCGAGTGTGGGGAATTCTGAGGACAATGAAAGTACTCTACCACTGCCACCAGCTCCAGACAATCCAGAGCCTGACCATGAACAGAATTTAGAATTGAAACCCCTCCCTCCACACCTCAAATATGCTTACCTCGAGGACAAGCAGAAGTTTCCAGTTATCATTGCACAGGACCTCACTTCTCAACAAGAAGAGCAGTTACTTAGTGTGCTGAGGAGGCACAAGAAAGCAATTGGGTGGAGTTTGGCAGACATAGTAGGCATCGACCCTCAAGTTTGTGAGCACAGAATCTTTTTAGAAGAAGGAGCAATACCCGTTCGTCAACCCCAAAGAAGACTGAACTCCACTATCTTAGAGGTTGTCAAGAAGAAAGTGACCAGACTATTAGAGGCATATATTATCTACCCCATCTCAGACAGTGAATGCGTGAGCCCAATAAAAGTGGTGCCCAAGAAGTCTAGAGTCACTATAGTGAAGAACGAGCATGGAGAGCTCACAGGGACCAGAGTACAGAATGCCTGGAGGGTCTGCATTGATTATAGGCGTCTCAACCAAGCCACTCGTAAGGATCACTACCCTCTTCCATTCATTGATCAAATGCTAGATCGCCTGTGAGGTAAATCACATTATTGCTTTTTAGATGGTTACACAGGCTATTTCCAGATTCATATAGCCCCTGAAGATCAGGAAAAGACTAATTTTACATGTCCTTTTGGGACTTATGCCTATAAGAGAATGCCCTTTGGTTTGTGCAATGCACCAATTACTTTCCAAAGGTGCATGATGAGTCTTTTCTCTGACCTTCTTGAGGACTGTATGGATGTTTTTATGGATGATTTTAGCGTTTATGGTGATTCCTTTAGCCTTTGCTTGGATAGTTTATCTAGAGTACTAGATAGATGTGTCAGTACAAACCTTGTATTGAATTTTGAAAAATGTCATTTTATGGTAAGACAAGGAATTGTACTAGGACATGTTGTATCTAATACTGGCATTTCTATAGATCCAGCAAAGGTGGATGTTATTTCTAGTTTGCCTTACCCCTTCTCTGTGAGGGAAGTCCATTCGTTCCTTGGCCATGCAGGTTTTTACCGAAGATCCATTAAGGACTTTAGTACGGTAGCACTTCCCCTATCCAGGTTACTGCAGAAAGATATCGAGTTCGAGTTCAGCGAGGATTGCAAACAAGTGTTTGATATGCTGAAAACTGCCCTGACTCAAGCTCCAATTGTGAGAGGACCTGACTAGAGCCAGCCATTCGAAATCATATGCATGCTTCCAACCATGCAGTAGGAGCAGCACTGGCTCAACGTGAAGGTAAAGATCCGTTTGTCATTGCTTATGCTTCTAAGACTTTAGACACTGCTAAGTCTAACTACACTACTACTGAAAAAGAGCTTCTTGCTATTGTTTTTGCTCTAGATAAATTCCGAGCCTATTTACTTGGTGCTAAGGTAGTAGTGTATTCAGACCACGCAGCTCTAATGTATTTATTAGCTAAAAAGGAATCCAAACCAAGGCTTATACATTGGATATTACTACTACAAGAATTTGATTTAGAAATAAAGGATAGGAGTGGTAACCAGAATCTAGTGGCAGACCACTTGAGTCGCCTTGAGCACATTAAAGATGACTCCACTCCTATAGCTGATAATTTTCCATTTGATAACCTACAAGCAGTATATGAGGTAGTCCCTTGGTATGCACCTATCGCTAATTATCTAGTTAGCCGCACCTCTCCTCCAAACTTTACTAAGCACCAAAGAGACAAGCTAAAAAGCGAGTCTAAATATTATATATGGGATGACCCATATTTATGGAGATGTGGCACTGACCAGGTAATTAGAAGGTGTGTGCCTCAATCAGAATTCTAGTCCATTTTAGAGGCCTGTCACTCATCTGAGAGTGGAGGACATTTTGGCCCTCAAAGAACAGCTAGAAAAATCTTAAACTGTGGATTCTGGTGGCCTATTCTTTTTAAAGACGCTGCTGAATTTTGTAAATCTTGTCCCCCATGCCAAAGGTTTGGTAATATATCCCAGAGAGATGAAATGTCTCAACAAATTATGCTTTTCTATGAAATTTTTTATGTTTAGGGCATTGACTTCATGGGTCTATTTCCAAATTCTAATGGCCACCTTTATATACTGTTAGCTGTAAATTATGTTTCTAAATAGGTGGAAGCAATTCCTACCCGTACTGATGATGCTAACACTTGTTTTCTTTGTTAGAAACCACATTATTTATCACTTTGGATCACCACGAGCAATCGTGAGCGATCAAGGCACCCATTTTTGTAACAGGAGACTAACAGGTGATGAGCGGATAATTTATACGCTTTTTGGCATTGTTTTTATATAGTTTTTAGTAAGTTTGAGCTACTTTTAGGGATGTTTTCATTAGTTTTTATGTTAAATTCACATTTCTGGACTTTACTATGAGTTTGTGTGTTTTTCTGTGATTTCAGGTAAATTCTGGCTGAAATTGAGGGACTTGAGCAAAACTCTGAAGAAGGCTGACAAAAGGACTGCTGATGCTTTTGGAATCTGACCTCCCTGCACTCGAAATGGATTTTCTGGAGCTACAGAACTCCAAATGGCGCGCTCTCAACGGCGTTGGAAAGTAGACATCCAGAGCTTTCCAGCAATATATAATAGTTCATACTTTATTCGGAGATTGATGACGTAACTTGGCGTTGAACGCCAAGTACAAGCTGCTGTCTGGAGTTAAACGCCAGAAAAACGTCATAATCCGGAGTTGAACGCCCAAAACACACTATAACTTGGAGTTCAACTCCAATA
>NC_029780.3:63270019-63270627 GCF_000817695.3 Arachis duranensis | reverse complement strand
CCAGAAGTGGATTTATGCATCAATTACTTACTCATGTAAACCCTAGGAGCTAGTTTATTATAAATAGAACATTTATCTATTGTATTAGACATCTTGGGATGATTAGTTCTCAGATCAGGAGGGCTGGCCATTCGGCCATGCCTGAACCTTTTATTTATGTATTTTCAACGGTGGAGTTTCTGCACACCATAGATTAAGGGTGTGGAGCTCTGCTGTACCTCAAGTATTAATGCAATTCCAGTTTCTTTTATTCAAATCTCTCTTATTCTTATTCCAAGATATTCATTCGTACCCAAGAACATGATGAATGTGATGATTAAGTGACGCTCATTATCATTCTCACTTATGAACGCATGTGATTGACAACCACTTCCGTTCTACATGCAACAAGAGCTTGAATGTGTATCTCTTAGATTCCCCAACAGAATCTTCGTGGTATAAGCTAGATAGATGGCGGCATTTATGAGGATCCGGAAAGTCTCACCTTGTCTGTGGTATTCCGAGTAGGATCCTGGGAATCCGGAAAGTCTAACCTTGTCTGTGGTATTCCGAGTAGGATCCTGGGAATCCGGAAAGTCTAACCTTGTCTGTGGTATTCCGAGTAGGAT
>NC_029780.3:63267439-63269626 GCF_000817695.3 Arachis duranensis | reverse complement strand
TAATAATAAAAATCCAAAAAAAATCATAAAATCATAAAAACCAAAAATATTTTGTGTTCTTGTTTGAATCTTAAGTCAATTTTTAAGTTTGGTGTCAACTGCATGCTTTAAAAATTTTTTCTTGCATTTTTCGAAAATCTCATGCATTCATAGTGTTCTTCATGATCTTCAAGTTGTTCTTGACAAGTCTTCTTGTTTGATCTTGATGAATTCTTGTTTAGTGTTGTTTGTCGTTTTTCATGTGCATTTTTGCATTCATATTTTCCATGCATTAAAAATTTCTAAGTTTGGTGTCTTGCATGTTTTCTTTGCATCAAAAATTTTTCAAAATTATGTTCTTGATGTTCATCATGATCTTCAAAGTGTTCTTGGTGTTCATCTTGACATTCATAGTGTTCTTGCATGCATCTTGTGTCTTGATCCAAAATTTTCATGTTTTGGGTCATTTTTTGTGTTTTTCTTTAAAAATTCAAAAATCAAAAAAAAATATCTTTTCCTCATTTTTCTCCAAATTTTCGAAAATTTGAGTTGACTTAGTCAAAAATTTTCAAAATTAGTTGTTTCTTACAAGTCAAAGTCAAATTTTTAATTTTAAAAATCTTATCTTTTCAAAATCTTTTTCAAAAATCATATCTTTTTCATTTTTTTTCGAAAATTTCAAAAATATTTTTCAAAATATTTTCAAAATCTTTTTCTTATCTTTATATCAAATTTTCGAAAATTAGCTAACAATTAATGTGATTGGTTCAAAAATTTGAAGTTTGTTACTTTCTTGTTAAGAAAGGTTCAATCTTTAAGTTCTAGAATCTTATCTTGTAGTTTTTTGTTAGTTAAGTCAATTTCAAAATTAAATCTTTTTATCTTTTATCTTATCTTTTTCAAAAATCTTATCTTTTTCAAAATTTGGTTTCAAAATATCTTATCTAACTTCTTATCTTCTTATCTTTTTCAAAATTTGAATTCAAATCTTTTTCAATCAACTAACTAACTCTTTGTTTGTTTCTTATCTTTTTCAAAATCACCTAACTACTCTTCCCTCTCTAAATTTTCGAAAATACCTCTCTCTTTTTCAAAAATTCTTTTTTTGTTTTAAATTTTAATTTTAATTATATTTTTCAAAACCTCTTTTTCAAAAAAATTATTTTCGAAATTTCTCTTTTCTTCTCTAATTCTATTTAATTAATTAATTACTAACACTTCTCTTCACCTCTCTTCATCTAAGAATCCGAACTTCTTATATCCCTTGTATTTGGATTCTTCTTCCCCCCCTTTCTTCTTCTACTGACATAAAGGAATCTCTATACTGTGACATAGAGGATTCCTCTTTCTTTTCTTGTTTTCTTCTCTTTCATATGAGCAGGAACAGGGAAAAAGGCACTCTTGTTGAAATTGATCCAGAACCTGAAAGGACTCTGAAGAGAAAACTAAGAGAAGCTAAATTACAACAATCCAGAAATAACCTTTCAGAAATTTTCGAACAAGAGAAGGAGATGGCAGCCGAAAATAATAATAATAATGCAAGGAGAATGCTTGGTGACTTCACAAAGCCAACGTCCAAGTTTGATGGAAGAAGCATCTCCATTCCTGCCATTGGAGCCAATAACTTTGAGCTTAAGCCTTAACTAGTTGCTTTAATGCAACAAAACTGCAAGTTTTATGGACTTCCATCTGAAGATCCTAATCAGTTTTTAACTGAGTTCTTGCAGATCTGTGAGACTGTAAAAACGAATGGAGTTAATCCTGAAGTCTACAGACTCATGCTTTTCCCTTTTGCTGTAAGAGACAGAGCTAGAATATGGTTGGATTCACAACCTAAGGATAGCCTGGACTCCTGGGATAAGCTGGTCACTGCCTTCTTTACTAGAGAGGTAGCTTCTGAAGAAGCTTATGATCCTGAAAACCCTGCCATGGCAGAGGTTAATTACATGGGTGAACCTTATGGAAACACCTATAACCCATCATGGAGAAATCATCCAAATTTCTCCTAGAAGGATCAACAAAAGCCTCAACAAGGCTTTAAGAATGGTGGACGCAATAGGCTGAGTAATGGTAAGCCATATCCATCATCTTCTCAGCAACAGACAGAGAGTTCTGAACAAAACACTTCTAATCTAGCCAATATAGTCTCTGATCTGTCAAAGGCCACTTTCAGTTTCATGAATGAAACAAGATCCTCCATCAGAAATC
>NC_029780.3:63264689-63266714 GCF_000817695.3 Arachis duranensis | reverse complement strand
ATGCCACTCTCTGTAATGGAGAAGCTGGGGATCATAGAGGTACAACCTGCCTTGTTCTCAGTGCAATTGGCAGATAAGTCATTAAGACAAGCTTATGGAATAGTAGAGAACATGCTAGTAAAGGTTGAAGGCCTTTACATCCCTGCTGATTTCATAATCTTAGACACTAGGAAGGAAGAGGATGATTGCATCATCCTTGGAAGACCTTTCCTAGCCACAGCAGAAGCTGTGATAGATGTCAACAGAGGTGAGTTAGTCCTTCAATTGAATGGGGACTACCTTGTGTTTAAGGCACGTGGCCACCCCTCTATGACAGAAGAGAGTAAGCATGAAGAGCTTCTCTCAGTTCAGAGTCAAGAAGAGCCCACACAGTCAAACTCTAAGTTTGGTATTGTGAGGCCACAACCAAACTCTAAGTTTGGTGTTCAAACCCCATATCCAAACTCTAAGTTTGGTGTTGGGACTACACACTAACATTGACCTGATCATCTTGTGGCTCCATGAGAGCCACTGTCAAGCTATTGACATTAAAGAAGCGCTTGTTGGGAGGCAACCGAATTTTAATTATCTAATTTTTATTTTATTGTTATTTTGTGTTTTATTAGGAACATGATCATGAGGAGTCACGAAAAAAATCTAAAAAATTAAAAACAGAGTCAAAAACAGAAGAAAAAAAAATTTTTTCACCCTGAAGGTCGCGCAGACTGGCGTTCAACGCCAGTAGGATGCATCTGGCTGGCGTTCAACGCCAGAACAGAGCACCATTCTGGCGCTGAACGCCAGAAACAAGCAACATCCTGGCGCTGAACGCCAGGAATGTGCCTAGAGGAGACAAACTGGTGCTGAACGCCAGTAACAAGCATGAAACTGGCGTTCAACGCCAGAAACATGCATTACATGGGCGTTGAACGCCCAGGACGTGCACCAATGGGCGTTTAAATGCCAGAATGATGCACGAAGGCATTTTACATGCCTATATGGTGAAGGAATGGTATTTCTTTTCACCTCAGGATCTGTGGACCCCACAGGATCCCCACCTACCATATTTCCACCTTACCTTTTAATCCTAATCACACTCTCCTAATCCTAAATCTCATTTTCCTACTCCCCATGTCACACTTCCCAACACCCATCACCAATCACCTCAAGTCCTCTTCCCAATTACCCCATTCACCATTCACATCAACCCACTCTTCCCCATAACCCCACCTACCTTCATAAAATTCAAATTCAACTTCCCACCCATTCCCACCCAAAATGGCCGAACACCCACCCTCCCTCTCCCTATAAATACCCTTCCATTCTACTTCATTTTCACACAACACAACCCCTACTTCTATACCTTGGCCGAACTTACACTTCTCCTTCTCCTCCATATTCTCTTCTTTTTCTTCTCTTCTTTCTTCTCTTGCTCGAGGACGCCTTTCTTCTTCTTCTTCTTCTCTTCTTTTCTTTCTTGCTCGAGGGCGAGCAATATTTTAAGTTTGGTGTGGTAAAAGCATAAGATTTTTGTTTTTTCCATTACCATCAATGGCACCTAAGGCCGGAGCATCCTCTAAAAAAGGGAAAGGGAAGACAAAAGCTTCCACCTCCGAGTCATGGGAGATGGAAAGATTCATCTCCAAGAGCCATCAAGACCACTTCTATGATGTTGTGGCAAAGAAGAAGGTGATCCCCGAGGTCCCTTTCAAGCTCAAAAAGAATGAGTATCCGGAAATCCGACATGAAATCCAAAGAAGAGGTTGGGAAGTCTTAGCCAACCCCATGCAACAAGTCGGAATCTTAATGGTTCAAGAGTTCTATGCCAATGCATCGATCACTAGGAACCATGATCAAAGTATGAACCCGAATCCAAAGAACTATCTCACAACGGTTCGGGGGAAATACTTAGATTTTAGTTCGGAAAATGTGAGGTTGGCGTTTCACTTGCCTATGATGCAAGGAGATGAACGCCCCTACACTAGAAGGGTCAACTTTAACCAAAGGTTGGACCAAGTCCTTATGGACATATGTGTGGAAGGAGCT
>NC_029780.3:63264272-63264541 GCF_000817695.3 Arachis duranensis | reverse complement strand
CAAGCCCTCACCTATGGCACGGCTAGCCTTCCCTCACCTTATTTGCCATCTGTGTTACTCAGCTGGAGTTATCATAGAAGGAGACACCTCCATTGAAGAGGATAAGCCCATCATCAAGAAAAGGATGGAGCAAGCAAGAGAAGCTCCTCACGGCCCTCAAGAAGTGCATGAGGAAGCTCATCATCAATAAATTCCTGAGATGCCTCAAGGAATGCACTTTCCTCCCAACAACTATTGGGAGCAACTCAACACCTCCTTAGAAGATTTGA
>NC_029780.3:63263531-63264103 GCF_000817695.3 Arachis duranensis | reverse complement strand
TTGGTCCTTCAAGAAGAAGACGCCACTAAAGGTGGATTCATTCCTTGTTCTTTATTTCTTTCTGTTTTCGGTTTTTAGCATTATGTTTATCTATGTTTTGTGTCTTTATTTCATGATCATTAGTATGTAACCATGCCTTAAAGCTATGAAAAAAATCCATTAATCCTTCACCTCTCTTAAATGAAAAATGTTTTAATTGAAAAGAACAAGAAGTACATGAATTTCGAATTCATCCTTGAATTTAATTTAATTATATTGATGTGGTGACAATACTTTTTGTTTTCTGAATGAATGATTGAACAGTGCATATGTCTTTTGATATTGTTGTTTATGAGTGTTAAAATTGTTGGCTCTTGAAAGAATGATGAACAAAGAGAAATGTTATTGATAATCTAAAAAATCATGAAATTGATTCTTGAAGCAAGAAAAAGCAGTGAAAAAGCAAAGGCTTGCGAAAAAAAAAATTAGAAAGAAAAAAAAGAAGGAGCAGTAGAAAAAGCCAATAGCCCTTAAAACCAAAAGGCAAGGGTAAAAAGGATCCAAGGCTTTGAGCATCAATGGATAGGAGGGCC
>NC_029780.3:63262810-63263078 GCF_000817695.3 Arachis duranensis | reverse complement strand
CTTGAGCAAAACTCTGAAGAAGGCTGACAAAAGGACTACTGATGCTGTTGGAATCTGACCTCCATGCACTCGAAATGGATTTTCTGGAGCTACATAACTCCAAATGGCGCGCTCTCAACGGCGTTGGAAAGTAGACATCCAGAGCTTTCCAGCAATATATAATAGTCCATACTTTATTCGGAGATTTACGACGTAACTTGGCGTTGAACGCCAAGTACAAGCTGCTGTCTGGAGTTAAACGCCAGAAAAACGTCATGATCCGGAGTTG
>NC_029780.3:63226950-63262511 GCF_000817695.3 Arachis duranensis | reverse complement strand
CCTGAACCTTTTACTTATGTATTTTCAACGGTGGAGTTTCTGCACACCATAGATTAAGGGTGTGGAGCTCTGCTGTACCTCAAGTATTAATGCAATTCCAGTTTCTTTTATTCAAATCTCTCTTATTCTTATTCCAAGATATTCATTCGTACTCAAGAACATGATGAATGTGATGATAAGTAACCCTCATTATCATTCTCACTTATGAACGCACGTGATTGACAACCACTTCCGTTCTACATGCAACTGAGCTTGAATGTGTATCTCTTAGATTCCCCAACAGAATCTTCGTGGTATAAGCTAGATAGATGGCGGCATTTATGAGGATCCGGAAAGTCTCACCTTGTCTGTGGTATTCCGAGTAGGATCCTGGGAATCCGGAGAGTCTAACCTTGTCTGTGGTATTCCGAGTAGGATTCCGGTAATGAATGACTGTGACGTGCTTCAGACTCGCAAGTGCTGGGGATGGTGAACCCCTATACACAGCTTGCCATGGAAAGGAGTAAGAAGGATTGAGTTAAAGAAGTGGGAAAGCAGGCGTCCTTGAGCCATACAGTATCTCCATTCGCTTATCTGAAATTCCCACCAATGAATCTGCATAAGTATTCTATCCCTTTTATTATTTATTTTTTTATTTCTATTTTCGAAACCATAAATCAATTTAATCTGCCTAACTGAGATTTACAAGGTGACCATAGCTTGCTTCATACCAACAATCTCTATGGGATCGACCCTTACTTGCGTAAGGTTTATTACTTGGACGACCCAGTACACTTTCTGGTTAGTTGAACGGAGTTGTGTCCACTCGTGCCAATTTCAAATTCCATAATTTTACAATGAAAACAACTTAAAGAATAGTGATCACAATTTCATCCACCAACAGGATTACTGAAGAAGCATGGGATCATTCATAAAGTAGCAACAGCCTACCATCCTCAGACTTATGGGCAAGCCGAGGTGTCTAACAGAGAGATAAAGCGCATATTGCAGAAGATAGTCAAACCTCATAGAAGAGACTGGAGCACCAGGCTACAAGATACACTCTGGGCATACAGAACAGCATACAAGACACCCATTGGGATGAGTCATTTTCACTTAGTCTATGGAAAGGCCTGTCATCTTCCAGTTGAAGTGGAGTACAAAGCTTTTTGGGCAATAAAGGAATGCAACATGGGATTTGAGAAGGCCGGAGCTGAAAGGAAGTTGCAACTGCAAGAATTGGAGAGCCTTCGCCTAGAAGCTTATGAGAACTCAAGGCTGTACAAGAAAAAAATGAAAGTTGTACATGATCAACACATCAAGAGGAAAGAGTTCCAACCTGGGGATTTAGTCCTCTTTTACAACTCTAGACTGAGGCTCATACCAGGCAAGCTGCGGTCAAGGTGGAAAGGTCCATATAGAGTCGAGAAGGCTGAGCCATACATAGTTTTTCACCTAAGTCACCCTTCAAGCTCTGAACTCATCAAGGTTAATGGACAACGTTTGAAGCTCTACCATGGTGAGAAGGTGACAAAAAACAAGGAGTTAGATATCTTCCTCTTGGAGGATCCATTCCCAACAGAAAACTGAGCTAATGAAGCGTCCAATTTAAGGAGATTAAAGCAAAGTGCTAGGTGGGAGACAACCCACCACAGTATGATCGTTCCTCTTCTTCTCCTTTTCTTCCCTCTTTTATAACTCTTCTCCGTACTACTGCCTATATCTTGCACCTAATCTGCATTCTGCATTTGCATTAAAAAAAGAGAGAGAAATCGCAAGCGACGCGCCAGCATCACCGACGCATTCGCGTCGCATGAGCATTGGAAATGAAGAAGCTTGGACAGAGAGTTGCACTAGAATGTGACTGGAGGCGAGCCTTTGGCACAATTTGATCTACGCGACCGCGTGGATGATGCAACCGCGTCATTTATAATTTGTCCTCCCCACGCGTCCGCGTCGACCACGCGAACGTGTGGCCCTGCAATTCGACGTAACAAGGGTGAATTGCCGAGAGTTGAGCTGGACTTAGGCTGCACTTGTGCTAGTCGCACAGGTCCTGCCATGCGAACGCGTGCCCTACGCGTCCGCGCCGTTATTTTCATCTGGCCATCCACGCGATCGCGTCAACCACGCGATCGCGTCACCCCAAGTTCTGGCAAAACGCAATTTAAACAGAGAGTTGTGCAAGCGCCACTAGCGCAAATCGCGTCACGCATCCGCGTGACCGACGCGTCTGCGTCACCTCACTTAAGGGCTTTCCACGCGACCGCGTGCCCCACGCGTCCACGCCGTTTGCATCGCCCAACTCATTTAAATCTACCAGCCTGTTTTATCTTTTCTTTCCCCTCAATCTTATTTCTTTCTCCGTTTTTCCTTCTTCCTTCCCTCTTTCTCTCTTCCACCCCCTCTCTTCCACCACCATTATCAAGGTTCTTCTTCTCTCTTCTTCCCTCCTTACTTTTTCATTCTTCTTTTTATTATCATGTTTTCTTTTTCTTTCTCTTCTACTTTCCCTAACCATGTTTTCTTTTTCTTTTCCTATTCCTCCTATTGGTGTTGGAATTTTATTTGGGTCATTATTTTTACGTGTTGCTTATGGATTGTTTGGGATTTGTTTAAACAATTATATATTATTTTTATAGGGTTACTTGCATGTTCTAATTAATATTTTCCATACCTTATTTAATATGCATGCTATGTGTTTGTGAAAACACCCATATGGCCTTTTGTACTATTTTTGGATTTTTTTTTTTAAATCTACTACTCTAAATGCTTGCTTTTCACATAACCCCTTCACTATTTTATTATTTAAATATAATTGTTTTTACAAACATATTATTAATTTGAGAGACTTGGTAATCTAATTTGGACATTGAATGCTTGATCTATGCTACTCGTGCCCTTTGCCAGCATACCAATAAACACCTTGCATTCAATTTTCCTCACATGCACTTGCTATATTTCTATTGTTGATTTGCCACATGTAGTCATGACCATGTGTTCACATCATTATCCATACCTGTGCATTGATTACCACCTTTCCTATTCTTTTCCTTACTATATCCCTTGTATGCTAATAACTTTCCTCGTTTCCTTTCAGGATGGCCACCAAGAAAGAGAAAGAGAAAGCTACCCCCAAATCCACAGCAAGGAAAGGAACAAAAAGAGCATTAGTGGCAGAGCCTTCTTCAACTGCAGTCAAGCCCTCAACAAAAATAATTAAAATAAATTATAAAGGTTGATGAAAAGGAGAGAGTCTTCCCAGCAAAGGACACTGCACGATTTCTAAATCGCTACTGTGAGCAGATGTTTCCTATTCTGGCAGCTCGAAATTACAACAATGAACACCTTCTTATCCTTCCGCCTCGTATTGCCGACTTTGTTGAGCCGCAAATTGCACAAACACATTGGGGATTCCTACAGAGACAGCCACGACAGGTTAATCTTTCTTGGGTAGCTGAGTTCTACTCCAACTTCCACCTACCGACCCTGTAGTCTATTTATATACGTCAGAAGCAAGTCCCCATTATAGAAGAGGCCATTCAGCGAGCCTTAGATCTTCCCCCTACTCCAGAAGGATTGGACGCTTTTCAAGAAGCCACACTCAAGCACCAGGCGTACACAACTTTGACTGGGATGCTGTTCTCAGAGTTATTGCTCAACCTGGCAGCAAATGGATCTTCGGATACCATCGTTCCCGTCCCAAGGGAATCTCGGCTTCTGCACTTACCTTAGAGGCACAGATTATGTCCCATTATGTCTTCCCAAGCACTCATGAGTCCTCCTTCACCGCAAACATGGCCGTTCTACTATGGTGCATCCTCACCGACCAGCCTCTAAATTTACCGAGACATATCCGAAATGCTATGGGAAACGTGCAAATCGTGGGCAACCTACCTTTCCCCACCTTGGTCTCTGATCTTGTCTCAGCAGCCAGAGTCTCCTACAGAGCTGGAGACACCAAAGCCATACTTCCACAGGATGATCAATCGTCCCTAACGGGAGATATCTCAGGCCACCACTTGCCACTACCAGCCAGTCCACAGAGGATGTTGCAGTTCTTCCACCATCTACTAGTCAGCTGCTGCATCAAATACTGAAGCGGTTAGACCAACAAAACAAGAAAGCAAAGCTCCGAGAGCGCTGTAACCACTGCCGTTTCAAATACCTCAAGGAGCTACTCACAGGCAATCACAGACCTGACGAGGACCCAGGCACTCCGAACTCCACTTCCTTTACCAGCACAGGGAGCCATGACAGTCCCGACTGTGGAGATACTGCCACCAGCCCACCATTGTTCCTGATAGATGGCACCGAGGACGGTGCAAAGCCTTAAGTGTGGGGAGGTCGGTTAGTACCTGACTTTCGGAGGTAATTCTTTTCCCCCTAACACCAATTTCTTCTTCTTTAGAATAGGATAGATTGCATATTAGTAGGTTAATTGTATGCATGTCCTACTTGATTGAAAAGACAACAAGTTTCTTTTAAGACCATATATTTTTCAAAATTCACTAATTTAAATCAAAATATTTATGTTAAATTTGTTTGAAGTTGAAATTAGAACAGAATTTTTGAGCTAAAAAAAACACACAACCCGTGAGACCTTGAGCCTAAATACATGGTTACGCTATTTAACCATAAACATTTTTTTCTTGTGTGTTTACTTCTCTATGATTGTAATTTGAATTTTGTTTTATCCTATATGTCCAAAATTAATGTGTTATGTGCATGCATATTGTTCCGATGGTTACCTGAAACTGGAGATCGATCTCATACGAGATCTTCTGTGCTGGTTGGAGCGGTTGTGTCTGACTTGTTGGACTTGGTGGTAGTGCTGATCCTTCGTCCCCAGAGGGTGGGGGGTACCTGAAAGGGACTCCGATGCTTAGGTTTGCAAGGGTATTAAGCAGGTATTGAGTAGAATCAGAGTATGAGTTATACCTGGATGCTCCAATGTATTTATAATTGTGAGATGTGACCTTCTTTGGATAAGATAAGTTAGTTATCTTATCTTATCTTATCTTTTGTCGATCTCAGCTTATCTTCCATGGAACCGCCCTTATCTCTATAGGCTTGGGTTGCCTTTGGATCGGGGTTGTATTCCTTGAGTTGGGCCCTTCTTTGGGCTTTCCTGTCGATTTGACCGAGTTCTTTACGAAGAAGTCGGTCTGCTTGACCTAAAGAGGTCGGTCGCTTTGCTACTGAACATCCCGGCTCGGACAGCTCGACCCAGGGTATGAACACATATGATTGAGGCCATTTTTTGTTTAACTCACATATCCCAAATAAGCCAACCCTTTTTAACTACCTTTGTTAACCACTTTGAGCTATTTTTAATCCCATTCGTTCCATATTATACCACATTACTAGCCTTAAGCAGAAAACAATTAAAAATCCCAATTGAATCTTTGGTTAGCTTAAGATAGAATTTGTGTGTTAATTGAGTATGGGAAAATTGTGGGAATAAAGGATAATAGAAAATATATCATAATAGAATAAAAGGAATTTGGGTACCTATTCATGTGAAACCATAAAAGGAAATTACAAATTTATGTGCATTGGTAAGCTATACAAATAAAAAAAGAGAAAAAAATAAAAATAAATAAAATAAATAAAAAATAAATAAAATAAATAAAATATATTTTCTTTATTTTAGTGAATAAGGGGACAAAATCACCCCAATGATAAGTCAGAATTTAATAATCAATGCACATATGATAAAATTAAAATAAAGGTTGATACATGAATATGGAATGTGAAAAGGAAATCCTGGGTAGCTAAGATGAATGTTGAAATTATATAGAGCATATGTATGTTAGGTAGGAGCTTAGGTTAATCAAAGATTCAATATATAAGCTCACTTAGCCATATGTGTATCCTCACCTTTACCTTAGCCCCATTACAACCATGAAAAGACCTCATGATGTTTGCATTGGCATTTTAAAATTGTTGATTGATTAGGTGAAAAACAAAATCTTTTGAAAGCATGATTAGAGAAGGATAGAGTGATTACCCCATATGCTAGAGATGATTAAAGTGCACATGCACCAACAGTAAGGGTTCAATGCTCAGTCCTGTATTCCCTGCTTTCACAAGCTATCTTCTTACAAATTTATCTGCTTTTACAATATGCTCTGAATTAGTGAAATCTGCCCCATATTTTGTCTTAGGGAACTTATCTATTTTTAATCATGTAGGCCAACTCATATAGTTGCATTCATATGCGTATAGGTTGCATTGCATTACATGAGTCTTGCATGTTCCTGCTCATTCATATTTATCTCCTTCAACTTAGCATGAGGACATGCTAATGTTTAAGTGTGGGGAGGTTGATAAACCACTATTTTATGATTCATATTGTGTTTAATTGTGTGGTTTTATCAAGTCTTTGCCCACTTATTCATATGATTTGCATGTAATTACAATTCCTTCATAAAAATATTCTATGATTGAAAACATGCTTCTGTGGCTTTTATTTTCTTTTATTTAATCCTCTCTTATTACCATTAGATGCCTTGATATGTGTGTTAAGTGATTTCAAGAATTACAGGGCAGGAATGGCTTAAAGGATGGAAAGGAAGCATGCAAAAATGGAAAGAACATAAAGAATTGAGGAGATAACCAGCGAGAAGTCACGCGGTCGCATGGCTGACGCGACCGCGTGAAAAGGAAGAAATCATAGTGACACGTTCGCGTGCCTGACGCAACCGCGCGGAGTGGAAGCTGCATGAATGACGCGAATGCGTGGACGACATGCATGCGTGGTACGAGAAACGCTGAGTGACGCGAACGCGTGGACGACGCGGCCGCGTGACGTGCGCGATCTGCAGAATTTCAGAAGTCGCTGGCAGAGTTTATGGGCCGGATTTCAACCCAGTTTTTGGCTCAGAAACATATATTAGAGCCAGGGAACATGCAGAGACAGGGAACAACATTCACTTCGCATAATTTTTAGTTTTTAGATCTGAATTTACTCCTCCCCTAGGTTTACTCACTTGAACATTCATAATTAGGATTTTGAAGGTTTTGGCTTTAGCTTTTGAGAAGAGTCTACCTCCGGTACCAGTTAGTATAGTCTGTTATTTACTTTTCATTTATTCTTCCATATTCTTAATTCCCCCAGAGTTGACATTGGATTATTTTCACAAGTTATTAATATAGACTATTTTTATTTTCAATTAATCCCTTTCATTATTATTTATTATGTCTTCTTTTATTTTCCCCATTGATTCTGTGAAGTTTATAATTATGATGAGTGAGTAGTTCCATAACTTGATTGGGAGATGATTGAAAGGAAACCTTGAGTTGAATTACTCAAGAGAGAAATTATAATTGGGTTTATTGTTGGATCACCCTCTAATCATTGACACTAGTCCTTCCCAAGGGAGAGGATTAGGACTTGTGACTAGAAACAGCTTTCCAACTTGCTTGACTTTCCTTTACCTAGTAAGGGATAACTAAGCAGAGCAACTTCCAATTATTAATTAATCTTGAGAGTACTTCAACAAGAATATGGCTTCCAACTAATCTACTCCCAGTCAAGGCTTTTATTTAAAATTAATTAAATTCTCTAAATTAATTTCCTGTTTATCAACTCAACTATTTTTGAAAACACCTGATTGATAAAATAGCACATCTTTCTGCAACTCGTTGGGAGACGACCTGGAATTCATAATCCCAGTATTTTAATTTCAATATTGTGACAACCCTTCTAAATTGATAAGCAAATTTTTGGCTGGTTAAGGACTGTACTTGCAACGTACTTCTATTAATAATTTCTTAAGTCGCTAATTTCCGCCACGTCAATTTTTGGCGCCATTGACGGGGAGTTGTAACAGTGTGCTAATTTATTGATTGGCATTTATTTAATTGCAATTTTTCTTTTTATTTTGTAACTATGAGCTGTACGTTTCTTTCGTTAAATGACGCGTTCACTTCCTAATCCAAGCTTGCCAGTATTTGACCCTGAGATTGAAAGAACTATTTCACGTATAAGGCAAGCTCGGCGTCGGCGAGTCCTCTCTAAGGACGAACCAAAAACGTCATCTAAGGAAGAAACAAGCTCCCTCTCTACTGATCCAGTTGATTTACGTGCAGGTGACATAGCAGCACCTAGGAGAGTCACTATCCAGGAGGAAGGAGCCCCTGATTTTACACTACAACCATTCCAGGCACACCACCCAACAGTGGCTGTGGATTTTGAAATAAAATCTTTGCTACTCAACCTGATGCCCAAGTTTCATGGCTTACCTGCTCAAGAGCCTATCAAGCACCTTAGGAATTTTCAGACTGCTTGTTCTACTGTTAAGCATGATGGGACTGATGAAATTTCCATTCTGTTAAAAGTCTTCCCATTCTCTCTTGAGGGAAAGGCAAGAGAGTAGTACTACACTCAACCCGAAACAACTGTTTCCAACTGGGATACGCTTAGAAGAGAATTTTTGGAGAAATTCTTTCCAGCTGAGGTTGCTGATAAACTGAGGAAAGACATGTCCATGATCGTTCAGGATAAATCCGAGACTCTCTATGAGTACTTGGAACGCTTCAATAATCTTCTAGAAGCATGTCTCCACCATATTATTGACAAGATAGTGTTGCTCGGCTACTTTACACAGGGCATGAAATCTCAAGATAGGACCACATTGGAAGGTGCTAGCAATGGGTCTATGAAAAAGTACAAGACTACGGAAGAAGCATGGCAATTGATCCTTGATTTGTTTAATTCTATATGTCCAATTATTCCTTGTATTCATGAATTTGTATGATTGAGGCTATTATTTCATTAGCTCACTTACCCAAATAGCCTACCTTTTACTCTCCATTGTTAACCAATTTTGAGCCTACGCTTAATCCAATTGTTCTTTATTTTAGCACATTACAAGCCTAAAGCAGAAAACAATAAAAGTCTCTTGTTTTGATCTTTGGTTAGCTTAGGCTAGTGAGAGTGTTTATTATTCAAGTTTGGGAGATTTGGAAACATTGGTTGGGATAAAAGGGTGTTTGTATTTCTATATTTGGGAATTGGGTGCATGCTCATGTATTGATTAAATGCATAGACCTTATGCATTGATGATCTTGTAGGAAATTTGAAAGAAAAGAAAAATGAGAAAAACTAAAGAGAAAAAGAAAACAAAAAGAAAAAAATAGAAACGAAAAGAAAAAAAATGGAAAAAGAAAGAAAAAAAGAAAAAGCAAAAAGGGGACAAAATGCCCCAAAGTAAATACAACAAGAGTCAATGCATAGGTGTTGTAAAGTGAAAAGAAAATGCATGAGTATGTGAAAAGTGAAGAATGGGTAGTTAGACTAGTTTTGATTATTGTATAGGTCATTGTATAGGTTAGGTCAGAAAGTCTAAGTTAATCAAAGATTCAAACTTTAGTCCACTTAACCATATATAATCCTACCTTGACCCTAGCCCCATTACAACCTTTGAGAAAGACCTCATGATATTTGTATGCATGCATTGAATGATTGTTGATTGTTAGATGAGGAACAAATTTTGAAAAGCATGATTAGGGGAGAATTGAGTGAATCAACCCCTAAACACATGAGTGACTAGAGCGGATACACATCCGGTGAGGGTTCGATTGCTCAATTACATGTCTTCACCATAATCATTCTTATTCTTGCAAGTTTGTAAATCTTTTTGACAATTCAATGCAATGGTGGGTTTGGTTTGATTTAGCTCCTATTGCTATAGCCCTTGTACTTGCACATGTCCCCTTAGAAGTTGATTTGTTTTGACCAAGTATTTGCACTCATATAGATGGTTGCATTTAGATAGGTTGTATATAGTTTAGTTGCATTTAATAAATGTCATACCCCTTGTTTTCTTCTTAATTTAGCATGAGGACATGCTAAGGTTTAAATGTGGGGAGGCTGATAAACCCCATTTTTAGGGTTTATCTTAGTTGAATTTAGAGAATTTTTTAACCTTTTTACATATTTATCCAATAAAATACAATATCTTTATGATTGTCTCCTAATTTGTGCTTAAATGTGAAAACATGCTTTTGGACCCTTGATTTGATAATTTTAATCTTCCTTTGATTCCACTAGATGCCTTGATGTGTCTGGTAGTGATTTTAGATTGAAAAGGGTAGGAATGGATCAAAGGAGTGAAGAGAAAGCATGTAAAGTGGAGAAATCATGAAAAGCCAAAGATTTAGGATACGTCCATGGACGCGCACGTGCACTAGACGCATACGCGTGGATCGTCAAAACCCCATGGACGCATACGCGTGCTGTACGCGTATGCATCGGTGCTAGCACGTGATTTTTAAGTGAAGTCGTGCCCAGCGAATTTAGAGAAGCTGTGGGGCCCAATCTAAACCAACTTTGGTGCCAAAATGCTTAAAAGGATCAACGATTGAAGAGGAATGCACCTTAGACACATTACACACATAACACACTTTAGATCTAGTTTTAGTTTTAGTTTTTCTAGAGAGAGAAGCTCTCTCTTCTCTCTAGAATTAGGATTAGGTTTAGGTTAGAATTTCTTAGATCTAGGCTTTAATCTTTGCTTTCATTTACTTCTACCTTTGAATTCTATGTTTCTACATCTTGTTCTTCTATTCTCTTGTTGAAATTACTTCTATTTTGTTTCCATACTTTGTAGTTGATATACTCTTGTTCCTTTTGTTTTCATTTAATGCAATTTGAGGTAATTCATGTTAATTGTATCTTCTTTGATTGTTGTTAATCTTTTGCAATTAGTTGTTGATAGAATTCATTCTTGTTGTTAATTTACCATGCTTTCCTTTTGTGCCTTCCAAGTGCTTGATAAAATACTTGGAAAGATGTTAGAGTAGAATTTTATGTTCTTGGCTTCAGATGGTAATTTAGGAACTCTTGAGTTACTAATGCCCAAGTGATTGATGATTGGTAGCCATTGACTCTAGCTCTCATTAAATCAATTAGTGAATAGTTAGGACCTATGGGCTTGGATTGATATAGCTCATTTGACCTTCTTTTACTAGTTAGAGGATGATTTAATGAGATTGATCCTTGCAATAATCATGATGTGATTAGTGATAAGGATAGAGATCCTTGACCACTAAACCTTGCCAAGACCGCTTTATCATTTGATTTTCATTGCCATTTACTTTTCATGTTTTTCATCTAATGACTTACATCATCTACCCTTTTTCTTGCATAAAAAGGACCATAAAAGAGGCATAATGTCATTTGATCATTGCAATTCATGCCTTAATTGATGAATATCATAGTACATTGCTTTGAAATGAGTTTGTGTTGAATTTCAAGCGAAAAAGACATCAAAAATGGGAAGGAAACAACTAAACAAGTGGGCATGTGAAGCAGGCATGCCACTTGGAACAAACACCACAAAAAATGTATTGGCGTGGCACGCCAGAAGCTGGGCGTGGCATGCCAACTAATCACCTAGAAGAGTCATCACTAGGGCATGCCACTTTGTGTCGAAGGCGTGCCACGCCAGTTCCAGAATTCACTTGGGCGTGCCACTTGAAGATCAAGGTGTGGCACGCCAAGCCTAAGAGATCCACAATTGAATGGGCGTGCCACTTGAGCTACATGGCGTGGCATGCTGGTACAAGAATCCAGAAAAGGGGTTGAAGGCTAATGAGGTCTGGGCGTGCCACTTGAGCAACCAGGCATGGCACGCCAATGAACAAGAAGGCAAAGCAAAAAGCTGGGCGTGCCACTTGGTGTCGTAGGCGTGGCACGCCAGCTCAAGAAGCCTTACTAAGGCATGCCACTTGAATGATCAGGCATGGCACGCCAGCACTAAAGGAGGCCAAACAAAGCTAGGCGTGGCAGGCTAGCTCAATTGTCCCACTTTGGCGTGCCACTTGAATGTCCAGGCGTGGCACGCCAACCTTTGGAACCAAGGCAAGTGAAGGGCGTGGCACACCAGTCTCATAGCGTGGCACGCTGGTAGTGTTTTCCAGAAGAGGAGATAAAAGGCCAAATGAACTGGGGGTGCCACTTGTATGATGAGGCATGGCACACCAGCAAGAGGATGAAGCATTTAGTGGGGCGTGGCATGCCAGACCCTGGGCGTGCCACGTTGGTACAAGTTTCCAGAAGCATGAAGATGTGAAAAATGGCCTGGGCGTGCCACTTGGTGTCGAAGGCGTGGCACGCCAAGGTACTTGAATCATTTAAAATGGCCTGGGTGTGCTACTTTGGCTCGAAGGCATGGCACGCCAAGGTACTTGGGTCATTTAAAATTTCCTGGGCGTGCCACTTTGGCTCGAAGACGTGGCACGCCAGGGTTCTTGGGTCAATTAAAATGCCATGGGCATGCCACTTTGGATGAAAAGCATGGCATGCCAGGGGTGTGATGGAGGAAGGCGTGCCACTTGGAGGGTGAGGCGTGGCACGCGAAGCTTGAAATGAAGAAAGCGTGACACGCTAGGGGAACGCCAGTCATACGCCAGCTGGAAGATCATGTTTGTTGAGTTTCTTTTCCCTCTAAATTGTAATTTTCTTTTCATTTTTGTAATTTCCTTTATTTTTAGATCTAGGAATAGTATAATTACCCTTGGAAGTATTAGATACACACACAGGACGCAGATCACAATCTCAAGGGGATTGTAGAGTTTGAGTTTTTCACTTTTTACACTTCATCTCTTCCATCTTTTGTACTTTCTTTCTGCTCTATGAGTAGCTAAATTCCCTCCCATTGAGAGAGGGAGCTCTATTGTACTTGATGGATTAATCATAGTGAATTTCTTCTTCTCTTCGTCTTCTCTTTAATTTGCTAGAAGTGATTTCAATTTTCATGCTTAGTGTTCAATTATCTTGGAAAAGAGATTGAATGAAAAATGGGTTTCATGGAAACCTTGGAAAAGGAAACATGAAACCATGCTAGAAATCTCTTCTCACACTTGAGTAGAATTTGGGTTTTGGTGTTTGGATATGGTGACATATAATCCTCCCTCTACCTGGACCTACAAGGATGTGTGGTAAAATCAGGGACCAAGCATATCTCTCTTCATGAGCAATTAAACCAAGGAATTGGCTATTGATCAAGATCTGATAGATTGAGTCACCAAGGGATTGGGGCTCAATCAATCATGATTGCCAAGAGGTCAATGAGTTACATGATTGAAGAGGATATAAGCTGGATTTAATCCAAAGAGACAATATCTCCTGATCTTAATGAATTCCCTCATTCTTATCTCTCCCATTCTTTTATAGCTTTCATTTACATTCTGTAAATTCCCACTCCCTTTTACATTCTTGCAATTTTTAATTCTACACTTTATTGTTTTCCTTTATTCTTTTGCCATTTATGTTTCTGCCATTTATGATTCTGCACTCGCAATTTATTCTGTCTAAGCTTAACTAATTTACCCATTAATTAAAATTGTTCAAATCTACCAATCTCTATGGATACGATCCCACTCCACTGTTGGTTATTACTTGACGATAATTTTGGTGCGCTTGCCAAAGAGCGGAGTCATCAATTTTATTGGGAGGGGAGTGAATCCGAACTCATCATCATCCAAACCCCAAAATATACAACTCATAACCAATAACAAGAACACTACCCTACAATTCCTTTGAGAGATGACCCAAGGTTTAAATACTTCGGTTGTTAGATTTATTAAGGGTTTGTTACTTGTGACAAACAAATTTTTGTATGAAAGGATTATTGTTGGTTTAGAAACTATACTATCAATGAGATTTCATTAGCGAAATTCTTTACCACACAAAAGTATGATCATCAATACTCTCATTGGAGCATACAGAAATTGTTCATCAAAATACAGGAAGAAGGCTCACAGTGAGAGGAGACAGGCTGAGACACTATGATCATCAACCACCATAACAGAGAATCAATGTCAAGCTAATGACATTAAAAGAGTTCTTGTTAGAAGGCAACCCAACCTGAGGTAATTTTCTTTTCATAGCTATTTCAATAAAAATTCAAGAGTTCCCCTGCATTGCAAAGAATTAAGTTTGGTGTTGCACACCAAAAGGAGTAGAAAAAGGGTGAATGTGTGATTTTAAGTTTGGTGTCCCACCTAGATTTGATGGAAATACACTATAACCCTTTGAAGAACATCAGGAGTTATAATTTCCAAAGCAATCAGGGAAATCTCTTGACAGTTGCTTGAATTTTTTCTTTTACTGGTTTATTTAATAAAATCACAAGGTTTCATGCATATGATTAATCTTACTATGGATAGTAGCAAGGGACTAATTTTGGTGTTCCCACACCAAAGTAAGTTCAAGAACCTACAACAATTCATGCATGCTAACCATTTTCTTAGGTGCTTGGGGAACAAGCAACTTCCAATGATTATGCAGGAAAGCATTCAACCTCTTGAAAGAATCATACATTATCACCAAAAGAAATACAAAAGTTATAGATGATAATGACAAAAGGAAAGCTGGAAGACACTCCCAAGAGGTTGTATTGTCACTTAATTCCTTTTGCTTTGAAATGTTCTAAATTAGAAGTTTCTATATACCATGCTGCTTAGTCTAATTAGTACAATTTCTTATGTCTGCTAAGTATTCTGGTCTAAGTGCTTGTTTTCATTTTCATGGACTTGAATGTTTATCTTATACCTATTTTGCTTGAATAAGAAAAAATGATTAAAACAGAAAGTAACTGTCTAATATGGAAGAAATAAAAATGAGGATCAGTGGTGGTAATTACTTGACTAGATTAGCAAGTTCAAGAATAAAGTTGCAGGATAGAATGTCTCTTTTTAGTGTAAACTTAAGTGCTGTTGTGAATCTTGATAAATAATTGTCCTTGGAAGAAAAGAAAATGTAAGGAAGAAAGAAGAAAAGCTAAGAGTTGGCAACAAACAAATGAAAGAAACAATAAAGCTAGACGCCGATAGCTTGGACCTTAAGACATATGCTTGTGGTGTCTGTGTACTGGGATCTGCTTGGATGATTAGGTTCTAAAGAGTGTTTCAGCACTTGGTAACTTGGGTTAACTAACCCGGGATTATCAACCAAAAGTCCATTATCAAGAGCAACCTAGTTACAAGACATTTAGTAACCCAAAGAGGTGTTGGGCATCAATGTTCTTAAGAAGAATTGTGAGCCAAGTGTCTGTAGTGAGGATGTGTTGATTGAAAAATTGAGCCACAAGGCTGCCGAAACACTTGACAGTGAGCTACAATTGAAAAATAAGTTTCTAAAGCAAAGGAAAGAAAGAAAATTTTAACAAAGATCAATAAGGAATAAAGGTTTCATATCAGCAACTCTAGTTAGCACTTAAAGGGGGCGTTTCACATCTAGAAGTTGATAATAATTGAGCTACATTCTTTCTGCATAAAACCCCATGATCCAAATTCAATTACCTGCTAATAGGAACATATATTCTTATATGTCTTTATTTCTTTTTCTCATGTTTTAGTGCTTTCTTGGGGACAAGCAAGATTTAAGTTTGGTGTTGTGATGACAAGTCATCTTATGCTAGTTACACAAGCATTTTTCACTTATTTTATTAGGTTTTATGAACTTTCTTGAGCAATAAATAAGCAGTTGAATTGAAGTTTCACACATTTCGTAAGACAATTAAACATGTTTGTTTAGGTTCTTTCTCATAAGGTTTTATGCCAATTTTGCTTGATATTATGAATAATGCAAACACCTTGTGATTATAGCCAACTTTGATGCAATTGTTTAATTGATTATAGGTGGGAAGGAGGCAAGAAAGAAGTAATAATGGCTAAGGAAGGAAGAAGAGGAAGCAACGTTGGTGGCTGATGTGCGACTAACCGAGAGCATAGGTTTGGATTTTCACACTAAAATAGGATTGATGTTGCAAGCATAGTCCAAACCCAACAATCGATCATCGATCAATTTGGAAATTCAAAAGATATTTCACAATTCAAAACTAATTCAAAACCGAGAGTATTTGACTCTCGGGTCGTCTCCCTAGGAACACTTGAGAACAATGAGCGTATAATTCCGGTTGTAGTGATCAAGGGGTTTTCAAATAATAAATGAACATATAAAGCAATAAAGGAACATGCGAAATTGTAATGATTGAACTAATAAAGAAATTAAAGAACCGAATATGTAATATAAACAGGTAAAGTATAAAAGAGATTAACATAGAAGTGTATGAAAGATTGAAAGCATAAAAAGAGTCTTGGCTTGGAGTGAGCTAAGGGTCCTTTCCTTGTTGAAATCACAACTATGACAATTATGATGGATTAGTCTCACTTGATCAACCCTCACATCGGAATGTAAGTTAAATGAGCATAAGTGTTCTTAACCCACAAAACCTAAATTGCTTGCTAATTACTTTAGCAACAAATTAGGTTTATTGGGAACAAGAACAATTAACAATCCAAGAATTGACACTAAATGTTGGACATTCCAACTCTAGGAACCCAATTGCTCACTTTACCCAAGCCAAGAGCCAAAAATTTAGCCTAAAACCATGTTTTACATTTTGTCAAACACTTGGTGGGCAAAAACCTTAAACATGGGAAAAATGAGAAAATGATTGAAACTAAAAGCAAAAATTGATCTCAATCAACAAGAATAACACAAGGAAGCATGAAACAAACATCAAACATCAAATTCATCAACAAGAAACTAAAATTGCAAAAGAGAAGTAAAATTGAACTATAACTTAGAAGAAAGAGTAAGAACAATGTTACTATAAAGAGTAATAACAAGAGAATATTTAAAATGGAAGCTAGCAAAATCCAAGATCAAAAAGAGAAATGGCACTTGAATGTAAAACCCTAATATAAACACTAATAAAGATGATGAAAAACTTAGAGAAAACTAAACTAAAAGCTTCCTACCACTACTCCTAAACTATACTAATGATATGCTATGTTATTCTCTTCATTTCCCTTCCAATATGAGCTAAAAGACTTCAGAAATGGGCCTCCAAAGCCTCAAAATCGCGAGTCACATGCCATTTTAATGAGGTCATGCACGGACACCTGTGCAGACGCACAGGCGTGTGCATCCGCACAGTTTACGAAATTCCCTTCCTGTGCGTACGCACAGGTAGCTGTGTGCATGCACACTAGGCGATGCTTAATTGGACGCGCGACGCGCTTGAAACGGTCCACGCGCTCTAATTGGGCGCCTGTGCATACGCATGAGTAGCTGTGTGATGAGATTTTGGATTCATCCCCCCCCCCAATAAAATTTTTATTTTGAATCCACTCTTTTGGCAAGCGCACCAAAATTATCGTCAAGTAATAACCCACAGTGGAGTGGGATCATATCCACAGAGATTGGTAAATTTGAGCAGTTTTAATTAATTGATGAATTAGTCAAACGAGATAGATAGATGGTAATTGCGGAATTATAAATGGCAGAATTGTAAAGTGCAGAATCATAAATGACTTAATTGTAAATGGGAATGGGGAATTGCAGAATGTAAAAGCAAGCTATAAAGAAAGTGGTAGATAAGAATGGGGAAATTCATTGAGATCCGGAGATGTTGTCTCTTTGGATCAATTCCAGCTTGTATCCTCTTCAATCATGCAACTGATTGACCTCTTGGCAATCATGATTGATTGAGCCCCAATCCCTTGGTGACTCAATCTCTCAGATCTTGATCAATAGCCAATTCCTTGGTCTAGTTGTTCATGAAGAGAGATATACTTGGTCCCTGATTATACCACACATCATCATAGGTCCAAGAAGAGGGAGGATTATATGTCACCATATCCAAACACCAAAACCCAGATCCTACTCAAGTGTGAGAAGGAATTTCAAGCATGGTTTCATGTTTCCTTTTCCAAGGTTCCCATGAAACCTATTTTTGCATTCAATCTCTTTTCTAAGATAATTGAACACTAAGCATGCAAAACAAAATTCCTTCTAGCAAATCAAAGAGAAGATGAAGAGAGGAAGAATTTCATTATCATCAATCCATTAAGTACAACAGAGCTCCCTCTCTCAATGAGAGGAAATTTAGCTACTCATAGCTCCAAGGAAAGTACTCAAAAGTAAAGAAGATGATAAAGTGTAAAAGTGGATCTAAAACTTAGCTCTTTAATTGCTTAACCCCCTTTTCAGTACTTCTTGGGGGTATTTATACTACTCCTAGCTCTCAAAATAAAAGAATTACAAAAGTGAAAAAGGAAAATTACAATTTGGAGGGAAAAGAAACTTAATAAACGTGACTTTCCAGCTGGTGTGTGGCTGGCGCTTCAGTGGCGTGCCACGTGCTCCTCCAATTCTGGCTTGGCGTGCCACATTCGGTCCCTCAAGTGGCACGCTCCTCTTCAATAACATCCCTGGCGTGCCATGCCTTCGAGCTCAAGTGGCACACCCAGGGTCTTTTAATACCCATGTAGCCTGGCGTGCCACGCCTTCGAGCTTAAGTGGCACGCCCTAACCTTTTTCCTCTTCTTCTTGCCTCTGGAGACTTGAACTAGCATGGCACACCCAGGGTCTGGCGTGCCACGCCCTTGCTGCACGCTTGATCAAGCTCTCTGAAAAGTTGAACTAGGGTGGCACGCCCAGGGTCTGGCATGCAACGCCCTTTGTAAGCTAGTGATTCTTCTGTTTGGCGTGCCACGCCACGAACTCAAATGAATGCCCCAATGGCTTTTGCTTCCTAAATGACACTGGCCTGCCACGCCTGGGGTTCAAGTGGCACGCCCAAGTGAGGAATAGTGGATGGTGTGCCATGCCGTCGACGCCAAGTGGCACGCCCATGTGTTTGGCCTCCTTCATCCTCTTTTGGAAACTTGTACCAGCGTGCTACACCTAGATGCTGGCGTGCGACGCCCATGATCTTGCCTTGGTTCCAGTAGCTGGCGTGCCATGCCCAGCACTCAAGTGGCACGCCATAGTGAGATTCTTGGACTGGCGTGCCACGCCTTCGATAACAAGTGGCACGCCCAGCCCTTGCTTTGGCCTCTTTGTGCATTGGCGTGCCACGCCTGGTTACTCAAGTGGCACGCCTAAGTGAGATTGAGTGCCTGGCGTGCCACGCCTTTGACCTCAAGTGGCATGCCCAGACTTCATTGGCCTTCAACCCCCCTCTCTGGAATTTTGTACCAGCATGCCACATCATGCTGCTCACGTGGCACGCTGGTGCACGAAATTGTAAATCACACTTTTCACAACTCGTACCACTAACCAGCAAGTGCACTGGGTCGTCCATGTAATACCTTACATGAGTAAGGGTCGAATCCCACGGAGATTGTTGGCTTGAAGCAAGCTATGGTTATCTTGTTACTCTTAGTCAGGATAATAATAATTCTCAATTTTGATTGGTAGTAAATAAAAAGCATGGATTAAATAATACTTGTTATGCAGTAATGGAGAATATATTGGAGTTTTGGAGATGCTTTGTCTTCTGAATCTCTGCTTTCCCCCTGTCTTCTTCTTCACACACGCAAGGTTCCTCCTATGGCAAGCTGTGTGTTGGTGGATCACCGTTGTTAATGGCTACCATCCGTCCTCTCAGTGAAAATGGTCCAGGTGCGCTGTCACCGCACGGCTAATCATCTGTCGGTTCTCACTCATGCTAAAATAGGATCCATTGATCTTTTTGCGTCTGTCACTACACCCAACCCTTGTGAGTTTGAAGCTCTTCATAGTCATTCAATCCCTGAATCCTACTCGGAATACCACAGACAAGGTTCAGACTTTTCGGATTCTCAAGAATGCTGCCAATAGATTCTAGCTTATACCACGAAGACTCTGATTAAGGAATCCAAGAGATACTCGTTCAATCTAATGTAGAATGTAGGTGGTTGTCAGGCACACGTTCATAGGTTGAGAATGGTGATGAGTGTCACGGATAATCACATTCATCATGGTTAAGTACGAATAAATATCTTAGATAGAAACAAGCGTGTTTGAATGGAAAACAGAAGTAATGTCATTAATTCATCGAGACACAACAGAGCTCCTCACCCCCAACAATGGGGTTTAGACACTCATGCCGTCAGAAATACAAAGTTCAGATCTAAAAATGTCATGAGATACAAAATAAATCTCTAAAAGTTGTTTAAATACTAAACTAGTAACCTAGGTTTACTGAACATGAGTAAACTGAGATAGATAGTGCAGAAATCCACTTCTAAGGCCCACTTGGTGTGTGCTGGGGCTGAGACTTGAGCTTTTCACATGCCTGGGCTGTTTCTGGAGTTAAACAACAGGTTGTAACCTATTTTGGGCGTTTAACTCCAACTTGTAACCTGTTTCTGGCGTTTCACGCCAGAATGGAACATGGAACTGGCGTTAAACGCCAGTTTACGTCATTTATCTTGGAACAAAGTATAGACTATTATATATTGATGGAAAGCCTTGGATGTCTACTTTTTAACCCAATTGAGAGCGCGCCAATTGGACTCCTGAAGCTCCAAAAAATCCATTCCGAGTGCATGAAGGTTAGAATCCAACAACATCAGCAGTCCTTTTTCAGCCTGAATCAGATTTTTGCTCAGCTCCCTCAATTTCAGCTAGAAAATACCTGAAATCACAGAAAAACACACAAATTCATAGTAAAGTCCATAAATATGAATGTTGCCTAAAAACTAATAAAAATATACTAAAAACTAACTAAAATATACTAAAAACTACATGAAATTACCCCCAAAAAGCGTATAAAATATCCGCTCATCACGCGCCTATTCATTTGTGGATTCCTTAAGCTTGGCGTGCCACGCCTGGTTCCTCAAGTGGCACGCCTAAGTGAATTTTTGATGCTGGTGTTCCACGCCTTCGATACCAAGTGGAACGCCTATAGAAGGTGATGGTTCAAGCGTGCCACGCCTAACCTGGTGTTCCACGCTGATAAACCATTATTTTATGATTTATATTGTGTTTAATTGAGTGGTTTTATCAAGTCTTTACCCACTTATTCATATGATTAGCATGATATTAAAATTCCTTCCCAAAGTTGTTCTATGGTTCAAAACTTGCTTCCTAGAAATCTTTTTATTGTGTATTTTAATTCCCTTTTATATCATTTGATACCATGATCTGCGTGTTAAGTGTTTCAGGTTTCATAGGACAGAAATGACTTAGAGAATGGAGAGGAAGTTTGCAAAAATGGAAGGAACACAAGAAATCAAGGAGATGACCAGTGAATACCGATGCAGACGCATGGCTCACGCGACTGTGCGAAATGGAGAAAATTGCAGTGACGCGTTCGCGTGCCTGACGCAAACGCGTGGATTGAAATCTGCACGGATGACGCGAATGCGTGGATGATGCGAATGCGTGGATGACGCGTACGCATGGCAAGAAAAAATGCTGAATGACGCGCACACGTAGATGATGCATACGCGTGACATGCGCCATCTGCAGAATTTACAGAAATCGCTGGGGGCGATTTTGGGCCGAGTTTTGACCTAGTTTTCGGCCTAGCAACACAAGCTAGAGCCAGGGAACATGCAGAGACTCAGGAGGAGATTTTTCATTAGGATAGTTTTTAGTTTTTAGATCGGATTTTACTCCTCATCTATGTTTTCTTTCTACACATTCATAGTTCTTAGAATTTTATTTGCTTTTGGATTTGGATATTGAGAAGAGTTGTTACCTCCGCTGAGACTTTGTCATTCTAGTTTATTTTCTTACTTTTTATTTACTGTTTCATATCCTTAATTTGTATAGAGTTACGATTAGATTATTTTTAGAGTTTATTAATACAAGAACTATTTTATTTTTAATTGATCTTTTTTATTATTGTTTATCATGTCTTTCTTTATCTTCCCTTTTAATTTTGTGAAGTCTACATTCATGATAATGGAGTAGTTTCCCAACTTGATTGGGAGTTGATTAAAAGGAGAACCTTGAGTTGGAATACTCAAGAGTCAAATTGTAATTAGGTTTATTATTGGTTGACTCTCTAGTCACTAACGCTAATCCTTCCCAAGGGAGAGGATTAGAAATTGTGAATAGAAGGTTGACTCCCAACTTACTTGACTTTCCTTTATTCAGTAAAGGATAACTAAGTGGAAACAACTACCAATTATCAATTGATCTTGAGAAAAATCCAACAAGGATAGAACTTCCAATTAATCTTCTCCCGGTCAAGATCCTTATTTAAATTTCATAAATTCTCTTATTTATTTTCCTGTTTCTCAAACTCAAAATTTCTTGGAAAACCTCTGACCAATAAGCTGCACTCTTTTGTCAACTCGTTGGGAGACGACCTGGGATTCATATTCCCAGTATTTTTATTCTAATTTTATGACAACCCTTTTAAATTGATAAGCGGATTTTCACTGGTTAAGAACTGTACTTGCAATGTATTTATTCCATTAAATTCTTAATCGGTCAATTTTTGCCTCCGTCTCACGCCCCCTTTAGTGTCCTCCATTGTTGCTCTCTGGAACTTTGTACTAGCGTGCCACGCCCAGTTCCTGGCGTGCTACGCCCATGTGAATGCTTGAGAATCCTCCTCTGAAATTTAGTACTGGCGTACCACGCCCAGCTCTTGGCGTGGCACGCTAGTTCATTTTTGTGGTGCTTGCTCTAAGTGGCACACCCGCTTCACACGCCTAGCTTATTTTTGTTGTTTTCTTCCCCTTTTTGATGTCTTTTTCACCTGAAATTCATCACAACTCATCTCAAAGCAATGTACCATAATATTCATCAAATAATGCATGAATTGCAATGATCAAATGAGATTTATGCTCTTTTATGGTCCTCTTTATGCAAGAAAGAAGGGTAGATGATGCAAGTCATCACAACATCAATCTTAAGCTTTGCTTGTCCCAAGCAAATCAATGTGAGTAGGCCTTTTATGAATTGAGACCTTGGCCTTGAATGAATGCAACATGACTAAGGGTAGGACTAAGTGTTCAACACATGTATGGATGTTTTAATGTCATAAAGAACTCTTAGATCCTTGAGGGTTGTTTCAAGTATAAGCTTCAAGGGTCCTTTCTATTGATTGTCACCTTGAAGTAGTAAGAGTTGTTTCACTTTCTTTTTGGTTTTTCTTTCTGGACCACGACTCTAAGTGTTTTGTCTCAAGACAACCCTTTAATTAGGCTTTCAATTAGCACTCCCAAACCAGTTGGTTTAGGGTACTAGGTGTTGAAACACCCCTAAGAATTTACTTGCCCAGGTCTCTTCTTGACACATCTTCACCACATGCATCTACTAGGATCTTTAACTCTTTTTGAGCTTTTTAATGTTTCTTTCCCATCCTAGTAGTTGATGCTCAAAGCCTTGGGTCTTTATTGCTTACTACTTCTTGGTTCTATGGATATTCAAGGAGCACCCCTTACTCTTTCTTGTTATACCTTCTAAGACTAGTTGCTTTTCATGACTCATTTTATCTTCTCTCTCTTTTTTTTTCATTCAAGGTTCTACACTTAGTTCCTTGTTTCTTAGTTTGTCGAATGATCTCTCTTGGCCTTGGTCTCTCTTACTCTTGTTTTTGCATAGGTCACAGCAACCCTTATGGAGACAGGCTCTACTTTATTTATGTTGAAAAGGATGACTTGAAATACATTGCATTTTCTTTCTTGTAGATTAAAGGACTCATAAAGGACTTCAAGCATGAAATAAAGCTAAGTAGAAAACATAAACTACCCTAGCATGACTATTTATTCTTGACAGAAAGTAAATCAAACAAAAGCTTAAACATGATTCAGAAATTAGAGAGTGTCAACCATGGGACTTAACAACCTTGAGCAGCTTAAATCTTCAGTTCATTGGCCCCTTTCCTTTGTCCTTCTTCTTAGAATGGGAGGAGTCACCTTCTTCCTTCTTGGAGGATCCTTCTTCTGCTTGAGTGTCCTTAGGCTTCCAAAATCCTAGCCTTCTCATATAGTTTCTTTCATCCTCCTTATGTTTGGCTAGAATCTCCTCTTGTCTAGCGCTTAATTCCTCCATCCCTTGCATGAATGTGGGGTATCCGGGGTTAATAACAGCCACATCATTGCATAAGTGATTCAGTTTTGCTTGTGTGTTGATATCATACTGCCTCTTCGAAATGGTTCTGGCATCATAAAGATGTCTGAACTCAGCGAGGTTCCTCTGTTGCCATTTGTTCTGCTCCACTATTTTGTTAAGCGCACTTCTCACTTCGCCTAGTCGAACTGTTCCTGCTGCTCATTCCCCATTTGCTCCCAACTCCCTTGGAGTTGTTGTATGTTCTCATTGACTTGGTCTCATTGCTTTTGTTGATAGTCTTTGAATTGGTTGACATCTTCTCTCAGGTGATATCGATCTCCCTTCATTTGGTGTACATCTCCTTCAAGTTGTTCCTAGTTGAATCCTTCAGGAAATTGTTGGTATTGGTATTGTGGTGGTGGTGGTGGTTGAAGTGCTAGAAAGTGTGGTTGCTCTTCTGCCTCTTCTTCTTCTTTTTCTTCTTGTTGCATATGAGCATGAGCTTTATGCTCTTTGGCCCTCTGAAGTGGGTTAACAGCCAACACTTTGGCCATCTTCTTGGCAGTTATAGGCTTGTCTTGTTTCACTAGCACCTCATCAATGATTTTCTCAACTCCAGCTTCATCACATAACCTCTGTATGATGCTGGGGAATGCCAACCTTGTGTTGTCGCTGGTGCTTTTCAGCACTTTGTTAATGTTGTTGGCAATTAGCTCTCCCATATTGATATTCTCACCTTTCATGATGCTGTATATGAGCACAGCTCTCTCCTTGGTCACCTTTGAAGTGTTGGATGTGGGGATTAAGGATCTCCTCACAAAATCCAGCCACCCTCTAGCTTGGGGGCTCAGATCCCTTCTTCTCAATTGGTTGGGTATCCCATCCTTGTCATTTATCCATTGCACATTCAGCATGCAAATCTCGTTCAGGATTTCATCAAATCCAGGGTCTTGTTGCTTCATTCTTTCTTCATAGCTCCGGGTGGAGCTTGTCCTCTTTACCATTAGCGTCCTCTCTATGCTCGAGGGGCTATAGTCAACGAAATTCCCCCGCACATAGCTAATGTAGCCATAGGGTTGTCCTGGCTACGGCATAGCGTTAGCATAAAACTCCCTCACCAAGCTCTCTACTACTTTCCTTGGTGGGTTGCTGACATGGCATAAATTCGCCGATTAAGAAATTAATGTAAGAAGAACGTTGTAAGTACAGTTCTTAACCAGCAAAGATCCGCTTATCAATTTAGAAGGGTTGTCACAAAATTAGAATAAAAATACTGGGAGTATGAATCCCAGGTCGTCTCCCAACGAGTTGACAAAAGAGTGCAGCTTATTGGTCAGAGGTTCTCCAATAAATTTTTGAGTTTGAGAAACAGAAAAATAAATAAGAGAATTTGTGTAATTCAAATAAAAATCTTGACCGGGAGAAGATTAATTGGAAGTTCTATCCTTGTTGGATTTTTCCCAAGTGTAATTCTAAAGGATTGTTGTTCTACTTTGTCATCCCTTAATTAATAAGAGAAAGTCAAGTAACTAACTAACCAACTATACCCTTAGTTCCTAATCCTCTCCTAAGCAAGGATTAGAGTTAGAGATTAGAATTGTTAGTCATTAACTATCCATTAGGATTATCACTTGAGTATTCCAACTCTAGGTTCTCCTTTTAATCAACTACCAATCAAGTTAGGGAACTACTCCATTATCATGAATGTAAACTTCACAGAATTAAAAAGGGAACAAATGGAAGATATGATAGACAATAATAAAAAAGATCAATTAAAAATAAAAATGGTTCTTGTATTAATAAATTCTAAAAATAATCCAATTGTAACTCTGAACAAGGATTAAGGATATGAAAGAGTAAGGGGCAACAGAAACAAACTAGAATGATGAAGTCTTGGCGGAGGTAACAACTCTTCTCAATATCCAAATCAAAAGCAACCAGCAAATAAAAATTCTAAGAACTATGAATGTGAAGGAAAACCTAGAGGAGGGGTAAAATCATATCTAAAAACTAAAAACTATCCTAATCAGAATCTCCCTTGAGTCTCTGCATGTTCTCTGGCTCTAGTCTGTGTTTCTGGGCTAAAAACTGGGTCAAAACTCGGCCCAAAATAGCCCCCAGCGATTTTTGTTAATTTTGCAGATCGCACATGTCACGCGTACGCGTCGTTCACACGTGCGCGTCATTCAGCATTTTCCTTGCCACGCGTATGCGTCATCTACGCGTTTTCGTCATTCGTGCAAATTCCAATCCACACGGTTGTGTCAGGCACGCGAACACGTCACTGCGATTTTCTCTATTTCACGCAGTCGCGTGAGCCATGTGTCCGCGTCAGTGTTCGCTGGTCATCTCCTTGGTTTCTTGTGTTCCTTCTATTTTTGCAAGCTTCCTCTCCATTCTCTAAGCCATTCCTGCCCTATAAAGCCGGAAATGCTTAACACACGGATCACAACATCGAATGGTATAAAGGAGAATTAAAATACACAATAAAAATATCTTTAGGAAGCAAATTTTCAACCATAGAACAACTTGGTGAAGGAAGTGTAATATCTTGCTAATTATATGAATAAGGGGCTAAAGACTTGATAAAACCACTCAATTAAACACAATATAAATCATAAAATAATGGTTTATCAACCTCCCCACACTTAAACATTAGCATGTCCTCATGCTTAGTTTAAGGAGATAAAATAAATGAGTAGAGAAATGTAAGACTCATGCAATGCAATGTAACCTATATATATGAATGCAACTATATGATTTTGTCTACTTGGTTAAAAGAAAATAGGTTCCTTAAGACAAACATAAATCAAATTCCACTAATTCAAACTATACAGTAAAAACAAGTAAACTTGTAAGAAGACAGCTCATAAAAGAAGGGAACATAGAATTAAGCATTGAACCCTCACTGATGCTGTATATGCACTCTAGTCACTTTAGTGTATAGGGTAGTCACTCTATCCTTCTCTAATCATGCTTTCTAAACTATGTTCTTCTTCTAACCAATCAACAATATTTAATGTACCAATACAAACATCATGAGATCTTTTCAAGGTTGTAATGGGGTCAAGGTAAAGGTGAGGATATATATATATATATATGGCTAAGTGAGCTAAAATATGAATCTTTGACTAACCTAAGCTCTCGCTTAGTATACATACACTCTCTATAACTTTAGAATCATGCCTAGCTACCCAAAATTTCTCACTTTTGCATTACATACTCATGCATCAACTTCTCTTTTAATTTTTATCACATATGAATTGATCTTGGAGCTTAACTTGACTTAGAATTGGGGTAATTTTGTCCCCTTATTTATTTATTTATTTATCTATTGAATACTTTTAGATTTTTTCTTTTTTTCTTTTTTTTTCTTTTTCTTCAATAAAGACATAAAAGCTAAAATAACATATCAATGCATATGGATTTTTTAATTTTTTGTTTTACATGAGTAGGCACCCAAATTCCCAATATTTTATTAAAGTAAGAACATAACACATTCCCTTATTAACCCATGTTCCCACAGTTTTTCCATACTTAATTAACACATAATCTCTATCTTAAACTAACCAAATATTCTATTTGGGATAATTAATTTATTTTTTTGCTTAAGGCTAGTGATGTGGTAAAATATAGAACAAATGGGATTTAAAAGGCTCAAAGTGGCTGACAAGGGTGATTTAAAGGGTAGGCTTATTTGGGATAAGTGAGCTAAATAAGTAATCGCCTCAATCATATGCATGCATATAACACATTAAACATTAGACATATAGAATGAAACAAAATATAAATTACAATAATAGAGAAGTAGACACACAAGAATAAAATATTTATGGTTAAATAGTGTTACCATGTAATTAGGCTCAAAATCTCATGGGTTGTGTGTTCTTTTCTTTTTAAACTATGTTCCAAATACAACTTCAAACAAATTTAACACAAAAAGTTTTTATTTAAATTAGTAAAATTTTTCAAAAATAGGGTCTTACAAAGAAACTTATTAATTTTCAACCAAATAGAACATGCATGCAAATAGCCTATTTCTATGCAATCTATCCTATTCTAATCAAAAGAAAAATAACTAAATATCCTACTTTATTGGTGTTAGGGAAGAGAAATTACCTCCGGAAGTCATGTACTGACCGATCTCCCCACACTTAAAGCTTTACACCGTCCTCGGTGCCATCTGTCACGAAGAAAGTGGGGCTGGTAGGAATATCTCCACAGTCGGGGCCGTCATGGCTCCCTGTGCTAGTAAATGAAGTGGAGTCCGGGGTGTCTGGGTCTTTATCATGTCTGTGGTCTCCTGTGAATAGCTCCTTGAGGTATGTGAATCGGCGCTGGTTACGACGCTCCTTGTGGTGTGGAAGTAGGAATGTCATCAGTCGGTTCTGTAGGCTGACTGGTGGTGGTTGCTGGAAGTCTGATATATTTCCGCTAGTGATGTACTGAGCACTCCGTGGAAGCATGGCTTTGGTGTCCCCAGCCCTATAGAAGACTCTGGCTGTTAAGACGAGATCTGAGACCAAGGCAGAAAAAGGTAAGTTGCCCGCAATTTGTACGTGTACCATGGCATTCTGGATGTGTCTTGGTAGGTTTAGAGGCTGGTCTGTAATGATACACCAGAGTAGAACAGCCATGTCTGCAGTGAAGGAGGACTCGTGAGTGCTCAGAAAGACGTAATGGGACATAATCTGTGCCCATACTTGAGCTTCTAAGGTGAGTGCTGAAGCCAAGATTCCCTTAGGTCGGGATCGATGGTATCCATAAATCCATCCGCTGCCAGGTTGTGCTATAACTCTGAGAACGACGTCCCAGTCAAATTGGTATGTCTGGCGCTTGAGTGCAGCTTCTTGAAATGCATCCAATCCTTCTGGAGCAGGGGGAAGATCTAAAAGCTCGCTGAATGGCCTCTTCTGTTATGGGGACCTGCTTCTGACGGACATAGATAGACTGCAAGGTTGGTAAGTGGAAATTGGAGTAGAATTCAACTACCCATGATAGATTAACCTGTCGTGGCTGTTTTGTAGGAATTCCCATTGTCTTTGCTCAATATGGGGCTCAATAATTTCATCAATTTGGGTTGGAAGGATGAGAAGGTGCTCATTGTTATAGTTCCTTTCTGCCAGAATGTAGAATATCTGCTGACAGTAGCGGTTAGTAAACCGCGCAGTGAGCCTTGCTGGGAGGGCTTTCTCTTTTTCATCGACCTTGATGATCCTCTTGATTCATTTTGTTGAGGGTTTCACCGCTGTTGATAATGGCTCTGCCACTAATGCTTTTTTTGTTCCTCTCCTTGTTGGTGGTTTGGGAGTAGCTTTCTCCTTGCCTTTCTTGGGGGCCATCCTGAAAAGGGAAGAAGTAAGTACATGTAAAGCTAAGGGTTTGAGCAAGAGAGGGAACAGTATAGGTGGTAATCAATGCACGGTAAAGAAGGATGTCGTTAACAAATGGTCTAGACTACATGTGAAAAGTTCATCAATGGAAATATAGCAAGTGCATGTGATAACAATTAAATGCAAGATGTTTATTGGCATGCCGGTAAAGGCATGAGTAGCATAGATCAAGCATTCAATGTCCAAGTTAGATTACCAAATATTTCAAACTAACAATCTATTTGTAATTACAATTATATTTAATCAATAAAATATAAAATGGGTTTTGTGAAAAACAAGCATTTAGAGTAGTAGAATAAAAGAATTCTAAAAATAGTGCATAATGCCATACGGGCTTTTTCACAAACATATAGCATGCATGGTAAATATGTTATCGTAAGTATTAATTGAACATGCAAGCAACCCTATAAAAAGTAATATAATTGTCAAACAATTTCTTAATAATCCACAAGCAAAATATAGAGAATAATGACCCAAATAAATTTTCAACACCAATAAAGAGGGTTTCAAAAGAAAAAGAAAAAGAAAACATAGATAATGAAAATAAAAAGAGGGAAGAAGAAGAAAATAAAAATAATAATGGAAAAGTAAAGAGAGAAGAAGGAAAGAAAAGAACCTTAATGATGATTGTGAAGAAGAAAGAAGGGGGAAGAGTAAGTAAAAAGTGAGAAAGAATAAAGAAGGAAGGAAGCAAGAAGAAAGAAAAAAGAAGGGAAAAGAAAGATTAGGATTTTGGGAAGAAAAGATAAGATATTTTGGCTGATCTGGATAAGCTGTGCGGCGCAGGTGACGTAGACGCGTGGGTCACGCGTTCGCGTGAATGGCCATTTTTTGAAAAATGATGCGGACGCGTCAGTTACGCGGACACGTGACATGATTTATGCTGGTGGTGCAAGGGCAGCCTCACGTTCACGCAACTTTCTGTTTCAAACTCATTTTGCCAAAATTTAGGGTGACGTGTTCGCGTAGGTCACGCATTCGCGTGAATAGCCATTTTTCGAAAAGCAACGCGGACGTGTGGGGCACGCGTTCGCGTGGTAGGGCTTGTGCTTCTAGCATGGTTCCAGCCCCATTCCAGCCTAAGATTCTGCCATACACCCATTTACGTCGATTTCGTGGGGTCACGCGTTCGGGTGGGTGACGCGATCGCATGGTGGGCTGGATTCGCAACCGAGGCGGCCACGTGACATGGACGTGTTTGCGTGTGCGTGTTTGTGCTTAAGGCACGCCTCCAGCCACGCTCCCGCGTGACTTTCTGTGTAATTCCCCTTTTTCACTAATTCTCCTTTGATGCGGATGCGTCAGCGACGCTATCGCGTCGCGTGCCCCTTTTTTCTATGCAGTATGCAAAATGCAGAATGCATAATGCAGATGACTGTGCAGAAATTATGAATGAACACGAATGAAAATAAAATAAAATAAAGCTAAGAACAAAAAGGAAAGAATATACCATGGTGGACATTTGGTGAGTCCTTTGTTATGGTGGCTTGTGCTTAAACTCATCCAGGAATCTCCACCAGTGTTTGTAATTCCAATAGCCTCCGGGATCCCACACTAGTTGCATAAAGCCTTCAAGCAAGCTAAAGTAAGTGACAAGGCCCCAAGAGTATTGATTGCTAGACTGAATTCTGGGGTCCCAAATCTTGCTTTTGCATCCGTCTTCTTGTTGAGCAATATTGTTCCATCTGGGTGACAAGCAGTCTGAATTCTCACTGAAGCGGCTAAACAACATCGTAGACCCACTCGATCAGACTCTACACCAATCCTTGCACCTCAAATTGAAGCGTGGAATCTTATTGGATCTTGTGTACCAGCTCTAAGTACGAACCATTTTCCATTTACTCTTAAAGCCACAGAGAGCTCTAGGCTGGCCATCTGTTTCAAGCAAACCATATTCAAGTGGAAAAGTAAAGACAAAGGCTAAGGATGTTACCCACTTAAAGTTGGTATTGGGTGGTAATGGCCTCGGAATAGGTGTTTCCAGTGGTCTTGCAAACTCTGCTCCCTTGTATCCTTCTGTGAATTCCTCCACTTCATTGCAAACTTCTTCAATTGCAACCATGTCTTGATCAAAGTCTTTGATTTCTTCCTCATCACTCAAGTCATAAGTTAGAGGTTGAGAAAAATCTACCTCAGCATCATCTTCGTATTCACTTGGGGAAGGTTCTTCTGTTTCAAAGAAGTCACTTGCGGATGCAAGTTCGTTAGGAGAACTTTACTCGTGATTATCATTATCAAGGAAACTCGCGTCTTGAGTTGTTCCGTCCAGTTCTTCATAGGATACCTGCTTTGGGGGTTGTGCACTATCCTCCTTAGCATCAATTGCAACTTCCTTGATGGAATTTTCCACAACTCTGGATTCCCATGGAGGTTCAGCATCTCCTAAGTCTTCAACCAATTCTTCTTCTTCGATAATTTTGGCTTCCTCTAATTGTTCCAGCACAAAGCCATGCTCCTTACTGTCCACCGGAGTTTCTAGTATCTCCTTCATACTACATTCATCGTTAGATTGTCCACATGAAGCCATGGGGGTTCCTTGAGTATCCGAACATCGGGAAGGTAATCGATTGATCACTTGATCTAGTTGGTGAAGGGTTGCATGAAGTTTTTCCACTGTTTCCTTGAGACGCTCCCTTAATTCTTGGGTTGATGGATATGGACATGGTTCATAGGGAAGTGGTGGTTCTTGGGAGTAATTGGAATGGAATTGGGGTGGATAGGGGTTAGCGTCATACGGGGGTGAATGGTGATAAGGGGCTTGTGAGTGTGGTGGTTCAAAGCTATGTTGAAGAGGTGGTTTGTGGACATATGATGGGGCTTATTGGTAACTACAAGGGGGTCCACCATATCTATCATCTTGGTACGCACTTCGGAATGGCTCTTGACCATAGTAATTTCGTGGGTGTTGGTTGTCACGAGAGGGTCCACCATAACTATTATCTTGGCATGCATTGTAGAATGGTCATCGTCCATGGTATTTTGGAAGGTGTTGTTTCCTAAAGGGTTGATCAGATCCTCGTGGCTCCGTCCATCTTTGATTGTTTTGACCTTGATGCATGTTCCTGTTATAGCTTCCATTCCTTTCAACAATATTAGAACCAAACTCAAGGAGATGGGGGTGAGAACTCATAGTAACTAATAAAAATTAAAAATAAAAACAAAAATAAATAAACAAGAAAAGGAAAATATTCACAATAACCAATAATAGGGCACACATTTGCAATTCTCCGGCAAGGGCGCTTAAATATGACATGGCGGAAATTGGCCGATTAAGAAATTAATGTAAGAAGAACATTGCAAGTACAGTTCTTAACCAGCAAAGATCCGCTTATCAATTAAGAAGGGTTGTCACAAAATTAGAATAAAAATACTAGGAGTATGAATCCCACGTCGTCTCCCAATGAGTTGACAAAAGAGTGCAGCTTATTGGTCAGAGGTTTTCCAAGAAATTTTTGAGTTTGAGAAACAGAAAAATAAATAAGAGAATTTATGTAATTCAAATAAAAATCTTGACCGGGAGAAGATTAATTGGAAGTTCTATCCTTGTTGGATTTTTCCCAAGTGTAATTCTAAAAGATTGTTGTTCTACTTTGTCATCCCTTAATTAATAAGGGAAAGTCAAGTAACTAGCTAACCAACTATACCCTCAGTTCCTAATCCTCTCCTCAGGAAGGATTAGAGTTAGAGACTAGAATTGTTAGTCATTAACTATCCATTAAGATTATCACTTGAGTATTCCAATTCAAGGTTTTCCTTTTAATCAACTCCCAATCAAGTTAGGGAACTACTCCATTATCATGAATGTAAACTTCACAGAATTAAAAAGCGAATAAAAGGAAGACATGATAGACAATAATAAAAAATATCAATTAAAAATAAAAATGGTTCTTGTATTAATAAATTCTAAAAATAATCCAATTGTAACTCTGAACAAGGATTCAGGATATAAAAGAGTAAGGGACAAGAGAAACAAACTAGAATGATGAAGTCTTGGCGGAGGTAACAACTCTTCTTAATATCCAAATCAAAAGCAACCAACAAATAAAAATTCTAAGAACTATGAATGTGAAGAAAAACCTAGAGGAGGGGATAAAATCAGATCTAAAAACTAAAACTATCCTAATCAAAATTTCCCTTGAGTTGTTGGGCCAAAAACTGGCTCAAAACTCGGCCCAAAATAGCCCCCAATGATTTTTGTTAATTCTGCAGATCGCGTATGTCACGCGTACGCGTCGTCCACGCGTGCGCGTCATTCAGCGTTTTCCTTGCCATGCGTATGCGTCGTCCACGCATTGGCGTCATTCGTGCAGATTCCAATCCACGCGTGCGCATCATTGAGCGTTTTCCTTGCCACGCGTACGCGTCGTCCACGCATTGGCGTCATTCGTGCAGATTCCAATCCATGCGTTCGCGTCAGGCACGCGAACGCGTCACTGCGATTTTCTCCATTTCCCGCGGTTGCGTGAGCCATGCGTCCGCATCAGTGTTCGCTGGTCATCTTCTTGGTTTCTTGTGTTCCTTCCATTGTTGCAATCTTCCTCTCCATTCTCTAAGCCATTCCTACCCTATGAAGCCTGAAACGCTTAACACACGGATCACGACATCGAATGGTATAAAGGAGAATTAAAATACACAATAAAAAGATCTTTAGGAAGCAAGTTTTCAACCATAGAACAACTTTGGGAAGGAATTGTAATATCATGCTAATCATATGAATAAGTGGGTAAAGACTTGATAAAACCACTCAATTAAACAGAATATAAATCATAAAATAATGGTTTATCAGTTGCATAGGAGTGTCCAACCCCTATTGTTAATCTCAATGTTGATCTCAAGATGTCGTTCCTCCCTAATAGGAATCCAACCTTTGGGATGATTTCCCTCTCACTCACCCAACCATAGAATTGATTTTGGTTGAATGCGGAGAGAAACTTGTATTCATTGAAAGGTGAGCTTGAGGATCCAGAAGTTGGTTCCTTGGTTTTTCTTTTCTTTGAGGCTGAGCTTTTTGGTGGTGCCATTGAGTTGAGAGAGTGTGTTTGAGGTTGTGAAAAAAAAAATTTGTGGGATGTGATAAACCCCAATTTTAGGGTTTATCTTGTACCAATTTCAGGGGTTTTATCGACGATTCGATACGCTTTTCATATGAAAATACACGGTTTTGTGTTTCTCCCCTAGTTTTTTCCTTATAGATGAAAGCATGCCTATTTTGCACTAAACTAGATACATTTCTATTCTTCTATTGGTGCCATTCGATGTCGTGACCTGTGTGTTAAGTGGTTTTAGGATATAGGGCATGGATGACCCGGAGGAGAAAAGGAAAGTGGGTACAAAAGAGGGGAGCATGAGAAATTGAGGCTTGGGAACTTCAGCAAGGGCGCGTGTGCGTACTTGGCGTGCCCGCGTGGATTGCGCAGCCAGAAGCCAAAGTCAGAAGCCAAGCTACGAGCCGGCACGTGTAGCGGCTGAGTGGTGGACGAAATTGTGATTCATATGTTATTGCCTTTTATAAAATTCATTGCTTTTTCTTTCCCTGGCAATGGCGCCAAAAAACATGATGCCAATACCATGGTTTACAACTATGTGTGGTCACAACTCCGTTCAACTTAACCAGCAAGTGTCTGGGTCATCCAAGTAATACCTTACGTGAGTAAGGGTCGATCCCACAGAGATTGTTGGTATGAAGCAAGCTATGGTCACCTTGTGAATCTCAGTCAGGTGGATAATAATTGATTATGGATAAGTTTGAAAATTAATAATAAACAGAAAATAAAATAGGATAGAAATACTTATGTAGATCAATAGTGGGAATTTCAGATAGGCGTATGGAGATGTTGTGCTCCTCTTGAATCTCTACTTTCATATTACATTCATCCAATTCTTCTTACTCCTTTCCATGGCAAGCTGTATGTAGGGCATCACCGTTGTCAATGGCTACATCCCATCCTCTCAGTGGAAATGGTCCTATGCTTTGTCACAGCACGGCTAATCATCTGTCGGTTCTCAATCAGGTTGGAATAGAATCCCTTGATTCTTTTGCGTCTGTCACTAACGCCCAGCCTTCAGGAGTTTGAAGCTCGTCACAGTCATTCAATACCGAAATCCTACTCGGAATACCACAGACAAGGTTAGATTTTCCAGATTCCCGGAATCCTACTCGGAATACCACAGACAAGGTTAGACTTTCCGGATTCCCATGAATGCCGCCATCTATCTAGCTTATACCACGAAGATTCTGTTGGGGAATCTAAGAGATATGCGCCTGGCCTAAGGTAGAATGGAAGTGGTTGTCAGTCACGCGTGTTCATAGATGAGAATGATGATGAGTGTCACGGATCATCACATTCATCAAGTTGAAGTGCAACGTATATCTTGGAATAAGA
>NC_029780.3:63225228-63226901 GCF_000817695.3 Arachis duranensis | reverse complement strand
GTTGAAAATACATAAGTGAGAGGTCCAGGCATGGCCGAATGGCCAGCCCCCATGATCTAAGAACTACTCGTCCCCAGATGTCTCATACACTAGTAAAAAGTTCTATTTATAATAAACTAGCTACTAGGGTTTACAGGAATAAGTAATTGATGCATAAATCTACTCCCGGGGCCCACTTGGTGTGTGTTTGGGCTGAGCTTGATCTATCCACGAGCTGAGACTTCTTTTGGAGTTGAACGCCGAGTTATAGCGTGTTTCTGGCGTTCAACTCCGGGTCGTGACGTGTTTCTGGCGTTTGACTCCAGACAGCAGCATGTACTTGGCATTGAGCGCCACTTTACGTCATCAATTCCCGAATAAAGTATAGACTATTATATATTTCTGGAAAGCTCTGGATGTCTAATTTCCAACGCCGTTAAGCGCGTGCCATTTGGAGTTCTGTAGCTCTAGAAAATCTATTTTGAGTGCAGGGAGGTCAGATTCTAATAGCATCAGCAGTCCTTTTGTCAGCCTTTTTCAGAGTTTTGCTCAAGTCCCTCAATTTCAGCCAGAAATTACCTGAAATTATAGAAAAACACATAAACTCATAGTAAAGTCCAGAAATGTGAATTTAACATAAAAACTAATGAAAACATCCCAAAAAGTAGCTTGAACTTACTAAAAACTACCTAAAAATAATGCCAAAAAGCGTATAAATTATCCGCTCATCACAACACCAAACTTAAATTGTTGCTTGTCCCCAAGCAACTGAAAATCAAATAGGATAAAAAGAAGAGAATATACTATAGATTCCAAAATATCAATGAATATTAATTCTAATTAGATGAGCGGGACTTGTAGCTTTTTGCTTCTGAACAGTTTTGGCATCTCACTTTTTTCCCTTGAAGTTCAGAGTGATTGGCGTCTCTAGGAACTCAGAGTTCAGATAGTGTTATTGACTTTCCTAGTTAAGCATGTTGATTCTTGAACACAGCTATTTATGAGTCTTGGTCGTGGCCCTAAGCACTTTGTTGTCCAGTATTACCACCGGATACACAAATACCACAGACACATGACTGGTGCTATTGGATTTTTCTGCTTGCTTTTTCTTTTTCTTTCTAATTTTTTTCGCCATTTTTTTCGCAAGCTTTTGCTTTTTCACTGCTTTTTCCTTGTTTCAAGAATCAATTTTATGATTTTTCAGATTATCAATAATATTTCTCCTTTTTCATTATTCTTTCAAGAGCTTTTCAGATTGTTAATAACATTTCTCTTTGTTCATCATTCTTTCAAGAGCCAACAGTTTTAACATTCATAAACAACAAGATCAAAAATATGCACTATTCAAGCATTCATTCTGAAAACAGAAAGTATTGTCACCACATCAATATAATTGAACTAAATTCAAGGATAAATTTGAAATTCATGTACTTCTTGATCTTTTGATTAAAAACATTTTTCATTTAAGAGAGGTGAAGGATTAATGGAATTATTCATAACTTTAAGACATAGTTACTAAACACTAATGATCATGAAGTAGAGACACAAAACATAAATGAACACAACATAAAAACCGAAAAGCAGAAAGAAATAAGAACAAGGAATGAATCCATCTTAGTGGCATCTTCTTCTTGAAGGACCAACAATGTCCTTAAGCTCTTCTATGTCCCTTCCTTGCCTTTGTTGCTCCTCCC
>NC_029780.3:63217169-63225047 GCF_000817695.3 Arachis duranensis | reverse complement strand
AGATGTCTCCTTCTATGATAACTCCAGCTGAGTAACATAGATGGCAAATAAGGTGAGGAAAAGCTAGCCTTGCCATGGTGGAGGGGTTTTCGGCTATTTTGTAGATTTCATTGGAGATGACTTCATGAATTTCTACTTCCTCTCCAATCATGATGCTATGAATCATGATGGCCCGATCCACAGTAACTTCAGATCGGTTGCTAGTGGGAATGATGGAGCGTTGAATGAACTCCAACCATCCTCTAGCCATAGGCTTGAGGTCCAGTCTTCTTAGTTAAACTAGCTTGCCTTTGGAGTCTCTTTTCCATTGAGCTCCTTCCACACATATTTCCATTAGGACTTGGTCCAACCTTTGATTAAAGTTGACCCTTCTAGTGTAGGGGTGTACATCTCCTTGCATCATGGGCAAGTGGAATGCCAACCTCACATTCTCCGGACTAAAATCTAAGTATTTCCCCCGAACCATTGTGAGATAATTCTTTGGACTCGGGTTCATACTTTGATCATGGTTCCTAGTGATCCATGTGTTGGCATAGAACTCTTGAACCATTAAGATTCCGACTTGTTACATGGGGTTGGTTAGGATTTACCAACCTCTCCTTTGGATCTCATGTCGGATCTCCGGATACTCATTTTTCTTGAGCTTGAAAGGGACCTCAGGGATCACCTTCTTCTTTGCCACAACATCATAGAAGTGGTCTTGATGGCTTTTGGAGATGAATCTTTCCATCTCCCATGACTCGAAGGTGGAAGCTTTTGTCTTCCCTTTTTCTTTTCAAGAGGATTCTCCGGTCTTAGGTGCCATTGATGGTAATGAAAAAACAAAAAGCTTATGCTTTTACCATGCCAAACTTAAAATATTGCTCACCCTCGAGCAAGAGAAGAAAGAAGAGAAGAAGAAGAAAAAGAAAATATGGATGAGAGTGAGGGATGGTATTTCGGCCAAGGTGTAGAAGAGGGGGTTTGTGTTGTGTGAAAATGAAGTAGAATGGGAGGGTATATATAGGGAAAGGGGAGAGGGTAGGTTCGGCCATGTAGGGTGGGTTTGGGTGGGAAAGTGTTTTTGAATTTTGAAGGTAGGTGGGGTTTATGGGGAAGAGTGGATGAGTGTGAGTGGTGAAAGGGGTAATTGGGAAGAGAGATTGAAGTTGTTGGGAAGTGCGACATGGGGAAGAGTGTTATAGGATTAGGAGGTAAGGTGGGAATATGTTAGGTGGGGATCCTGTGGGGTCCACAGATCCTGAGGTGATCCTGTGGGGTCCACAGATCCTAAGGTGTCAAGGAATTACATCCCTGCACCAAATAGGCATGCAAAATGCCTTTGCATACCATTCTGGCGTTTAAACGCTGAGGTGATGCACACTCTGGGCGTTCAACGCCCATGTGTAGCATGTTTCTAGCGTTGAACGCCAGTTCCATGCTTTTTACTGGCGTTCAGCGCCAGCTTTCCTCAAGGCACATTCCTGGCGTTCAAACGCCAGAATGTTGCTTGTTTCTGGCGTTCAGCACCAGATTCATGCTCTATTCTGGCGTTGAACGCCAGCCAGATGCTCCTTACTGGCGTTGAACGCCAGTCTGTCCTTCCTCCAGGGTGTGATTTTTCTTCTGCTATTTTTGATTCTGTTTTTAATTTTTATATTTTTTTTCGTGACTCCACATGATCATGTACCTAATAAAACACAAAACAATAATAAAATAAAATAAAATAAAAATTAGACAAATAAAATTGGGTTGCCTCCCAACAAGCGCTTCTTTAATGTCAATAGCTCGACAGTGGGCTCTCATGGAGCCACAAGGTGATCAGGTCAATGTTGTATAGTCCCAACACCAAACTTAGAGTTTGGATATGGGGTCTTAACACCAAACTTAGTGTTTGGTTGTGGCCTCCCAACACCAAACTTAGAGTTTGACTGTGGGGGCTCTTCTTGACTCTGAACTGAGAAAACTCTTTGTGCTTACTCTCTTTTGTCACAGAGGGATGGCCATGTGCCTTAAACACAAGGTAGTCCCCATTCAATTGAAGGACTAATTCACCTCTGTTGACATCTATCACAGCTCCTGCTATGGCTAGGAAAGGTCTTCCAAGGATGATGCAATCATCCTCTTCCTTCCTAGTGTCTAAGATTATGAAATTAGCAGGGATGTAAAGGCCTTCAACCTTTACTAACACATCCTCTACTACTCCATAAGCTTGTCTTAATAACTTGTCTGCCAATTGTAATGAGAACAAGGCAGGTTGTACCTCAATGATCCCCAGCTTCTCCATTACAGAGAGTGGCATAAGATTTATCCCTGACCCCAGATCACATAGAGCTTTTTCAAAGGTCATGGTGACTATGGTACAAGGTATTAAGAACTTGCCAGGATCTTGTCTCTTTTGAGGTAAAATTTGCTGAATCCAGGTATCTAGTTCACTAATGAGCAAGGGAGGTTCACTTTCCCAAGTCTCATTACCAAACAGCTTGGCATTCAGCTTCATGATAGCTCCTAAGTATTGAGCAACTTTCTCTCCAGTCACATCTTCATCCTCTTCAGAGGAGGAATAGTCTTCAGAGCTCATGAATGGAAGAAGGACATTTAATGGACCTCTATGGTCTCTATATGAGCCTCAGATTCCTTTGGATCCTTAATAGGAAACTCCTTCTTGCTTGAGAGACGTCTCAGGAGGTCTTCCTCACTAGGATTTTCGTCCTTCTCCTCCCTTGTGCATTCGGCCATATTGATCACATCAATGGCCTTGCACTCTCCTTTTGGATTCTCTTCTGTATTGCTTGGGAGAATACTGGGGGGAGTTTCAATGACTTTCTTACTCAGCTGGCCCACTTGTGCCTCCAGATTTCTGATGGAGGATCTTGTTTCACTCATGAAACTGAAAGTGGCCTTTGATAGATCAGAGACTATATTGGCTAAATTAGAAGTGTTTTGTTCAAAAATCTCTGTCTGTTGCTGAGAAGATGATGGAAAGGGCTTGCTATTGCTCAACCTATTGCGTCCACCATTGTTAAAGCCTTGTTGAGGCTTTTGTTGATCCTTCCATGAGAAATTTGGATGATTTCTCCATGATGAATTATAGGTGTTTCCATAAGGTTCACCCATGTAATTTACCTCTACTATTGCAGGGTTCTCAGGATTATTAGCTTCTTCAGAAGCTGCCTCTTTAGTACTGTTGGATGCATTTTGCCATCCATTCAGACTTTGAGAAATCATGTTAACTTGCTGAGTCAACACTTTGTTCTGAGCCAATATGGCATTCAGAGCATTAATTTCAAGAACTCCCTTCCTCTGAGGCATCCCATTACTCACAGAATTCCTTTCAGAAGTGTACATGAACTGGTTGTTTGCAACCATGTCAATAAGTTCTTGAGCTTCTGCAGGTGTTTTCTTTAGGTGAATGGATTCACCTACAGAATGGTCCAGTGACATTTTTGAAAATTCAGATAGACCATAATAGAATATATCTAATATGGTCCATTCTGAAAACATGTCAGATGGACACCTTTTGGTCAACTGCTTGTATATTTCCCAAGCTTCATAGAGGGATTCACCATCTTTTTGTTTGAAGTTCTGAACATCCACTCTAAGCTTGCTCAGCTTTTGAGGAGGAAAGAATTTATCCAAGAAGGCCGTGACCAGCTTCTCCCAGGAGTCCAGGCTATCTTTAGGTTGTGAATCCAACCATATTCTAGCTCTGTCTCTTACAGCAAAAGGGAAAAGCATGAGTCTGTAGACTTCAGGATCAACTCCATTCGTCTTAACAGTCTCACAAATCTGCAAGAACTCAGTTAAAAACTGGTAAAGATCTTCAGATGGAAGTCCATAAAACTTGCAGTTCTGTTGCATTAAAGCAACTAGTTGAGGCTTAAGCTTAAAATTATTGGCTCCAATGGCAGGAATGGAGATGCTTCTTCCATCAAATTTGGACGTGGGCTTGGTAAAGTCACCAAGCATCCTCCTTGCATTATCATTATTGTGTTCGGCTGCCATCTCCTTCTCTTGTTCAAAAATTTCTGAAAGGTTACTTCTGGATTGTTGTAATTTAGCTTCTCTTAGTTTCCTCTTCAGAGTCCTTTCAGGTTCAGGATCAGCTTCAACAAGAGTGCTTTTATCCTTGTTCCTGCTCATATGAGAGAGAAGAAAACAAGAAAAGAAGAGGAATCCTCTATGTCACAGTATAGAGATTCATTTATGTTAGTAGAAGAAGAAAGGGGAGGAGAGTGAAGAAGAATGGGTTCGGATATTTAGATGAAGAGAGGTGAAGATAAGTGTTAGTAAATAAATAGAATAAGAAAAGAGAGGAAGAATTTCGAAAATAATTTTGAAAAAGAGGTTAGTAATTTTCGAAAATTAGAGATAAGATAAGATTAAAATTAAAATTTAAAACAAAAAAGAATTTTTGAAAAAGAGATGAGATATTTTTGAAATTAGGGAGGGAAAAGTAGTTAGTTGGTTTTGAAAAAGATAAGAAACAAACAAAAAGTTAGTTGGTTGATTGAAAAAGATTTGAAGTTTTTAATTTTAAAAAGATAAGAAGATAGGAAGATAGAAAGATATTTTAAAATCAAATTTTGAAAAAGATAAAATTTTGAAAAAGATAAGATAAAAAGATAAGATTTTTAAAAAAAGGCATTTTGAAAAAGATTTAATTTTTAAAATGACTTAACTAACAAGAAACTACAAGATAAGATTCTAGAATTTAAAGATTGAACCTTTCTTAACAAGAAAGTAACAAACTTCAAAATTTTGAACCAATCACATTAATTGTTAGCATATTTTCGAAAATATGATATAAAAATAAGAAAAAAAATTTTGAAAATAATTTGAAAAAGAATTTAAAAAGATAAGATTTTTAAAATTGAAATTTTGACTTGACTTGTAAGAAACAACTAATTTTAAAAATTTTTGACCAAGTCAACCCAAAATTTCAAAAATTTGGAGAGAAAAAAGGAAAAGATATATTATTGATTTTTTTGAATTTTTAATTATGAGAGAGAAAAACACAAACATGACCCAAAACTTAAAAATTTTGGATCAAAACACATGATGCATGAAAGAGCACTATGAATGTCAAGATGAACACCAAGAACACTTTGAAGATTATGATGAACATCAAGAACATATTTTTGAAAAATTTTTGATGCAAAGAAGACATGCAAGACACCAAACTTAGAAATCTTTAATGCATGGACTCTAACAAACGAAAAATGCATATTAAAAACAACAAACAGCACAAAACAAGAAAACATCAAGATCAAACAAGAAGACTTGTCAAGAACAACTTGAAGAACACTATGAATGCATGGAATTTTCGAAAATAATGCATAAATTTAAAAAAAAAAACATGCAATTGACTCCAAACTTAAAAATTGACTCAAGACTCAAACAAGAAACACAAAATATTTTTTATTTTTATGATTTTATGATTTTTGTTGTATTTTTATTATATTTTTCGAAAATAAAGTTTGGAAAAACGAAAAAGAAAAGAAAAATTTTGAAAAATATTTTTGAAAAATTTTTGAAAAGAAAATTACCTAATCTGAGCAACAAGATGAACCGTCAGTTGTCCATACTCGAACAATCCTTGGCAACGGCGCCAAAAACTTGGCGGACGAAATTGTGATTCATATGTTATTGCCTTATGTAAAATTCATTGCTTTTTCTTTCCCTGGTAATGGCGCCAAAAAACATGATGCCAATACCATGGTTTACAACTATGTGTGGTCACAACTCCATTCAACTTAACCAGTAAGTGTACTGGGTCATCCAAGTAATACCTTACGTGAGTAAGGGTCGATCCCACAGAGATTGTTGGTATGAAGCAAGCTACGGTCACCTTATGAATCTCAGTCAGGCGCATAATAATTGATTATGGATAAGTTCGAAAATTAATAATAAACAGAAAATAAAATAGGATAGAAATACTTATGTAGATCAATAGTGGGAATTTCAGATAGGCGTATGGAGATGCTGTGCTCCTCTTGAATCTCTACTTTCATATTACATTCATCCAATTCTTCTTACTCCTTTCCATGGCAAGCTGTATATAGGGCATCACCGTTGTCAATGGCTACATCCCATCCTCTCAGTGAAAATGGTCCTATCCTCTGTCACAGCACGGCTAATCATCTGTCAGTTCTCAATCAGGTTGGAATAGAATCCCTTGATTCTTTTGCGTCTGTCACTAATGCCCAGCCTTCAGGAGTTTGAAGCTCGTCACAGTCATTCAATACCGGAATCCTACTCGGAATACCACAGACAAGGTTAGATTTTCCAGATTCCCGGAATCCTACTCGGAATACCATAGACAAGGTTAGACTTTCCGGATTCCCATGAATGCCGCCATCTATCTAGCTTATACCACGAAGATTCTGTTGGGGAATCTAAGAGATATGCACCCGGCCTAAGGTAGAACGGAAGTGGTTGTCAGTCACGCGCGTTCATAGATGAGAATGATGATGAGTGTCATGGATCATCACATTCATCAAGTTGAAGTGCAACGTATATCTTGGAATAAGAATAAAAGAGAACTGAATAGAAAATAATAGTAATTGTATTGAAACTTGAGGTACAGCAGAGCTCCACACCCTTAATCTATGGTGTGTAGAAACTCCACTGTTGAAAATACATAAGTGAGAGGTCCAGGCACGGCCGAATGGCCAGCCCCCATGATCTGAGAACTAATCGTCCCCAGATGTCTCATACATTAGTAAAAAGTTCTATTTATAATAAACTAGCTACTAGGGTTTACAGGAATAAGTAATTGATGCATAAATCCACTCCCGGGGCCCACTTGGTGTGTGTTTGGGCTGAGCTTGATCTATCCATGAGCTGAGACTTCTTTTGGAGTTGAACGCCGAGTTATAACATGTTTCTGGCGTTCAACTCCGGGTCGTGACGTGTTTCTGGCGTTTGACTCCAGACAGCAGCATGTACTTGGCATTGAGCGCCATACGTCGTCAATTCCCAAATAAAGTATGGACTATTATATATTGCTGGAAAGCTCTAGATGTCTACTTTCCAACGCCGTTAAGAGCGTGCCATTTGGAGTTCTGTAGCTCTAGAAAATCTATTTTGAGTGCAGGGAGGTCAGATTCCAACAGCATCAGCAGTCCTTTTGTCAGCCTTTTTCAGAGTTTTGCTCAAGTCCCTCAATTTCAGCCAGAAATTACCTGAAATTATAGAAAAATGCACAAACTCATAGTAAAGTCCAGAAATGTGAATTTAACATAAAAACTAATGAAAACATCCCTAAAAGTAGCTTGAACTTACTAAAAACTACCTAAAAACAATGCCAAAAAGCGTATAAATTATCCGCTCATCACTAAGCCATGACCATCATGGACGCGTGATGGTGTTTTTGTGGAAAAATGAATTTCCAACACACAAATCCAACCGGCAAGTATACCGGGTTGCATCAAGTAGTAATAACTCACTTAGAGTGAGGTCGATCCCACAGGGATTGATGGATCAAGCAATTTTAGTGGGTGATTAGTTTAGTCAAGCTAACATTGAGTGAATTGTGTGAAATTGTAGCTAACAGAAAGTAAATGACAATGAATTTAAAGTTGCAGAATGTAAATTGGCAAGTAACTTAAAGAGCAAGAAATGTAAATTGCAAGAATCTTAAATGACAAGAAATATAAATTGCATCAAATATAAAGGAGAGTGGGTGCTGGAATTTCAGAAATTAAACAAGAGAAAGTAAATTGCAATAAACAGAAGAACTAAAGATGAATTGAATTGCAGTAGATCTTAAGCAAAAGAGTAAAATGCCTTGAAGAATTTAAAAACAGAAAAGCAATGCTTAATTTGCAGCAATTAAAAGGATGTTGAAGATCTCAGGAGTGGAAGAGACTAGAAAACAAGTCTAGATCTCAAGTC
>NC_029780.3:63215552-63216082 GCF_000817695.3 Arachis duranensis | reverse complement strand
ATGACATGGTGACATGTCATCACAACACCAAACTTAAATCTTGCTTGTCCCCAAGCAAGAAAAGAATCATGCAATAAAGTTTGACAATCCAAGGTGAGAGGAATAGCAACTCAATGTTCATGGTTGGCTAGTTTTCTATGCATGCCACAATCACAAAAGAAATGTAAATGATTGATGCTTCTATCTAGCTCAATTTATGAAATCTTTTCCTTATAATTTTTCCTTGAAACAAGCATTTGATTTTTTTTTATTAGCTTCTCCTTTTGGGTGCTTTACCCCATGAGTCAATAACAAAGCTACGACTTCTAAATGCTTTGTTTTCAAGTATTACCACTTGATACATAAGCACCACAAGCATTTAATTAGAGGACTTCATTAAGCTCATTTTTCTTTTCTTTTCTTGACTCTCTAATCATTGATGCTCAGAGCCTTGAGCTTTGAGGGAGTGCTTTTGCACTTGAGCCTAGCCTTGACTTCTAAGTGTTTTGTTTTCAAGCATTTGGCTTGATACATAAACACCACAAGCACTT
>NC_029780.3:63215290-63215483 GCF_000817695.3 Arachis duranensis | reverse complement strand
TCTCATTCTTTCCCTTTTTCTTTTCTTGCTTTAATTGTATTTGCTTCTTCAAGGTTTTCATGATTTCAAAAGATTTCACAAAATGTACTAGATGAAAAACTTCAATTAAATAAAATCCAATGCAATTGAGCAACAATCAATCATACTAGCTTTCCAATACTTGTATGCACATGCTAAGTTCTTCTTTAATTCC
>NC_029780.3:63214085-63215016 GCF_000817695.3 Arachis duranensis | reverse complement strand
TTCCTTCCCATACCAAATCAGAATGCTTGCTCTTCCTCAAGCAACAATTAGAACAATGGTGGTGGGGTCTAAAATGGATCATGAATGACTCACACAAAAGGATGTCAGTAGCATATGTGTTTAGGCAAGCAAGATTAAGAGTAACCATCAAGGCACAGAGAAATAGAAACATCGTGATTGCAAACATAGGATGGTGTGCATGATACATTGCATAAAAGAAATAAGTGGCACACCAAACTTAGTGTGACACTCTCACTTGGAATTGATGCAAGTATCTAGTAAACATTGAACCAAATTTTGTTGCATAGCAACACCAAACTTAGAATGCAACCATATGTCAATTTTATTTGAATTAAAACTAAACAAAAGAAACTGTTATTTGTTAAATACAATCACCAAGTGAAGAATCTGTCATGAGTAAGGATGTTTGGGTGATGTATTAACAAACACAGTTCATAAAAGAAAGCATTAAAAATAAGTAAATAAATGAAACAAAGAGAAAACAAAAATTATCCAACTAAGAAGAAGAAAAATAACACTGCAAAAGGCAATATGATTATGCAGACAAGTGATGTTGCTTGAATGATTTGCATAGAAAATAAGTGGCACACCAAACTTAGAATCTTGGTGTGTCACTTTCATTTTTGATTTGATGCAATCATCCAAAAAGATTGAAAATAATTTGTTGTAAGGAAACACCAAACTTAGAATGTAATCATATGCCAATTTATTGAAATTTAAACAAAGCATGGAGAAGAAATGTACCTACTGTCTACCTGTTCTTCACTTTCTTCCTCTTCTTCCAGTTGGTTAAGAGGAATGACTTCAAGGCGGGAGAAGTTTCAGCTTTTGTCCCTTGTCTTGGCCTTTCCTCAGCAAGCTTCCTTTTGCAAATGGCTTGATTGATCTTGCTTGCTGGATTAGGGACAGG
>NC_029780.3:63213315-63214054 GCF_000817695.3 Arachis duranensis | reverse complement strand
AATTGGTGCTCTTGTTAGTTGCCTTCACTTCTTTGATGTTAAGACATGGTTGTTGTGTGATTTTTGGAGTTTTGTATTCATCCAGAGCTTTTTGAATTGGTGGTTCAATGAGCTTGTCCTTCATTAGCCTCTCTATTTCCCTTGAGTTTGGACGTTCTTGATTGTCCTCCTCACTAGCTTGTTCTTCCCCTTCCTCTTTTACACTCAACATTTGCTTTAGGAGCTCTTTCATGGAGGAGGTTTGTTGATCTTCCCAAGCTTTCTTCATCTCCTCTTCATACCTTTCAATCATGGATTCAAGTGTTGAGATATTTTGGTCCAGGGAAGTTTGTGAAGGCTGTGAGTGTTCAGGTTCTCTTGTCATCTCAAGTACAGTTTCAGGTTCAAATATTTCCACCACCTCTTTTTTCATTGAAATTTTACTTGACACAGAGGCTTCCTCATCTGGCCCTTCCTCTTTCCTTGTTGCACTCACCACTTGAGCTAACATTATTTCCATGTATTAAAACAGAGAACAAAAACAAAAAAAATGCTTGATCTAGACGTCTCACCCACTTAATCATTGTTGATCTAATCAATCTCCGGCAACGGCACCAAAAACTTGATGGTGTTTTTGTGGAAAAACGAATTTCCAACACACAAATCCAACCGGCAAGTATACCAGGTCGCATCAAGTAATAATAACTCACAAGAGTGAGGTCGATCCCACAGGGATTGATGGATCAAGCAACTTTAGTGG